>NC_073647.1:27628331-27931362 GCF_029407905.1 Bubalus kerabau | reverse complement strand
TGGAGAACACTTAGGGAACTGATTACTGGCTGGATCTGTCTCTCTCCTTTTGATTCCCCCCTTTATCCTCCTCGCCACCTCTGTCTCCGTCCTCCCTCTTCTCTTCTCTGTATAACTCCGTGAACATCTCTGAGCAGTCCAGACTGTGGAGCGCACATAAGGAAATGATTACTGGCTAGCTTGCTCTCTCCTCTTTTGATTCCACTGCATCTCATTCAGGTCACTTCTAACTCCCTCCTCCCTATTCTCTTCTCCATATAACTCTGTGAGCCTCTCTGGGTGTCCCTCACAGTGGAGAAACTTTTCATCTTTAACCTAGATGTTTTATCAATAGTGCTGTATAGATGGAGAAGTCTTGAGGCTACTGTAAAAATAAGACTGAAAACCAGAAGCAGGAGGCTTAAGTCCAAATCCTGAGAACACTAGAGAACTCCTGACTCCAGGGAGCATTAATGGACAGGAGCTCATCAAACGCCTCCATACCTACACTGAAACCAAGCACCACCCAAGGGCCAACAAGTTCCAGAGCAAGACATACCATGCAAATTCTCCAGCAGCACAGGAACACAGCCCTGAGCTTCAATATACAGGCTGCCCAAAGTCATTCCAAACCCATTGACATCTCATAACTTATTATTGGACACTTCATGGCACTCCAGAGAGAAGAAATCCAGCTCCACCCACCAGAACACAGACACAAGCTTCCCAAACAAGGAAACCTTGACAAACCACCTATAGAACCCCACCCACAGTGAGGAAACGCCACAATAAAGAGAACTCCACAAACTGCCAGAATATAGAAAGGCCACCCCAAATGCTGCAGTATAAACAAGATGAAAAGACAGAGGAATACCAAGCAGGTAAAGGAACAGGATAAATGTCCATCAAACCAAACAAAAGAGGAAGAGATAGGGAATCTACCTGGTAAAGAATTCCCAATAATGATGAGAAAATGATCCAAAATCTTGAAAAGAAAATGGAATCACAAATAAATAGCCTGGAGACAAGGATTGAGAAGATGCAAGAAAGGTTTAACAAGGACATGGAAGTGTCACGCAAGTGTATGTTCCTCGGTTCTTTGTCTCGTCACAACAAAGATTTGGAGCAACAGACATTAAAGCCCTCGGCGCGTCACAGCTCTCAGGTCTTGGACAAACCATGCTACAGCTCTTAGGCAAATCAGTGTTACAGCTCCATTTTATTTAGAAGATAGCAGGAGAATCCAAGACTCGAAGAGAAGAGAGTGGAGGAGCGCACACACGCGGGAGAGAGAGAGTCCGTGAGAAAGCATTTTGGCTCCTCCTTTTATACGTTTTTTCCTCTACCGGGGTCTGCCCTATGCAAATTGGGCTTAGGCAGGAGTGCTGTTTGTTCTGCCTGAAGTCTTCACTCTGGTCCTCGGACCTTCCTTTGACCTTGTCTTTTAGTCACCGCCATTTTGGACTCCTTTTCCCTATTCTACCTACCTAACATTCTCCCCTCAAGAGATGGGAGGCCCAATTCTTTGGGAATAGGGGCGTCGAGGTCTTTCTGGCTACTTCCTGCTGAACTGGGACGGTGAGGGGTATTGGGCCTCCCCCTCTTGCTAGTCTCAAGCCTCAGAGTCCTTATAGCGGTGTCCAAGGGTGTGTGATATTTTCCATGGTTGGCTTTGTTGAACTGGCACTGCATGTTGTAGCTGGTTGATCTGGGCAGAGACAAAACAGGTTAGACAATTGACAGTACACGGAATAATCATAAGCATCATCAATATAGCATAACAAGGACTAGTAGGGGCATTGGTCAATTTTAAATTCACATGGCCAGGATGGCTCAAGTCTCTCCTTGTTCAGGGATCAGAAGATCTATCTCCTGTCTGTTTTGGAGTACAGTCTCTGTCACTCTGTGTTGGCTCCTTAGAGTTATCCTGAGAAATCTTATCCCCAGAAACCAGATTTTGGGGGTGTTCATTAGAATGGCACTCATTGGTAGTCCTGAATAAGTATCTGAGCTCTCCCAGGGGCTCACAGGTGTATTGAGTGTCCTCTTCTGTTTTATTCCACGGCTTGACTCGTGAGTAGTGAATCCAGGAGTCATGTCCTGGTACCTTGACTGCTGTGGGGGTAGAAAGTATTACAGGGTAGAGTCCCTTCCATGTGGGCTGGAGTTGAGCCTTTGGGGGCCCATCTTTCCAGACTTCAATTAGGACTTGAGTCCCTGGAGCATATAGTGGTGACTCTTTAGAATCTTTTGGGTCCTGGTTCATACCCCACAAGCGTATATCCTGTTGGAATTGCCCAATGGCCATGGTATAAGACTGGAGGGTCTGAACCTCTGGATCTAGGAAGAGGTCATTGACATAAACAAAAGGTCTCCCATATAGCATCTCATAAGGACTAAAACTAACCTGTTCCTTAGGGGCAATGCAGGTGCAGAGGAGAGCTATTGGTAAAGCCTCCTTCCATCCCAGGGAGGTCTCTTGGGTTATCTTTTTTATCACTGATTTTAAGAACTGATTGGCTCTTTCTACTTTTCCTGAAGATTGAGGCCTCCAGGCACAATGGAGATAATAAGTAATTCCCAATGCTTTCGAGACCCCTTGGGTGAACTTAGAAGTAAATAATGTCCCATTGTCACTTTGTAATGACCTGGGCAGACCAAATCTTGGAATGATTTCATGGAGCAGTTTTTTTTTTTTTTTTTTTACCACCTCCTCAGCCTTCTCAGTCTGGGTGGGAAAGCCTTCAATCTATCCTGTGAATGTATTTATCATGACTAATACAATCCCTCTAGGGATTTTGTCTGAAGAAATAAAAAAAGAGTCAATATATAATGAATAATGCAATAAATGAGATCAAAAACACTCTGAAGGGAGCAAATAGTAGAATAATGGAGGCAGAAGATAGGATTAGTGAGGTAGAAGATAAAGTGGTAGAAATAAATGGAAAAAAGAAAAACGAATTAAAAGAAATGAGAACAATCTCAGAGACCTCTGGGACAATGTTAGATGCCCCAACATTCGAATCAAAGGAGTCCCAGAAGAAGATGACAAAAAGAAAGACCATGAGAAAATACTTGAGGAGATAATCATTGAAAACTTCCCTCAAATGGGGAAGGAAATAGTCACAAGTCCAAGAAACCCAGAGAGTCCCAAACAGGATAAACCCAAGGCAAAACACCCCAAGACACATATTAATCAAATTAACAAAGATCAAACACAAAGAACAAATACTAAAAGCAGCAAGGGAAAAACAACAAAAAACACACAAGGGGATTCCCATATGGATAACAGCTGATCTTTCAATAGAAACTCTTCAGGCCAGGAGGGAATGGCAGGACATACTTAAAGTGATGAAAGAAAATAACCTACAGTCCAGATTACTGTACCCAGCAAGGATCTCATTCAAATATGAAGGAGAAATCAAAAGCTTTACAGACAAGGAAAAGCTGAGAGAATTCCACACCACCAAACCAGGTCTCCAACAAATGTTAAGGATCTTCTCTAGACAGGAAACACAGAAAGGGTGTATAAATTCGAACCCCAAACAATAAAGTTAATGGCAACGGGAATCATACTTATCAGTAATTACCTTAAATGTAAATGGGTTGAATGCCCCAACCAAAAGACAAACACTGGGTAAATGGATACAAAAACAAGACCCCTATATATGTTGTCCAAAAGAGACCCACCTCAAAACAGGGGACACATACAGACTGAAAGTGAAGGGTTGGAAAAATATATTCCGTGCAAATGGAGACCAAAAGAAAGCAGGAGTAGCAATACTCACATCAGAGAAAATAGACTTTAAAACAAATGCTGTGAAAAAAGACAAAGAAGGACACTACATAATGATCAAAGGATCAATCCAAGAAGAAGAAATAACAATTATAAATATATATGCACCCAACATAGGAGCACCACAATATGTAAGACAAATGCTAACAAGTATGAAAGGGAAAATTAACAGTAACACAATAATAGTGGGAGACTTTAATACTCCACTCACAGCTATGGATAGGTGAACTAAACAGAAAATTAACAAGGAAACACAAACTTTAAATGATACAATAGACCAGTTAGACCCAATTGATATCTATAGGACATTTCACCCCAAAACAATGAATTTCACCTTTTTCTCAAGTGCACACGGAACTTTCTCCAGGATAGATCACATACTGGGCCATAAATCTAGCCTTGGTAAATTCAAAAAAACTGAAATCACTCCAAGCATCTTTTCTGACCACAATGTAGTAAGATTAGATGTCAATTACAGGAGAAAAACTATTAAAAATTCCAACATATGGAGGCTGAACAACACGCTGCTGAATAACCAACAAATCACAGAAGAAATCAAAAAAGAAATCAAAATATGCATAGAAATGAATGAAAATGAAAACACAACAACCCAAAACCTGTGGGACACTGTAAAAACAGTGCTAAGGGGCAGGTTAATAGCAATACAGGCATACTACAAGAAACAAGAAGAAAGTCAAATAAATAACCTAACACTACACCTAAAGCAACTAGAAAAGGAAGAAACAAAGAACCCCAGTAGAAGGAAAGAAATCTTAAAAATTAGGGCAGAAATAAATGCAAAAGAAACAAAAGAGACCATAGCAAAAATCAACAAAGCCAAAAGCTGGTTCTTTGAGAAGATAAATAAAATTGACAAACCATTCACCAGACTCATCAAGAAACAAAGGGAGAAAAATCAAATCAATAAAATTAGAAATGAAAATGGAGAGATCACAACAGACAACACAGAAATACAAAGGATCATAAGACACTACTATCAGCAATTATATGCCAATAAAAGGAACAATTTGGAAGAAATGGACAAATTCTTAGAAAAATATAACTTTCCAAAACTGAACAAGAAAGAAATAGAAAATCTTAACAGACCCATCACAAACACAGAAATTGAAACTGTAATCAGAAATTTTCCAACCAACAAAAGCCCAGGTCCAGACAGCTTCACAGATGAATTCTACCAAAACCTTAGAGAAGAGCTAACACCTATCCTACTTAAACTCTTCCAGAAAATTGCAGAGAAAGGTAAACTTCCAAACTCATTCTATGAGGCCATCATCACCTAATACCAAAACCTGACAAAGATGCCACAATAAAAGAAAACTACAGGCCAATATCACTGATGAACATAGATGCAAAAATCCTTAACAAAATTCTAGCAATCAGAATCCAACAACACATTAAAAAGATCATACATCATGACCAAGTGGGCTTTATCCAAGGGATACAAGGATTCTTGAATATCTGCGAAACAATCAATGTAATACACCACATTAGCAAATTGAAAAATAAAAGCCATATGATTATCTCAATAGATTCAGAGAAAGACTTTGACAAAATTCAACATCCATTTATGATAAAAACTCTCCAGAAAGCAGGAATAGAAGGAATATACCTCAACATAATAAAAGCTATATATGACAAACCCACAGCAAACATTATCCTCAATGGTGAAAAATTGAAAGCATTTCCCCTAAAGTCAGGAACAAGACAAGGGTACCCACTCTCACCACTACTATTCAACAGAGGTTTGGAAGTTTTGGCCACAGCAATCAGAGCAGAAAAAGAAATAAAAGGAATCCAAACTGGAAAAGAAGAAGTAAAACTGTCACTATTTGCAGATGACATGATCCTCTACATAGAAAACCCTAAAGATTCCAGCAGAAAATTGCTAGAGTTAATCAATGAATACAGTAAAGTCGCAGGATATAAAAATCAACACACAGAAATCCCTTGCATTCCTATACACTAATAATGAGAAAATAGAAAGAGAAATTAAGGAAACAATTCCATTCACCATTGCAACAAAAAGAATAAAATACTTAGGAATATATCTACCTAAAGAAACTTAAGACCTATATATAGAAAACTATAAAACACTGGTGAAAGAAATCAAAGAGGACACAAATAGATGGAGAAATATACCATGTTCATGGATCAGAAGAATCAATATAGTGAAAATGAGTATACTACCCAAAGCAATCTATAGATTCAATTCAATCCCTATCAATCTACCAACGGTATTTTTCACAGAGCTAGGACAAATACTTTCACAATTTGTATGGAAATACAAAAAACCTCAAATAGCCAAAGCAATCTTGAGAAGAATGGAACTGGAGGAATCAACCTGCCTGACTTCAGGCTCTACTACAAAGCCACAGTCATCAAGACAGTATGGTACTGGCACAAACACAGAAATATAGATCAATGGAACAAAATAGAAAGCCCAGAGATAAATCCATGCACCTATGGACACCTTATTTTTGACAAAGGAGGCAAGAATATACAATGGCGAAAAGACATCTCTTTAACAAGTGGTGCTGGGAAAACTGGTCAACCACTTATAAAAGAATGAAACTAGAACACTTTTTAACACCATACACAAAAATAAACTCAAAATGGATTAAAGATCTAAACATAAGACCAGAAACTATAAAACTCCTAGAGGAAAACATAGACAAAACACTCTCCGACATAAATCACAGCAGGATCCTCTAGGACCCACCTCCCAGAATATTGGAAATAAAAGCAAAAATAAACAAATGGGACCTAATTAAATGTAAAAGCTTCTGCACAACAAAGGAAACTATAAGCAACGTGAAAAGACAGCCTTCAGAATGGGAGAAAATAATAGCAAATGAAGCAACTGGCAAAGAATTAATCTCAAAAATATACAAGCAACTCCTGCAGCTCAATTCCAGAAAAATAAACGACTCAATCAAAAAATGGGCCAAAGAACTAAACAGACATTTCTCCAAAGAAGACATACAGATGGCTAACAAACACATGAAAAGATGCTCAACATCACCCATTATCAGAGAAATGCAAATCAAAACCACAATGAAGGTACCATTTCACGCCAGTCAGAATGGCTGCGACTCAAAAGTCTTCAAGCAATAAATGCTGGAGAGGGTGTAGAGAAAATGAAACTCTCTTACACTGTTGGTGGGAATGCAAACTGGTACAGCCACTATGGAGAACAGTGTGGAGTTTCCTTAAAAATCTGGAAATAGAATTGCCATATGATCCAGCAATCCCACTGTTGGGCATACACACCAAGAAAACCAGAATTGAAAGAGACACGTGTACCCCAATGTTTGTCGCAGCACTGTTTATAATAGCCAGGACATGGAAGCAACCTAGATGTCCATCAGCAGAGAAATGGATAAGAAAGCTGTGGTACATATACACAATGGAGTATTACTCAGCCATTAAAATAATCCATTTGAATCAGTTCTGAGGTGGATGGAACTGGAGCCTATTATACACAGTGAAGTAAGCCAGAAAGAAAAACACCAGCACAGTATAGTAACGCATATATATATATATATATATATATATATATAATTTAGAAAGATGGTAATGATAACCCTGTATGTGAGACAGCAAAAGAGACACAGATCTTTAGAACAGTCTTTTGGACTCTGTGGGAGAGGGAGAGGGTGGGATGATTTGGGAGAATGGCATTGAAACATGTATAATGTCAGATGTGAAACGAATCGCCAGTCCATGTTCCATGCATGATACAGGATGCTCGGGGCTGGTGCACTGGGTTGACCCAGAGGGATGGTATGGGGAGGGAGGTAGGAGGGGGGGGTTCAGGATGGGGAACACGTGTACACCCGTGGCAGATTCATGTTGATGTATGGCAAAACCAATACAATATTGTAAAATAATTAGCCTCCAATTAAAATAAATAAATTTATATATTTTTTAAAAAAAGAGTCTTCTCCAACACCACAGTTCAAAAACATCAATTCTTCAGCACTCAGCTTTCTTTATAGTCCATCTCTCACATCCATACATGACCACTGGAAAACCCATAGCCTTGACTAGATGGACCTTTGTTGGCAAAGTAATGTCTGCTTTTTAATATGCTGTCTAGTTTGGTCATAACTTTCCTTCCAAGGAATAAGCGTGTTTTAATTTCATGGCTGCAACCACCATCTGCAGTGATTTTGGAGCCCAGAAAAATAAAGTCAGCCACTGTTTCCACTGTTTCCCCATCTATTTGCCATGAAGTGATTATCAAAGTCAGTTCAATGTCTGAAGACAAGGTGTCCTATTAACAGAGAGAAAAGCTAAATTCAAGTTTTTGCACCAGCTTACTTTACTTAAAAGGTAAACCTAATTAACTTTATTTTAAACTTAGTCCTAACCATATATAAAACTCTTTCCTCATGGTTCACTTTTCACAAACCTTATCACTTTGTGTACCCATTACTGTGTTCTTCCATCCTGAAAAGCCACCTGTAAGTCACGCTTGCTTCCTTTTCTGTCACAAAGTTTAATTCCATTCCTCATACCTTCTTTACCAAAAACACACTTTCTACTTCCTTTAACCAACCAAGAACTGACTTTTATATTAGCATTTTAGACATTGGTGAGCATAAATACAAGTGATAATTTCTAAAACCTTCATTTTAGGATGGCACCAAAGATCGCTTCTTTTTAACCCCAAATCTCTTTAGTTTCTCTGTAAGAGTGTTTAGTAATAAATGTTTCAAAACCTTATTTTATTTGGAAATGACTTAAGCTTCCAACATTTAGTTTAGCAGAACCCTTAGAAGTTCAAGTTACCCCAATCTGGATAGACTATTTTAGACAGACATTCCTAAAGCATAATTATTCTTAATAGAGTTGTCTAAAGGCTCATATCTCATTTACATTTTTTATAAGCTTCTTCACTCAGCAAGGAAATTTCCTTGCTGACAAACTTGTAACAGATATAATAATATTTAACTTATGTTAAACCTGCTGCTGCTGCTGCTGCTGCTAAGTCACTTCAGTTATGTCTGACTCTGTGTGACCCCAGAGATGGCAGCCCACCAGGCTCCCCCATTCCTGGAATTCTCCAGGCAAGAACACTGGAGTGGGTTGCCATTTCCTTCTCCAATGCATGAAATGAAAATTGAAAGGGAAGTCGCTCAGTCCTGTCTGACTCCTAGCGACCCCATGGGCTGCAGCCTACCAGGTGCTTCCATCCATGGGATTTGCCGGGCAAGAGTACTGGAGTGGGTTGGTGCAATGAAAATATTCTGCTTAATGTTAAGTACATTTAGAGATGTCTACATTATTTAGATCAACAAATAAACATTACTGTCGGGTGTTTAATACTGAATATTTCCCAGTTCACATGAACCTGAAATTCAGTTAGGTTAATTTCTCTTGTATTTAGAATTATTTGATTTGTAAGCACTTACTCTTTTTTTTAAGTCCTATTAGGTTAGAGCTCATTTACCAACTGATCTCAGCAATCAGCAATATTATAAAAAAAAAAAAAAGACCCACACTGAGACATATATATATCCAAGTAGACACAAGAGATCCTGTAGTTTTGCTTTCCAAACTTAGTTATGAATAACAATGGTTGGAATAAGATTTTAAAAGGTTTTGTTCCTTTTTTTTTTTTCTTTGTTTTCAGGAATTAGATATGTTCTAGATAAGTGATCCCAGGAACTCTGGTCTAAAGGTATTGGAGGAGTTATTTCCTCAGGGCAAGAATTCTTAAAGAGATAATTTTTCCTTCAAGCTTCCTCTGGAGTCTAAGGAATATTTTGACCACATTGTCAAAAATCGTTTTGTGTGTGCGACTATAGTTTTATAGCCAAAATTTAGACCAGATAGTGCTCAACTTGGCCCTGAAAACAAGGACAGATTGGTCCCGGCAGAGATTGCCCCTCTGGGGAAGTAGGGGTCTTAGTTTGATCAGCCCCAGGCTGTTGATTACAGGAGGAAGTCCTGGACATTAGGGATCTTCAGTCCATTTTCCTATCCTATGTCAATAGAGATCTAATATTACAGGCCATCATTTGCATCACTGAATCATAGCTATAGATTGACCAGTCAAAAACAAAATTTTTCCCAAGGGGTTCCCAAGTAGAGTGTGGAACCTTATGAGAGAATCATTTCCTAGGCAGGTTGATAAAAAGTCTAGGGGTCCCCAAGGCGAGAGGGTCTGAAATTCTCAAGGAGGAAGAAAGGACAAACTTTTTTTTTTCCTTCTCTACATTCCTTAGGATTATATAACAATAATGTATCCTGCCTGAGGACAGTCTCTGGATTAAACCTTCTGGCTAATTCTGTTATCTTAAAATGTAAATTATGGGAGTAGACCTGGTCTTTACAAGGATTATATAACAATATAGATTTTTAAAGGCTTTTAAAAGGTCTCTGCTGGGACCAATCTGTCCTAGTTATCAGGGCCAAGTTGAGCACTATCTGGTCTAAATTTTGGCTATAAAATTATAGTCACACACACACAAAAATGATTTTTTTTTTTTTTTTCAGAAAAAAACAAAAATATTTTTCAAAATATTCCTTAGACTCCAGTGTAAGCTTGAAGGAAAAATTCTCTCTTTAAGAATTCTTGCCCTGAGGAAATAACTCCTCCTATACCTTTAGACCAGAGTTCTAGGATCACTTATCTAGAACACATCTAATTCCTGAAAACAAAAGAAAAAAAGGTGGGGAATAAAACGTTTTAAAATCTTATTCCAAGCCAGGCTTCAGTAATACGTGAACCAAGAACTTCCAGATGTTCAAGTTGGTTTTCGAAAAAAGGCAGAGGAACCAGAGACCAAATTGCCAGCATCCGCTGGATCATCCAAAAAGCAAGAGAGTTCCAGAAAAACATCTATTTCTGCTTTATTGACTATGCCAAAGCCTTTGACTGTGTGGATAACAATAAACTGGAAAATTTTGAAAGAGATGGGAATACCAGACCACCTGACCTGCCTCTTGAGAAATCTGTATGCAGGTCAGGAAGCAACAGTTAGAACTAGACATGGAACAACAGACTGATTCCAAATAGGAAAAGGAGTACCTCAAGGCTGTATATTATCACCCTGCTTATTTAACTTACATGCAGAGTACATTATGAGAAACGCTGGGCTGGAAGAAACACAAGCTGGAATCAAGATTGCTGGGAGAAATAACCTGAGATATGCAGATGACACCACCCTTATGGCAGAAAGTGAAGAGGAACTCAAAAGCCTCTTGATGAAGGTGTAAGTGGAGAGTGAAAAAGTTGGCTTAAAACTCAACATTCAGAAAACGAAGATCATGGCATCTGGTCCCATCACTTCATGGGAAATAGATGGAGAAACAGTGGAAACAGTGTCAGACTTTATTTTTGGGGGGGCTCCAAAATCACTGTAGATGGTGACTGCAGCCATGAATTTAAAAGATGCTTACTCCTTGTGTCACGCGAGTGTATGTTCCTCGGTTCTTTGTCTCGTCACAAAAAGGATTGGAGTGATGGACATTAAAGCCCTCGGCACGTCACAGCTCTCAGGTCTTGGACAAACCGTGCTACAGCTCTTAGGCAAATCAGTGTTACAGCTCCATTTTATTTAGAAGATAGCAGGAGAGAGAGAGAGTGAGAGAGAGAGAGAAAGAAAAGAGCACATGCACACAGGAGAGAGAGTCCATGAGAAAGTGCTTTGGATCCTCCGTTTATATGTTTTTTCCTCCACCTGGGCCTGCCCTATGCAAATTGGGCTTAGCCAGGAGTGCTGTTTATTCTGCGTGAAGTCTTCACTCTGGTCCTCGGACTTTCCTTTGACCTTGTCTTTTAGTCACCGCCATTTTGGACTCCTTTTCTCTATTCTACCTACCTAACATTCCCCCCTCAAGAGATGGGAGGCCCAATTCTTTGGGAATAGGGGGGTCGAGGTCTTTCTGGCTACTTCCTGCTGAACTGGGACGGTGAGGGGTATTGGGCCTCCCCCTCTTGCTAGTCTCAAGCCTCAGAGTCCTTATAGCGGTGTCCAAGGGTGTGTGATATTTTCCATGGTCAGCTGTAGTTTTATATCTTTGTTGAACTGGCACTGCATGTTGTAGCTGGTTGATCTGGGCAGAGACAAAACAGGTTAGACAATTCATAGTACATGGAATAATCATAGGCATCATCAATATAGCATAACGAGGACTAGTAGGGACATTGGTCAATTTTAAATTCACATCGCCAGGATAGCTCAAGTCCCTCCATGTTCAGGGATCAGAAGATCTATCTCCTGTCTGTTTTGGAGTACAGTCTCTGTCACTCTGTGTTGGCTCCTTAGAGTTATCCTGAGAAATCTTATCCCCAGAAACCAGATTTTGGGGGTGTTCATTAGAATGGCACTCATTGGTAGTCCTGAATAAGTATCTGAGCTCTCCCAGGGGCTCACAGGTGTATTGAGTGTCCTCTTCTGTTTTATTCCACGGCTTGACTCGTGAGTAGTGAATCCTGGAGTCATGTGCTGGTACCTTGACTGCTGTGGGGGTAGAAAGTATTACAGGGTAGGGGCCCTTCCATGTGGGCTGGAGTTGAGCCTTTGGGGGCCCATCTTTCCAGACTTCAATTAGGACTTGAGTTCCTGGAGCATATAGTGGTGACTCTCTAGAATCTTTTGGGTCCTGGTTCATACCCCACAAGCGTATATCCTGTTGGAATTGCCCAGTGGCTATGGTATAAGACTGGAGGGTCTGAACCTCTGGATCTAGGAAGAGGTCATTGACATAAACAAAAGGTCTCCCATATAGCATCTCATAAGGACTAAGACCAACCTGTTCCTTAGGGGCAATGCGGGTGTGGAGGAGAGCTATTGGTAAAGCCTCCTTCCATCCCAGGGAAGTCTCCTTGGTTATTTTTTTATCACTGATTTTAAGAATTGATTGGCTCTTTCTATTTTTCCTGAAGATCGAGGCCTCCAGGCACAATGGAGATAATAAGCAATGCCCAATGCTTTTGAGACTCCTTGGGTAAACTTAGAAGTAAATGATGTCCTATTGTCACTTTGTAATGACCTGGGCAGACCAAATCTTGGAATGATTTCATGGAGCAGTTTTTTTACCACCTCCTCAGCCTTCTCGGTCCGGGTGGGAAAGCCTTCAATCCATCCTGTGAATGTATCTATCATAACTAATAGGTATTTATACCCTTGAGAAACTGGCATCTGGGTGAAGTCCATCTGCCAGTCCTCTCCTGGGTAGGCCCCATGTCGTTGGATGGGCTGGGCCAGCTGGGGTCTTCGAGCTCCTTGGGGGTTGTTTAATTGGAAAGTGGGATAAGAGGAGATCACCTGTCTTACAGTTGTTTGGAAGCCTGTTCCTCTGAAGGACCTTTCTAGTAATCTTTGGAGGGCCTTTTCTCCTAAATGAGTAGTGGCATGTAAGGAGTTAACCAACTTCCATTGGAGGTTTCCAGGCAGAAAAAGGAGTCCCTCCTTTTGGAACCACCCCATATGATCTTCTTGAAAGTCCTCACTCTTAGCTTTAAGAGTCTCACCTTCAGTATATGAAGGAGTTTCTGGCAAATTAGTCTGTGGAACTAAGGTGGCAATCCCTATTAGGTCATGGTTCTGTAATGCTGCTCTCCTAGCTGCCTGATCAGCTGCTTGGTTCCCTCGTGCCACTTCCGTGTTCCCTTTTTGGTGTCCTTTACAGTGGGAGACTGAAATCTCAGTGGGCAGATGGACTGCCTCCAAGAGTTGAAGAATCTGATCACCATATTTGATTGGGGACCCTTGGGTGGTCAAGTGGCCCCTTTCTTTCCAAATAGCCACATGTGCATGTAGCACCAGAAAGGCATACTTGGAGTCAGTGTAAATGGCTATTCTTTTTCCTTTTCCCAGCTCTAAAACTCGAGTCAGGGCTATGAGCTCAGCTAATTGGGCTGAAGTACCTGGTGGCAAAGGCTTAGCCTCTATGGTCTCAAAATTGGAGACTACTGCATACCCGGCTCTTCTTTTTCCATCCAAGACAAAGCTGCTTCCATCAGTGTACCGGATTTCCTCAGGATTGGTCAGAGAATCTTCTGACAATCCCTCTCGGGGTTCTGTCCAGTGGTCGAAGGTTTCTAGACAAGAGTGAAAGGGGAGAGAGCCCTCGGGGGTAGGGAGGAGGGTGGCTGGGTTAAGAACCTCACAAGGGGATATAGTGAGGCCTGGATTTTCCATCAGCATTACTTGATATCTGAAGATTCTTTGATCAGACATCCATAAATGGCCTCTCCCATTTAGGAGTTGTTTTACTTGGTGGCTGGTAAAAATAGTTAGTTTGCCCCCAAAGGAGAGTTTTAAAGCATCTTCTATCATGATTGCAATAGCTGCAAGATTTCGAAGGCAGGGGGGCCAACCTCGGGAAGTTGGATCAAGCCTCTTGGATAAGTAAGCTACAGGCTGGGGCTCAGATCCCAACCTTTGAGTTAATACTCCCAAGGCTATTCCCTCTCTTTCATGGACATAAAGTTGGAATGCTTTTTCTGGGTCTGGCAACCTCAAGGCAGGTGCCTGAGTTAAGGCCTGTTTTAGTGTAGTCTCTGCCTTCTTTTGAGGAGTTCCCCACATCAGTGGGATTGAATCATCTCGTCCCTTTAAGCTTTCATATAAAGGCTGGGCAATTAGACCATAATTGGGTATCCAGATTCTACAATAACCAGTTAGCCCCAGGAAAGCTCGCAATTGTTTTCGAGTCGTGGGGGAGGGCAACTGGAGGATTCCTTGTACCCGATCAGAGGACAGCCTCCTGGACCCGTGTGTAATCTGAACTCCCAGGTAAGTGACCTTTGTCTCGACCATCTGTGCCTTAGCACGGGAGACTTTATATTCCCTTTCTGCCAAGTTTAGAACCTGAGTTGCATGTCGTTGGGCACTTTTCTCATCTGGAGAGCAGATTAGTAGGTCATCTACGTATTGTAATATTTTCCCATTAGGTCCCAGGTCCAGATCTAGGAGGTCCTGGGTAAGAGCCTGTCCAAACAGGTGGGGGCTATCTCTGAACCCCTGAGGTAATACTGTCCAAGTCATCTGTTGGTGTTTTTCTCCTGGGGCCTCCCATTCAAAGGCAAAAAGGTATTGGGATTCTTTAGCCAGTGGTATGCAAAAAAAAATGCATCTTTGAGATCCAAGACTGTAAACCACTTGGCACTGGGTGGGATTTCTCCCAAGATTACATAGGGATTGGGTACTGTGGGATGGAGGGGGACTACAGCTTCATTTATGATCTGGAGATCTTGAACCAGTCACCAGGTTCCGTCTTTTTCTTTACTGAGAGGATTGGGGTGTTACATGGCGAACTGTTGAGGACCAATAGCCCACAAGCAAGGAATTTATTTATTAAAGGCTGTAGTCCCTCCCGAGCCTCTATTTTGAGAGGATATTGTTTCCCGTTAGGAAACCGAGTGGGATCTCGGAGGACAATGATGACCGGTTCAGCTTGGTGGGCTCATCCAGGAATCCCCTGGTCCCACACCTGGGGGTTAATTTTGTCTTCCCATAGTTTTTGGTCCCTCTCTATTGAAGGTGTAATGGGTTCTTCAGTAGTAACCAGGAGCTGTAGAGCTCTAGGGGCTGAAAAACTTCCCATCACAAAGGTGGTCCCCAGTTTAGTGAGTATATCTCTTTCCAATAAGGGGGTAGGACACTCAGGGACCACCAGAAACTGGTGGGAAAATATTTGTCCATCCCAGCAACAAAGAAGTGCTCTGGTGAATCTTTTAGTAGTTACTTTTCCTGTAGCACCCAAAATGGTACAGGTTTGGGAGGAGAAGGCTCTGGAGTAGGAGATCAGGACAGAGTAGGGAGCCCCTGTGTCAACCAAGAAATTCTCGGACCTACCTGCCACATCCAGTTGCACCCTTGGTCCAGCCCCATGATGGTTATCTGTGACAGGCGGGCTGCTGGAGCGGGCCGCTTCAGTCCTCTTGAACCATCGTGAGGGCAGGCTTGGCGCTTGACCTTGAGGCTCTTGGGTCCCGAGGGCAGAGTGCCGCCCAATGTCCCAGTTGATGGCATTTGTGGTAAGCCGTTCTAGGAGACTTGTCATGGTTTGGACACTCTGGCTCAAAGCCTTGCCTGTCTACAGATCAGGCATCTGTCTCGTGCCTTGTCCCTCAAGGACTTGGGGTTTGCCATAGGGCTTCTCTGGAGGGCGGCCAGCATCTGGGCATGCCTTGTCTCTTTCTTTATCTCCTTCTCCTGGGCCTTGGCCTCCTTCTCCTGCTCTCTGTTATAAAAGGTATTGGTGGCTGTCTGGACCATCTCATCCAAAGAGGCAGCAGAGTCCTGCTGTTGTAGCTGCTGTAACTTAATTCTGATATCTGATGCACATTGGGACAGGAATTTGTCCTTTAAAATCACCCGTCTCTCGTAAGAGTCTAAGTCCAGGTTGGTAAACTTTTGGAGTGCTTCTTTTAGCCTCTCCAGAAAGGCAATGGGGTTCTCATTGGGCTCCTGAGTTATTGCTGAGACCCGGGCATAGCTAATTACTTTTTGTTGGGCTGCTTTCAGTCCTGCCTTCACACAGATTAGAAAATGATCTCTTTCCCAGATGTGCTCAGAGTCATTATAATTCCAATTAGGATCGGAGGAGGGGACTGCAGTTTCCCCTACTGGGTATCTATCACTGGACATGTGGAGCCCTGTTGCATACCTCTAGGCTTCCTTTAAGACCCTGGTATGTTCAGGATCAGATAAAGTTTGACTAAATATGACCATGATGTCTTTCCATGTCAAGTCAAAGGCCAAGGTAATATGTTGGAATGTATCTATATATTTGCCCGGGTCATCTGTATAGCTTCCCAGGTCTTGTTTGATCTGCCTTAGTTCTAAGAGGGAGAAGGGCTTATGGACCCGGGTAGGTCCAAATTCTCCTCCAGTTTTAACTAAGGGACATACTCGAGCTGTCTTTTGTGGGGGAGGTTCTCCCGGATATGGAGGCACGTTTGGGTACGAGGAAGGAGCACCAGGCAACTCAGGAGCTGTGGGAGGTGAGCCTTCACGAGGGGGTTCTTTTTCTTGGTTGCCTGTGCCTAATACCATTTGCCTAGTGGGCTCACTTTTAGGGCATACTACAATCCCATACTTAAGACAGAGTTCCTTCATATCTCTTAGTCGGAAGAAAATTTGGACATAGGGGATCTCTGTCCATTTCCCTTGTCTTTTGCAGAATAATTTTAATTGCAGGATGGTATTGTAATTTAGACAAGGCTGTGGTCCTAGTGTGATTAGATTGACTAGTTTTCTGTGAGTATGGTTTCAGTGTGTTTGCCCTCTGATGCCCTCTTGCAATACCTACCGTCTTACTTGGGTTTCTTTTACCTTGGGCGTGGGGTATCTCTTCACGGCTGCTCCAGCAAAGCACAGCCATTGCTCCTTACCTTGGACGAGGGGTAGCTCCTCACTGCCGCCCTTCCTGACCTTCAATGTGGGATAGCTCCTCTAGGCCCTCCTGTGCCCACACAACCACGGCTCCTTGGACGTGGGGTTGCTCCTCCCCGCCACCGCCCTTGGCCTCGGGTTTAGGGGCGTGGGGTAGCTCCTCCCGCCCGTCACCCCTGACCTTGGGCGTGGGGTAGCTCCTCTTCCAACAACACAAGAGAAGACTCTACACATGGACATCACCAGATGGTCAACACCAAAATCAGATTGATTATATTCTTTGCAGCCAAAGATGGAGAAGCTCTATACAGTCAGCAAAAACAAGACCAGGAGCTGACTGTGGCTCAGACCATGAACTCCTTATTGCCAAATTCAGACTTAAATTGAAGAAAGTAGGGAAAACCACTAGACCATTCAGGTATGACCTAAATCAAATCCCTTATGATTATACAGTGGAAGTGAGAAATAGATTTAAGGGCCTAGATCTGATAGATAGAGTGCCTGATGAACTATGGAATGAGGTTCGTGACATTGTACAGGAGACAGGGATCAAGACCATTCCCATAGAAAAGAAATGCAAAAAGAAAAAAAAAAGAAATGCAAAAAAGCAAAATGGCTGTCTGGGGAGGCCTTACAAATAGCTGTGAAAAGAAGAGAAGTGAAAAGCAAAGGAGAAAAGGAAAAATATAAACATCTTAATGTAGAGTTCCAAAGAATAGCAAGAAGAGATAAGAAAGCCTTCTTCAGAGATCAATGCAAAGAAATAGAGGAAAACAACAGAATGGGAAAGACTAGGGATCTCTTCAAGAAAATCAGAGATACCTCAGGAACATTTCATGCAAAGATGAGCTCGATAAAGGACAGAAATGGTATGGACCTAACAGAAGCAGAAGATATTAAGAAGAGATGGCAAGAATACACAGAAGAACTGTATAAAAAAGATCTTCACGACCCAGATAATCATGATGGTGTGATCACTGACCTAGAGCCAGACATCCTGGAATGTGAAGTCAAGTGGGCCTTAGAAAGCATCACTATGAACAAAGCTAGTGGAGGTGATGGAATTGAACTATTCCAAATCCTGAAAGATGATGCTGTGAAAGTGCCGCACTCAATATGCCAGCAAATTTGGAAAACCCAGCAGCGGCCACAGGACTGGAAAAGGTCAGTTTTCATTCCAATCCCAAAGGAAGGCAACGCCAAAGAATGCTCAAACTACCACACAACTGCACTCATCTCACATACTAGTAAAGTAATGCTCAAAATTCTCCAAGCCAGGCTTCAGCAATATGTGAACCGTGAACTTCCAGATGTTCAAACTGGTTTTAGAAAAGGCAGAGGAACCAGAGATCAAATTGCCAACATCTGCTGGATTATAGAAAAAGCAAGAGAGTTCCAGAAAAGCATCTATTTCTGCTTTATTGACTATGCCAAAGCCTTTGACTGTGTGGATCACAATGAACTGTGGAAAATTCTGAAAGAGATGGGAATACCAGACCACCTGATCTGCCTCTTGAGAAATTTGTATGCAGGTCAGGAAGCAACAGTTAGAACTGGACATGGAACAACCGACTGGTTCCAAAAAGGAAAAGGAGTTCGTCAAGGCTGTATATTGTCACGCTGTTTATTTAACTTCTATGCAGAGTACATCATGAGAAGCGCTGGACTGGAAGAAACACAAACTGGAATCAAGATTGCCAGGAGAAATATCAATAACCTCAGATATGCAGATGACACCACCCTTATGGCAGAAAGGGAAGAGGAACTCAAAAGCCTCTTGATGAAAGTGAAAGTGGAGAGTGGGAAAGTTGGCTTAAAGCTCAACATTCAGAAAACGAAGATCATGGCATCCAGTCCCACCACTTCAGGGGAAATAGATGGGGAAACCATGGAAACAGTGTCAGACTTTATTTTTCTGGGCTCCAAAATCACTGTAGATGGTGACTGCAGCCATGAAATTAAAAGACGCTTACTCCTTGGAAGGAAAGTTATGACCAACCTAGATACCATATTGAAAAGCAGAGACATTACTTTGCCAACAAAAGTTCGTCTAGTCAAGGCTATGGTTTTTCCAGTGGTCATGTATGGATGTGAGAGTTGGACTGTGAAGAAGGCTGAGCGCCGAAGAATTGATGCTTTTGAACTGTGGTGTTGGAGAAGACTCTTGAGAGTCCCTTGGACTGCAAGGAGATCCAACCAGTCCATTCTGAAGATCAGCCCTGGGATTTCTTTGGAAGAAATGATGCTAAAGCTGAAACTCCAATACTTTGGCCACCTCATGCGAAGAGTTGACTCATTGGAAAAGACTCTGATGCTGGGAGGGATTGGGGGCAAGAGGAGAAGGGGACGACAGAGGATGAGATGGCTGGATGGCATCACCAACTCGATGGACGTGAGTCTCAGTGAACTCCGCGAGCTGATGATGAACAGGGAGGCCTGGTGTGCTGCGATTCATGGGGTCGCAAAGAGTCAGACACGACTGAGCGACTGAACTAACTAACTGAACTAATATAACAATCAAGTATCTTGCCTGAGGACAGTCTCTGGATTAAACTTTCTGGCTAATTCTGTTATCTTAAAATGTAAATTATGGGAGTAGGTCTGGTGAGGTCTTTACAACCTCCAGACATTCTTTGGATTCATTGGAGAGTATATAACTTCATTGTTAACACAAGCAAGGGGTACTCTTTCTGCCCCCTTCTGATGCCTATGTCAGAAGCTTTCTCTATCTCCTTTATACTTTAATAAAACTTTATTACACAAAAGCTCTGAGTGATCAAGCCTCGTCTCTGGCCCTGGATTGAATTCTCCTCTGGGTGCCAAGAATCCCGGTGTCTTCACGTGATTCAACAACAACCTTTCATTTACAGTGAGCAATTCCCACATTAGTTCAAGCAGTTTATACCAGACGTCTGTGCACTCAAACTAAAAGAACAAAATCAAACTGAAGCAGAATTTCACCAGCCAGGAGTCACACTCCAAATGAAACAAAAGACAAAGAGATGCCCAGAAATCAAAAGCCAAGTGGCAAGAGTGCCCCCAAAATGTGGTAAAGTGATGCCCAGAAATAAAAAACCAAATGCCATAAATGTCCAACATGACGTCCCAGTTTGACCAGACCTGAGACCTGGCAAAGTCAGTGCTAGCAGCCTTTTTAGTTTTGATATAATTTCAAGCTTTTTCTTGTTGATTTGCTGTGAAGAAGTTACTCTATTATTTCCTGTTTTAGAAGCTTCTAGATACCAGTCAAAGTAAGCACACCAACCTTTTCAAATTGTGCATGTAAAAAAAATATCAATTTTGTAATATCAAAAGAACCCCAATTTGACCATTTTAGGTTGAGATCTCCTTAAGTATAATTTCTCCAATTAACTAGTGCTCCATATGTATTTTACATGAATCTGGCTAGAGTGTTAGTCAGAGGCTGGTCTTTCTGATACCCCTTTGTTTCTGTTTTTGAGAGATTCTGCTTCCCGTTTTAAGCTGAATTTGTCAGGGATAAAACTCATTAGTGAACTTGTGTAGTGGGCCCATGTGCTTCTTGTGAGCTTAACTTCTCCAGGAGTCACCCCAGACTTGTTTCAGCTTGTCTAATGTGACTCAGATTCTGCCTCCAGCAATCTAAGACCACCATGGCTGCTCATGTCATTGAATGGCCAGTTCTCATGTGTGACCCCCGGATGAGCAAGCGTTTTAATTAGTGTGTGGGTTTCCCTTTGGGACCACTGCATGGTATGAGGACTAAGCCTCCACGACTCCCATAAATTTCTCAGTCACCTGAGAAAACCAAAACCGACCAGGAGGAGTCTTGTCCTTTTTCTTCAGAGCAAAGCTCTCATGTATTTTCCTCACTTTTATCCTGACAAATTCTATAAAGGCAGTCAAATTGAGGGAAAGTGTCAGATCAGCCTCTTACTTAACCACTCAGCCAAGACCATACAGTCCCCTACAATGGAGCGACCTGAGAATCTTTCAGCCGAGACCCGGGTATTCCTTGATTTTTTCCAATCAAGGCGCCCCTACTCAGTACCTTTCCACTGGGTGGGCAATTCTCCTGGCATCTTTCAGCCGGCCCCCCACCCAGTATCTTTTGACTGGAATTTTTTGACTGGAATTCCTCAGTATCTTTTTACCGAGCCCCACTCACTGTCTAGACCATAAATGGGTAGTCCTTGGATGTTTCACCCAAGTCGTGCCCCCCTCCCCACCAGTACGTTCCTGCTAGGAGGTGGCAGGTAACCTGCTCCACTGCCAAATAAAACTCAGAATCTCAATCAATATGGGAGATTCAAGAACCAGGAGACACTTACTCAAATTTGTCTGCACTCCCCAAGGATGTGGATGGGCACAAGGGGCCACTGCGGGTACCAAAGTTCTGGTTCCTCGTGGAGTCCAGTCGAAGAAAGGAAGTCCACTCTGGGTCCCTTCGTGGTCACCATAACTGTCGACTAAAAGAAAAAGATGTACAACTTGAGAGTTGAAAGTTTTATTTGGGGCAAAATGCAGACTGCAGCCCGAGAGGCAGCATCTCAAATAGCTTTGAAAAGACTGCTCCAAAGTGGCAGTGGGAGAAAGTCAATATATAAGGTTTTGGTGAAGGGGGAGTTCAATGCCATGAAGCACTCAATTTGCAAAAGGTTTTTTGTTATTCATGAGGGTCTGATGTCACCATGAAGGAAGTTAGTGCTTCTCTAGAAATGAGGTGATGCAAGGACTAAGAGGATAAAATTTGTTCCTAAAAACATCCAACTATCTAAAGACCTGTCCCACCAGATTCCCTGGAGCACAGAGTGCCTCACTCCACCCTGAACTCCCTCAGGGGTTGCTGAAGGTCAATAGCTACAGCAGCATGGTCTTCAGTCTCCACAGAGGCAGATGGCAAATGCCTTTGCTGTTCAGTCACTGGCAATGCAATGCAATTGCACTGGGAAGTGCAATTTGTAGTTGACAGTTAGAATGATTGGCTAAAGACAACCCAGAAGCTAATCCCATCACCAGAAAACAGAAGACTGTGGCAGAGAAATTCTCCTGGGTTCCCTTACCTACTACTCTCTGCCCAGGCGCCCTTTCCAATAAAATCGTTTGCTTTGTCAGCACATTTGCTTCCTCACACAATTCATTTCCGAGTGTTAGACAAGAGCCCATTTTGGGGCCCTGGAAGGAGTCGCCCTTCCTGCAACGCTTTCAACATTACTTTGGTAGTGTGTGAGAAGAGTGCAACTGTGCTGAAGTTTGAACGTTCTTTGACACCCCGTTTCTTTGGGATTCGAATGAAAACTGACCTTTTCCATTCCTGTGGCCACTGCTCAGTTTTCCAAATTGGCTGGCATATTGAGTGCGGCACTTTCAGAGCATCATCTTTCAGGATTTGGAATAGCTCAACTGGAATTCTATCACCTCCACTAGCTTTGTTCGTAGTGATATTTTCTAAGGCCCACTTGACTTAACATTCCAGGATGTCTGGCTCTAGGTCAGTGATCACACCATCGTGATTATCTGTGTCGTGAAGATCTTTTTTATGTACAGTTCTTCTGTGTATTCTTGCCACTTTTGTATAGCTCTGTGTATTCTTGCCACCTCTTCTTAATACCTCCTGCTTCTGTAGGTCCATACCGTTTCTGTCTTTTGATGTGCCCATCTTTGCATGAAATATTCCCTTGGTATCTCTGATTTTCTTGAAGAGATCTCTAGGCTTTCCCATTCTATTGCTTTCCTCTCTTTTTCTGCATTGATCACTTAGGATGGCTGTCTTATCCCTCCTTGTTATTCTTTACAACTCTGCATTCAGATGAATATATCTTTCCTTATCTCCTTAGCCTGATACTTCTCTTCTTTTCTCAGCTATTTCTAAGGCCTCCTCAGACAACCATTTTGCCTTTTTGCATTTCTTATCCATGGGGATGGTTTTGATCACAGCCTCCTGTACATTGTTACAAACCTCCATCCATAGTTCTTCATGCACTCTATCAGATCTAATCCCCTGAATCTATTTGTCACTTCCACTGTATAATCAAAAGGGATTTGATTTCAGTCATATCTGAATGGTCTAGTGGTTTTCCCCACTTTCTTCCATTTAAGTCTGAATTTTGCTATAAGGATGTCATGATCTGATCCACAGTCAGCTCCCGGTCTTGTTTCTGCTCACTCTATAGATATTCTCCATCTTTGGCTGCAAAGAATATGATCAATCTGATTTGGGTATTGACCATCTGGTGATGTCCACGTGTAGAGTCATCTCTTGCATTGTTGGAAGAGGGTGTTTGCTTTGACCATGCATTTTCTTGGCAAAACTCTGTTAGCCTTTGCCTTGCTTCATTTTGTACTCCAGGGCCAAACTTGCCTGCTACTCCAGTTTTCCAAGGACAAGTCTTTTACCCCCTGGTTACATTTACTCTTAGATATTTTATTCATTTTCCTGCATTGGCAAATTTCTCTTCCTCACAGTTCATTGTTAGTATATAGAAACACAACAGATTGCTAACTACTAATTTTGAATCCTATTTTATTGATGATGTCAGGTAGTTTTTAGGGTGGTGTCTTTAGGATTTTCTATGTATAGTATGCTGTGGTCTCTGGCTCCAGAACTGTGGCTCTTCAGGGGTTGGTGCTGGCCTGCTGGTAGACAGGGGTGTGTGTGTGCATTCAGTCATCTTTTTGCCACCTCAGGGACTATAGCCCACTATGCTCCTCCATCCATGGAATGCTACAGGCAAGAGAGGTGCTAGGCAGGACAGGGTATCAAAGGCTGGCTGAAGGTGTGGGGAAGGTTCCAAGGCTCCCTGGTATAGGGGGCCTAGTCCTGGGATGACTGGAGGTTCAAGGGTCTTAAGGCAGCCCGCCTGTTGGTGGGTAAGGCTGTGTCACCACCTGGCCAGCTGCTTGTCCTGAGTTGTCTGAGTACTGGTGCCAACAGGCTGGTAGGTCCAAGTGTGAATAAGCTAGAAGGATTCCAAAATGATATTTGCCAGTACCAGTGTCTTTGTGGTAGAACAAGCTCCCCAAAATGGATGCTGCATCTGTGTCCCCTGGGTGTGCTCCAGTTGCCTCCTGCCTCCCTGGGAGGCTTTCCCAAGGTCAACAGGTAGGGCTGACCCAAGCTCATCCCAAATTATTGCTTCTTCCTTGGGTCCTGAAACATGTGAGCTTTTGTGTGCACCCTTTAAGAGAGGAGTCTCTATTTCCTCCAGGCCTATGGCTCTCCTGAAACTAAACCCTCTGGTCTTCCAAGCCAAATGTTCTAGAGGTTTGTCTTCCTGGCACAGAACCCCCAGGGTGGGGAGCCTGATGTAGAGCTTGGACACCTTCCTCCTTTGGGAGAACCTCTGCAGTTGTAATTATTCTCCCCTTTGTGAGTTTCCTGCTCAGGGAGTTATTGGTCTGAACTATACCACATATCTGGCCCTCCTACCCAACTCTTTGTGGTTCCTTCTTTGTAAATTTCATTGTAGAAATTTTCTGCCTTCTGTAGGTCTTTCTTTTCAATGGAAGCTCCTTAAGTAGTATAAATTTCATGGCAAGGCATGAGCTAAGATTCTTCCTACTCCGGCATCTTGGACACTCCTTCATTAGACTTCCTACATTGTGACTAAGCAATCTCCAAAATGAAATTTTCCTTCAGCCTTAATGAATAGTTTCTACTATGCTATTTCAGTTTTTGCTTTCAACAAAAACAAAACTCACCATGTAGGACTACATCAAAATAAAAGCTACTATCCAGCAAAGGAAATAATCAACAAAATGAAAAGACAGCCTACAGAATGGGAAAAAAATATTTGCAAACCAACTATCTGATAAGGGGTTAATATCCAAAATATATAAAACACTGATCAAATTTAACAGCAATAAAACAAATAATAAGATTTTAAAATGGGCAAAGAATCTGAATAGCCGTTTTTCCAAACAATATATACATATGGCCAACCAATACATGAAAAGGTGCTCAACATCACTAATAATCAGAGAAATGCAAGTCAAAACCACGATAACATATCCTCTCAAATCTGTTAGAAAGTCTATTATAAAAAGACAAGTCGTAACAAATGCTGGCAAAGATGTGGACAAAAGGGAATCTTTGTACACTGCTGATGGAAATGTAAATTAGTACAACCACTTTGGAAAACAGTGTGGAGGTTTCCCAAAAAATTAACACTAGAACTACCATATAATCCAGCCATCCCACTTCTCTGTATATATCTGAAGGAAATGAAATTACTGTCTTGAAGAGATGGCTGTACCTCCATATTCACTGCAACAGTATTCACAATACCCAAGACATGGAGAATATTTATGTGTTCATTGACAGGTGAATGGTAAAGAAACTGTAGTGTGTGTGTATGTGTGTACACATTTGTGCATATACACACAAAGTGGAATATTATTAAGCAATAAAAACAAGGAAATCCTGCCATTTGTGATTATACGAATGGGCTTGGAGGACACTATGCTTAATGAAGTCACACGGAGAAAGACAAATATTCTATGATCTCATTTATATGTAAAATCTGAGAAAAAAGAAAAACCCAAACTCATAGAAACAGACAGTAGATTCGTGGTTTTTGGAGAGGCCAGGAGGAAGAAATGAGTAAAGGTGGTCAAAGGGTACAAACTTCCAGTTATAAGATGAACAATTTCTTGCCTATCTAATGTGTAGCATGATGACTATAGTTAACAATACTACATAGAATACATGAAAATTGTTAAAAGATTAAATCTGAAAAGCCCTCACCACACACACAAAAAAGGTAGCTATGTGAGGTGACGGCTGTGTTAACCAGCCTTATTTCATGGTAATCATTTCACAATATATGCATATATTAAATCATCACATTGTACACCTTAAACTTACAAAGTGTTAGATGTCAATAACATAGCAATAAAGTTGGGAAAAAATAAGGCCTGAATATAAAAAAGAAAAAAGACTGGGTCTGGAACTGGCACAGTATCCCTTTCATAGCATCCTCCTGGTAGGTGCCAGCCAGAAGCTCATGCGGCAGGGACTGTACAAGGGCACAAATACCAGTTGGTGTGGTTCACTGAAGGCCATCATCAGAATCAGAAAGGCAGAGGAGGAAAGGAAAGATATATCCATGTGAGTGCAGAGTTCCAAAGACTAGCAAGGAGTGATTAAAAAAAAAGCCTTCCTAAGTGATCAATGCAAAGAAATAGAGGAAAACCATAGAATGGGAAAGACCAGAGATCTCTTCAAGAAAATTAGAGATACCAATTGAACATTTCATGCACAGATGGGCACAATGAAGGACAGAAATGGTATGGATCTAACAGAAGCAGGGGATGTTAAGAAGAGATGGCAAAATACACAGAAGAACTATAGAAAGGAGAATAAGATGGCGGTGTAGAAGGACACGCCCTAAACTTGTCCTGCGAGAACTCCAAAATTCAAACTCACTGCTGAACAGCCATCGACAGGAGAATGTTGGCTCCCACAAAAAAATGATACCCCACGTCCAAGGCTGAAGGAGAAGCCAAAATAAGATGGTAAGGAGGGGCAAAATCTCGTGTAGAATCACACTCAGTTAACCAGCAGTTATATTTTCCAAAGAATAAATATACCTATAATTCAAAGCTACTGAGTTGGCAGGGTCTATACATTTTCTTGGCCAATCAGATCAGATCAGATCAGTCGCTCAGTCGTGTCAGACTCTTTGCAACCCCATAAATCGCAGCTCGCCAGGCCTCCCTGTCCATCCCAACTCCCGGAGTTCACTCAGACTCACGTCCATCGAGTCAGTGATGCCATCCAGCCATCTCATCCTCCGTCGTCCCCTTCTCCTCCTGCCCCCAATCCCTCCCAGCATCAGAGTCTTTTCCAATGAGTCAACTCTTCACATGAGGTGGCCAAAGTACTAGAGATAAGAAATCTCTAAAATAAAGTCCTGAAAACTCATTCTCACCCATCTTTCAGGACTCCATATGAGAGTCCACATGTGCTTCAAAAATCAGTTTTAATGTTGTTTCATTATCAAGGAAGAATTGACAAGAAATCAGTGATAGGATGATAAAAAAGATATTTTGAAATAATCTTCTGGAAGTTCATCCAAATATTAAACCTATCTGATAAAAGAAAAGAAAGATAAGACTCAGTATGAATCAACTTGGTTAAACTTAAAATACAATTTCACCATATTATATGATGCAATCATTGAGAGCTGGTCAGAAGAGATAAGGACTGGCAGGTGGACTCTGGCAAAATTCACAAGTCAAGCCAGGTAAGACATGGGTACTGAGAGGTTAGCTAACTGAGCAGCAGTGAACTCAGTTCCACCTGTGGTGACTTTTTTCTCTTCTTTAAATGTACTAAATTCTGACCTGACTCAGAACTCTTTCTGCTATGATCTGAATGTTTGCATCCCCTCAAAATCCATCTGTTGAAATCCAAGTGTCCAATATGATGGTATTAGGAAGTGGGATCTTTAGGAGATGATTAGGTCCTGAGGGTGCACTCATCTCATGAATGGGATTAGCACCCTAATAAGAAGAGATCCCCAGGGAGATCTATACCCTTCCATCATGTGAGGATACAAGAAGTCTGTGATCTGGAAAAGGCACTCACATAATCATGCTGGCACTCCAGTTTTGGACTTCAGCATACAGAATGGTAAGAAATAGATGTTCTTGTTTATAAGCCAACCGGTCTGTGGCATTTTGTTCAGTTCAGTAGCTCAGATGTGTCTGACTCTTTGCGACCCCATGAACTGCAGCCCATCAGGATGTCAATCACCAACTATGGGAGTTTACTCAAACTCGTGTCCATTGAGTCAGTGATGCCATCCATTTCATCCTCTGTCGTCTGCTTCTCCTACTGCCTTCAGTCTCTCCCAAGATCAGGGTCTTTTCAAGTGAGTCAGTTCTTCACATCACGTGGCCAAAGTATTGGAGTGTCAGCTTCAGCATCAGTCCTTCCAATGAATATTCAGGACTGATCTCCTTTAGGATGGACTGATTGGATCTCCTTGCAGTCCAAGGGACTCTCAAGAGTCTTCTCCAAAACCACAGTTCAAAAGCATCAATTCTTAGGCACTCAGCTTTCTACATAGTCCAGTGATATTTTGTTACAGTGGCCCAAGTGGACAAAGAAACTCTCCTAAGTGGTCCATCCATCTGGAATACTACTCCGCTGCCCCATTCAGTGACTCAGCTTAAGGCCATTGAATTTGAAAACAAATTTGACAAACTCCTAGTAATCACAGTGACATACCACTGTTTTTTGCACTCACTAATTTGGACAAAATGTAAAGTTCTGGAAAATGCAAATGATAGCAAGAATTTGCAACAATGGCAACTCTAAGACACTCTGGAGGGACTATAAGGTGATCCAAACACTTTGGGGAAAAATATTAGATTATCATGCGAATATCTGCATCGCCTATAATCCAACCATTCTCTTCCAGGTATGTTCCCAAGATAAACTCAAACATACACACCAAGAGGCAGGTACATGGATTTACAGCAGCACTGGATATAATAGTGGAAAGCTAGAAACAAGTAAAGTGTCCATTACCAGGAGAAGGGAATGAGAACATTCTGGTATAGTCATATAATAGAGTCCTATACATCAGGGGGGAAAATAACTGCACGTGCGCACAGGAACATGGATGGAAGTCACAAGAAATTTTGAGTGAATAAAGCAAACTCCAGAAGAAACGTAAAATATCATCCCATTTTTATAAACCTAAAAATTAAGCAAAACTAATGACACGTACTTCTGGGATAAAGCATTAATGAAAACCAAAGGAATGTTTTAAAAGTCAGGATCAGGAATTCCTTGGCAGTCCATTGGATAGGATTTTGTGCTTTCACTGTGGAGACTGCAGGTTCAATCCCTGGTCAGGCAGTGCAGTCAAATGAAAGAAAGAAAAAAAAGTTAGTATCTCAGGGCATCGAGGCAGGCCTGTAAGGATACAGTGGGAAATTTAATGGCACTGATGGTGTTCTCAGGTTAATGGGTTCATGAGGATTCATGTTAATTCTTGGCTGAGCACAGAAAAATCAACGCCTTTGACTTGTGGTGCTGGAGAAGACTCTTGAGAGTCCCTTGGATGGCAAGGAGATCAAACCAGTCAATCCTAAAGGAAATCAACCCTGAATATTCATTGGAAGGACTCATGCTGCAGCTGAAGCTCCAATACTTTGGCCACCTGATGCAATGAGCTGACTCATTGGAAAAGACCTGATGCTGGGAAAGACTGAGGGCAGAAGGCGAAGGGGGACAACAAAGGACGAGATGATTGGATGGCATCACCCACTCAAAGGATATGAGTCTGAGCAAAATCCGAGAGTTAGCGAAGGACATGGAAGCCTGGTGTGCTGCAGTCCTTGGGGTCACAGAGTGTCAGGCATGACTTAATGGCTGAACCACAACATATAGACAGATAGATACAACCTAGATTATTTCCATGCAATGTCCTAATGATATGTTATATTTTATATTTCCCATTTATATTGCCAGTTTATTTTCAAAACCTCCTGCCACTTCCTGGCTTTGGGAAAGTGGGCACACTACTTAGCCATTCCCAGCCTCAATAAACCATCTGTAAGATGAAGATAATAATACAACGGGGACCAGGAGAACTGCTGTAGGAATTCCTTGACTGGTACCTGGCAGTGCTAATAAATCCTAGATCCTCTGAGAGACGCTGCATTCAGAGGAGCAAATCCTCCAGTCTGAACCGGTTGTAAGGATTCAGCAAAAGGAGTCAGTCTTACTTGGTTTAAAACTCATGTTTTCTCTAGGTGTCCTACTCACATCTCCTTCACCCCTGGAGGGAAACAGATCTCTGGCCATTAGAGCTCTTTTCAAATGGAACTTGGGGCTTAAATCCCAAAGCATTTGTGTCCCTTGCTCACACGAGGGCAGAACAGGCTAAGAATGGTGAAGTGGATACTCATCTGTCAGGATCTCCTTTGGTGGATGCTCAAGACCGAGAAAGTAATGAACTGCCAGTTCATTAATGTCGGACACTGAATAAAATGAGACTGGACAGGCAGCTGAGATCAAAACGGCTTCCTGCTCTTTATGTGGCAATAACTAGAGCACAACAGGCATATGAGATTTAAACACCAACAATTTAAAGGTCAACAAGACAAAATTTTTTGTCCTACAGATGCTTTCTTTTATGAAATCTCACCTGAGGTCTCATGGATACTGACGTGTGTGTTCGTGAAGGCATTTGAGGGCACATGTGCACACATGCTGTGAGCATGTGCAGGTGAGGAGATAAATGCACTGCACTGGCAGGGAAGTCTTGTGGGTAAGCACAGAGGAATTAGGAGGGGAAGTTGTGAACATCCTTCTCACTGGAAATGCTCAAGCCTGCAATGACAGGGTGCACTGCCAAATATGTGGGAAGGGGGCAATTTGAAATTTCGGTCAACGTTGGCCTCGGCCTCATCACACCTTAGCAGCAGGCCCTGTGCCACAGAGGAGTGGCTGGGGGCTGCTGTCCTACGAACAAGCATGTTGGGCTTCCCTTTGCCCCACTTTCCTTTATTAATGGCCCAGGAACATCCTGTGGTATTATCCTATTGTTTACACATACCACACCAGTTCATATTAACTACAACTCTTGTGGCTGAAATGACATAAGCCCCAATTCCAATCAGCAAGAGAAGGAATACAGTTCATGTTTGAACAACATGGAGTTAGGGGCAGGAATTCTCGATTCTCCCTGCAGTTGAAAACTTCACTGTTGACCTCCATATCCACAGCTCCACATCCTGGGATTTATTGGGGAAAAAATCCACCTATAAGTAGGCACATGCAGTTCAAGCCTGAGTTGTTCAAGGCTCAAGTATATACAGATGCGTATAATCAATCCACCAAATGGCAGCGATGCAGACGGCCTCAGGAACAATCAGAATTGTGACTCTCCTTGGAAAACTCTCTCTGTTTTGCATCTCTGTTTCTCCTTATGTCAGTTTTATTCTTTCTAGTTAGCTTAGTCCTACCAACAGTCCCATGGCACAGGCAACTCTGAATTCATATCCTTGAACTTACCATATGGTGAATTCAGGTTTCCCATATCAGGTTTACCACCAGTGGTGCTAAAGGAACCTCTTAGCCCAAATTGTTTGAAAAAACTTGAAGACCTCTGATTCACCTGTCCTGAGTCACATGGCCAACTATAAACCAACCACTATGGCCAAAGATAGGAAATGATTACTGGTCTAGCCTGAGCCACATGCCCGTCCTTGCTGCCAGCTAGGAGGCATTCTATCACTGCTACCCCTTTCCAGAACCAGGCTGGGGTGGGGAGAAGTGGTTTTCCAAAATAATCGATTTCCCATTCCAAGTAGATAAAACAACTTGTCATGCTTGTGAGAAAATAAGAGGGAGTACAAAGTTCTACGTATATCCATAAGATGGACTCTATCAATTATTTCATTTACATCTTCTATCCCCTTAATAATTTTGTGTCCATTTGATTTGTCTTTTACTGAGAGTAGTATATGATAGTCTCCGTTATTACTGTGCCTCTCTCTGTGATTCCTTGTATCTCCTCTACATTTTGTTCCATTGATAGATGCTAGATTTGATTGGTGGAGAAGGCAATGGCACCCCACTCCTCTACTCTTGCCTGGAAAATCCCATGGACGGAGGAGCCTGGTGGGCTGCAGTCCATGGGGTCACTAAGAGTCGGACACGACTGAAGCGACTTAGCAGCAGCAGCAGCAGCAGATTTGATTGGCAGCCATTCATTTCCTTTCTTGGGTTCTTCTGCTGCCCTTTTTGGCCCCCCTCCTCAAATTTCATCCCATCCTTGCTTTCTGCTTTTAATGTCACAAGTATTATCTGCGGGCTTACTTTCCTCAATCTCTAAAGATGAACACAGTACATTCAATAGCAAGCTAACATTTCTTGACCACTTAAGTGCTATGTACTGTGCTAAGTGCATTATCTAATATAATCATCACTGGGGCCCGCATTCAGAAGCTACAATTATCATTCTTCCTTTAAGAGTGAAGAACCTAAAGCACAGAAACACTAACTTGCCAGTGTCACCAAGTGGTCAATGGTAGAGCCAGGATTTTAACCCAGTCTGGCCCCAGAACTTTGCTTTGTAATGTATGTCGGTTCACAGATAAGATTCAGAGCACACACCAGACGGTCTACAAGCATTTACCTCAGGAGAGCAGAATGGGATGGAGGGGGAAGTGATCAGTGGGGTTCGTCATGTTTTCCACTGCAAATGTTTATGTTTGACTTTCTTACAAGGAAATCATTCAGGTACTAGTTGTGTGATTTTTTCCCCAGTTTTTAAAATTGGCAAAATATACATAACCTAAAATTTACCATTTTAACCCTTTTTGAGGTTATAATTCAGTAGTGCTAAATACATTCACACTGGCATTAAATACATGCAAAACCATCACCACCATCCATCTCCGGATTTTTTCTAGCATCCCAAACTGTAACTTGGTATCTACCAAACAATAACTTTGCATTCTCCCTTCTGCCCAGTCCCTGGTAACCATCATTCTACTATATATCTTTATCAATTTGACTATTTTATGGTAGCTCATGTAAGTGTAATCATACAATATTTTGTCTTTTGTGACTGGCTTCTTTCCTAGCATAATTATATTCAAGGTCCATTCATGCTCTAGCATGTCTCAGAATTTAAATCCTTTATAAGGGTGAATAATATTTCACTGCATGCACATACTACAGTTTGTTTATCTATTCATCTGTTGATGGGCATGTGAGTTGTTTTCACCTTTTGGTTCTTGTGAATGATGCTACTATGAATAGCAGTGTACATGTAGTTGTGTAATTTTCTAAAACTCTGAAAAACAACACTCACGGAATTATCCCACTTATGTTCATTATGTGGCTGTGTCTATCATGTACTTGGTAGTTACGTAAATATGTAGAAAACGATTTGAGAGATGCCCATGAACCATTTGTGTCATCACCTCTAGAATGGGAAAAGAATGGGGTCATAAGGAAAAGGCTGTGACTTTTTTTTCAGGAGCTAGCATGTTACTTTGCACAAGACAAGTGCTCAATAAGCAGATATTGGATCATGAAAAGGAATTTTCCCTTTTTTTTTTTTAGGTTTTCCAAGTCTCAAACCAAAGGACTATGAAGAGCCATAGCAGAATTAAGGTGTAATGTGTCAAAAGAACAAATATCTTGGAATCATTCTGATCATAAAAGTGAATTTCATTTGATAGTTCTATTAACTGTTAAGTCTGAAATGAGCCAACACCAGCAAATGCAGCTTAAGGATAGCTTTTCAAAACCATAGTGTTGTGAGGACATAGAGAAAGAAGTGAATCTAGGTTCTGGAGTGGAAGCCCTCTTAAGATACCATCAGATGCAGTAGCAGACACGGCCCTCAACAGAAATGTAAAAATGCACCTGGCTGAAAATATACACTATTCGTTTTCTAGATATTTCTGTTTTCTAGACCACTGTCTGTTTAAAGAATCCTCAAGCTATTCCTGCTTCTTAACAAAGTCTTCACAAGGAGTAGAAAGTCATCTATTCATGGCAAGAAGTTGCTGTTACCAAGGGAGTAGAGTGCCCAAAAGTGTGCAAACCTCATAATCTGGTAGAGAATGTATACCCCTCCAGAGGCTTTCATTTTCAGGTGGAAAAACAAAACCGGTGTCACCTCCACATTGGGGCCACACAGACCTCACCAGCATTACAAAACCAAAGTGCCAAGGGTGCAGAATGTGAAGCTGGAGCACTCCCAGGCCAGGATCGAGCTCCAGGAGGAAAAACAAAAAACAAAACTGAGCATACAGTGCGAGGCCCTAGGCTGCCTCTGGCCTCACCGCGCACACTAGGCCCTTTCGGTCAGAGTCCAGTCCCAGGGAGGTCTGGGGACGGACTGGGCTTCCACCCCAGCCTGCGGATTCACGGCCTACTCTTCCAGGTGCCTTCACTGGGAGTCTGCCACCGGCTGACTGGGCCCCTTTGGTGCAGAGGCCCTTCCCTCACCGGCCAAGATTGTAACTTTTTATTCTGTATAGTTCTTTAAGATTTTTTGATGTAGACCATTTTTAAAGTCTTTATTGAATTGATTACATACATACTGCTTCTGTTTTATGTTGTGTTCTGTGTTTGTTTGTTTGTTTGTTTGTTTTTGACCCCACAGCATGTAGGATCTTAGTTCCCCAGCCAGGGATCCAACCCGCACCCCTCCATTGGCAGGAGAAGTCTTAACCACTGGACCAGCAGAGAAGTTCCTATTCTGCATATTTCTATATTTTTGATTTTTCATAATGAGAATAGATTCAAATATTCCTCACAGAATTTTAAAATGCAATAAAAAATAAAGGTATCTTTGCAGGCTATGGGTACCAAATATTTAAAGCAATTTCAAGGGGTCTGAAGAACTGAAGGGATAAAGAAAAGCTGAAATACTTCTGTGTGATTTGAAACTTTTATAAGGTGCATATGCTGTTTTTAATTAGAAAAAATATCTAATGGGAAAAATGAAAGGAAGGCCTGCAGTGGAACTGCAGTGGTAACTGAAGCCCAGAGGAGGGCAGTAGAAAGCCATGAGGTGGAAACCCAGGAAAGGTTCTTCTTCCTCCCTCTCACCTGGAAAAGGATTCTAATTTAGCCAAGAAGGAGCTAGGACAAGCTCAGATACTATCCAGTGAGAATGGTGTTGGCCAGACTCTGGGAGCAAGACAATTGGATAAAAGGGGGGAAATCAGAAAAGTTTAGAGAGATCTAAGGGGAGAGAAAGCAGGAAAAGGCATTTTTCACAGAGGATCAGCAAACACAAGCCTAGGAGCAGAGTCCTGGGACAGAAGGCTAGAGACATTTCTAGAGCTCTTGGGTTCACAGGCCTGTTTATAAGCAGTGACTGAGTCCTTGGAACCTGCCCCTCTGCTTTTTAAAATGGACAAGATAAAGATGGCCCTGCAAACTTAAAACACAGAGTTGGGACCAGCAGGGGCTAGCACAGGGTCAGATCCTGTCTTTATTTAAAATACTTCATATTTTGTACAACATGAATTTTTTGTGGATTCATTTTTATTTTTAAAATATTACATGAAAATGTTATTTATCTTGATTATGGAGTGTTTGAACACCCCTTAAGTTTTCTGCCAGAGGCAAGAGTCTTTCTGAGCCTCATCCTCGTTCTAGCAAAAAGAAAAACAATAACAACAAATTTGAAGCAAAAAATGGGATTTTAAAGCACATCTGTTATGCATGATTTTAATCAAAATTGTACCCCAGAATTTCTGAGTTGAAACGAATTTGAATTTCTAACATGCTAGGCATGTGAGCTCACATTAAAAAAAATCATATAAATCTATGTGAAAGCAAAAAAAAAAAAAAAAAGTACACCATAGCTTTTATATCCATTGGCAATGTGAAGTTAATGATAAATTAACTTGGAAGCTATTTCTGAAATATTGGCTTTAACATATTGTTTATCATCTATCCATCACTAGGGAAAATACTGAGTTTTTTGAAAAAAGAGTTGACAGATATTTTTTTCTTTATAAGCACCAACGGAGAAGGCAATGGCACCCCACTCCAGTACTTTTGCCTGGAAAATCCCATGGACGGAGGAGCCTGGTAGGCTGCAGTCCATGGGGTCGCTAGAGTCGGACACGACTGAGCGACTTCCCTTTCACTTTTCACTTGCATGCATTGGAGAAGGAAATGGCAACCCACTCCAGTGTTCTTGCCTGGAGAATCCCAGGGATGGGGGAGCCTGGTGGGCTGCCGTCTCTGGGGTCACACAGAGCCGGACACAACTGAAGCGACTTAGCAGCATAAGCACCAAATTAAGATTATTTGATTCAAAAAGCAATAAAGTAACATCTTCTCTTTTTAGTTTTTTTCCCTTGCTTTATTGAGATATAACTGACACATAACATTGTGTAAAACTAGCATTTCTGATCTTTATACAGTTAAAAGTATTTGAAGAGCAGGATTATTTAGAGCTTCAGGGCAAAACTGAGTTTTATTTTCCAAAGAATATTTAATTTTGTTCTATTCCAATGACTCCCAAAGAATGGTTTCAAAGACTGCTACCCATACAGGCTTACCCCTTCATCTCTTTTCTATTCGTTTTAAAGATGGAGAAACAGACTTAAAGAAAGACTCTTAACACACAACCCGTTTATAAGGGTTACCCTGATTACCCACTCTGGCTTTGTTTTCAGCTAGCCCCTTCCCAGAATCTTCATTTTGGCCACCTGGACACGAAGTTCCCTCAACCACAAGTTCATGCAATGTTATTTCCTTCCTATTTGGGTTCAAGGAATTCCTACTCGCATTAAAAAATAAATGAATTAAAAACCCCGGGGACAGTTCCAAGATGGTGGAGCAATAGGATTGGGAGACCAGTTTCTCCCCCACAAATTCATCAAAAGATCATTTGAATGTTGAGCGACTTCCACAAAACAACTCTGAACGCTGGCAGGGGACACCAGACACCCAGAAAGGCAACCCAATCTCTTCAAAACGAGGTAGGACAAAGTATAGAAAAGGAAAACAGAGACAAAAGGTTTAGGGACAGAGACCCGTCCTGGGGAGGGAGTCGTAAAGGAGAACTTTGCACACAATAGGAAACCCTCTCACAGACGTGTCTATGGGGAGCTTTGGACTCAGAGGGCAACAAACCAGGAGGGAAAAAAAAAAAAAAAAAAACCCACAGAATACGTGCCTAACTGCAACTACCAGAGGCAAAGTGACACAGACACTCGCGTCCTTGACCAGCGAGTGTGGGTTGGGCAAGGAAGTGTGGGCTGCTTCATTGGTTGGTCCTTAGGGTAAGGATTGGGCCTGAACGCCCTGAGAACAATCTGACGGAACTAATGTAACAGAGCAACCCAAACCCTAGAATCTCCAGAGAGACAAAAAAGAAAAGAAAGGGCCTTTCCCACCCAAAACTCTAATGCTGCATGGTGACCCCTGGCGCGATCACAGAACAATGGATTGCATCCTAGCAAATACCAAAGGAGAGCAAGCTGGCTGCCCAGTTAGGGCCCTCCCTCCTGGGAAGCAGAGAGGTAGGTGTGTGACAGCCAGAGCCAGAAGGAAAGGGGTTGCTCCAATCTCGGCCCCAGAGACTGCATCATCCACCAAACTGTGAGCAGACTGCCAGTTGCTAACAACATCTTCCTGGGGTCCTGGAAGGTTCACATCTACCAGGAGAGTCACAGCCTGAGATCAGCTCGCCAGAGGAGATACACAGCACACCTGGGACTGTGCTCTCACGGTGCACCCGGGAAACAGAGAACAAGTACAAGCAGGGAGAATGGACTATCTGACACTGAACTGACCCCACACTGCCCACAAGAGCTCCAGAGAAATTCCTAGATATATTGTTACTATTATTACTTTTTAATTAAAAAAATTAGTTCTTTATTACTCCTTTAACTTTCATTTTTATAGCCTACTATTCCTATAGTTCATGGCATTACAAAGTGTCAGACATGATGGAACAGCTGAACTGAACTGAACTGAACTGATTACCTTTCCAAAAAAAACATTTTTAAAAACAAATTCCATACATATTTTTTAAATTTTTGTCATCGAATCTGTTTTGAATTTTTTATGTTGTATTTTTGAGAGTTGAACCCCTATTCTAGGTTTTTCATCTTTGCTTTTTTATATTTGTTATCAATTTTGTACCTTTAAGAATCTAATCTTCAGTATTTAATTAGGGATTTTAATTACTGGCTTGATTGCCCTTTCCCCTTTTCACTCTCCCTTTTCTCCTCTGGGTCACCTCTATCTCCTTCCTCCCGCTTCTCTATTCTATATAACTCTATGAATCTCTTTGGATGTTCTGAGCTGTGGTCATTATTAGAGAAATGCACATCAAAACCACAATAAGATATCATCTCATGCTGGTCAGAATGGCCACCATCAAAAAGTCTCAGTTCAGTTCATTTCAGTTCCATTGTTCAGTCATGACAGACCTCTCCACCGTGACCCGCCCATCTTGGTGGCCCCACATGGCATGGTTTAGTTTCATTGAGCTAGACAAGGCTGTGGTCCGTGTGATTAGATTGACCAGTTTTCTGTTATTATGGTTTCAGTGTGTCTGCCCTCTGATGCCCTCTCGCAACACCTACTTAGGTTTCTCTTACCTTGGACATGGGGTATCTCTTCACGGCTGCTCCAGCAAAAAGCAGCTGCTGCTCCTTACCTTGGACTAGAGGTATCTCCTCACTGCCACCCCTCCTGACCTTAAACGTGGAGTAGCTCCTCTCGGCCCTCCTGCGCCCACGCAGCCACTGCTCCTTGGACGTGGGGTTGCTCCCCTCGGCCGCTGCCCATGACCTGGGGCATGGGATAGTTCCTCCTGGCCTCCACCCCTGGCCTTGGGCTGGGGTAGCTCCTCCCAGCCACTGCCCCTGACCTAGGACGTGTGGTAGCTCCTCTCGGCCGCTTCTGCTCCATCGCAGCCTGGCACTCTGGGCCGCCGCCCCTGACCTCGGACTTGGGGCAGCTCCTCTCGGCCGCTCCCCTGACCTCGGACATGGGTTAGCTACTCTTGGCCGCCGCCCCTGATCTCAGACGTGAGGTAGCTCCTCTCAGCCACGCTTCTGTGAGGTCAGTCGCAGCCGGCAAACACTGAATGCTGGAGATAATGTGGACAAAATGGAACCCTCTTAACACTGTTAACACAGGATCTCCTCTGGTGGCTCAGAGGTTAAAGCGTCTGCCTGCAATGCGGGAGACCTGGGTTTGATCCCTGGGTCTGGATTTCCCCTGGAGAAGGAAATGGCGACCCACTCCAGTATTCTTGCATGGAGAATCCCATGGATGGAGGAGCCTGGTGGGCTACAGTCCACAGGGTCACAAAGAGTCAGACACGACTGAGCGACTTCACTCACTTAACACTGTTGGTGGGATGCAAACTGATACAGCCACTATGGAGAACAGTGTGGAGATTCCTTTAAAAATTGGAAATAGAACTGCCATATGACCCAGTAATCCCAGTGCTTGTCATACTCACAGAGGAAACCAGAATTGAAACAGGCACATGTACCGCAAAGTTCATTGCAGCACTGTTTACAATAGCTAGGACACGGAAGCAACCTAGATGACCATTGGCAGACAAAAGGATAAGGAAGTTGTGGTACATATACACAATAGAATATTCAGTTCAGTTCAGTCACTCAGTCGTGTCTGACTCTTTGCGATCCCATGAACTGCAGCACGCCAGGCCTCCCTGTCCATCACCAACTCCCGGAGTTCACTCAGACTCACGTCCATCGAGTTGGTGATGCCATCCAGCCATCTCATCCTCTGTCGTCCCCTTCTCCTGCCCGAATCCCTCCCAGCATCAGAGTCTTTTCCAGGGAGTCAACTCTTCACACGAGGTGGCCAAAGTACTGGAGTTTCAGCTTTAGCATCATTCCTTCCAAAGAACACCCAGGGCTGATCTCCTTTAGAATGGATTGGTTGGATCTCCTTGCAGTCCAAGGGACTTTCAAGAGTCTTCTCCAACACCACACTTCAAAAGAATCAATTCTTTGGCACTCAGCTTTCTTCACAGTCCAACTCTCACATCCATACATGACCACAGGAAAAACCATAGCCTTGACTAGACGGACCTTTGTTGGCAAAGTAATGTCTCTGCTTTTCAATATGCTATCTAGGTTGGTCATAACTTTCCTTCCAAGGAGTAAGCGTCTTTTAATTTCATGGCTGCAGTCACCGTATGCAGTGATTTTGGAGCCCCAAAAACTAAAGTCTGACACAGTTTTCACTGTTTCCCCATCTATTTCCCATGAAGTAATGGGACTGGATGCCATGATCTTCATTTTCTGAATGTTGAGCCTTAAGCCAACTTTTTCACTCTCCACTCTCACGTTCATCAAGAGGCTTTTTAGTTCCTCTTCCCTTTCTGCCATAAGGGTGGTGTCATCTGCATATCTGAGGTTATTGATATTTCTCCCAGCAATCTTGATTCCAGCTTGTGCTTCTTCCAGCCCAGCATTTCTCATGATGTACTCTGCATATAAGTTAAATAAGCAGGGTGACAATATACAGCCTTGATGAACTCCTTTTCCTATTTGGAACCAGTCTGTTGTTCCATGTCCAGTTCTAACTGTTTCTTCCTGACCTGCATATAGGTTTTTCAAGAGGCAGGTCAGGTGGCCTGGTATTCCCATCTCTTTCAGAATTCCCCACAGTTTATTGTGATCCACACAGTCAAAGACTTTGGAATAGTCAATAAAGCAGAAATAGATTCTTACTCACCTATAAAAAGGAATGCATTTGAGTCAGTTCTAATGAGATGGATGAAACTGGAGCCTATTATACAGAGTGAAGTATGTCAGAAAAAGAAACACCAATACAGTGTATTAACGCATATACATAGAATTTAGAAAGACGGTGATGGAAATCCTATATGCAAGGCAGCAAAAAAGACACGTGTAAAGAACATACTTTTGGACTGTGAGGTAGAAAGCAAGGGTGGGATGATTTGAGAGAATAGCATTGAAACATGTATATTGTGGGGGCGGTCCTAAGATGGCAGAGGAATAGGACAGGGAGACCACTTTCTCCCCTACAGATTCATTGAAAGAACATTTGAACGTTGAGTAAATTCCACAAAACAACTTCTAAATGCTAGCAGAAGACATCAGGCACCCAGAAAGGCAGCCCATTGTCTTCGAAACTAGGTAGGAAAAAATATAAAAGACAAAAAGAGAGTCAAAAGAGGTAGGGACTGACATCCGTCCAGGGAAGGGAGTCTTAAAAAAGAGAGAAGTTTCCAAACACCAGGGAACACTCACCGACGGGTCTGCAGTGAGCCTTTGAACCTCAGAGGGCAACATAACCGGGAGGAAAAATAAATAAATTATTAAAACCCACAGATTATGTGCCTAACGGCCACTCCCAGCGGAAAAGCAGTGCAGACGCTCGCATCTGCCACTAGCAAGCGGGGACTGGACAGGGAGGCGCAGGCTGCGTTGATCAGGGTAAGGACCAGGCCTGAATGCCCTGAGGGCAATCTGAGGGAACTACCTTGAGATAGCAACCCAGACTGTGGGATAGCTATCCCGCGTGCATATGTACTTCCCTGGTGGCTCAGACAGTAAAGCATCTGCCTACAATGTGGGAGACCCAGGTTCAATTCCTGGGTTGGGAAGATCTCCTGGAGAAGGAAATGGTAACCCACTCCAGTATTCTTGCCTGGAAAATCCCATGGACAGAGGAGCCTGGTAGACAACAGTCCATGGGGTCACAAAGAGTCGGACACGACTGAGTGACTTTACTTTCACTTTCAAGACACCACCAGGCCCTCTCACAGAACAAAGGACTGAACAGAGCCAGCCGGCTGCAGACTGACCCATCCCCTGCTGGAGACAGGCAGGCGAGGGCAGCCAGAGCCAGAAGGGGGCAATCGCGGCCCCAGAGAGGCATCGTCTACCAAACTGCAAGCAGGCTTCATTGCTAACCAAGATTTCTTGGGATTCTGGATGGTTGACATCTGCCTGGAGAGTTGCAGCCAGAGATCAGCTCCCCAGAAGAGACACATGGCACGCCTGAGAAGGCGCGTTGGTTGTACACCTAGAAAACCGAGCGTCTGGGATGGGGGAGGCGAAAAGACGCAGCCCCCAACTAGGGGGGACTGCGCTCACCAAGCACCTGATCACCTGAGGTGCTCAGACCTGGGAAGGGCACAAAACGCAGGCCCAACCAACTGTGCCCCTTTGTGGAGTACCCGAGAACCTGAACCTGAGTGGTGTAGACCTGGGAAGTACATGCAACCCAGGGGCCCGCCTCAGACGGTTCCTGGCAGAGCAACCTAGAGCCTAAACAGTGTAGACTGGGAAAGCACACACGCCATGAGTGGGGCCAAGCCCAGGGTGGCGGAGACACTGAGACCATCCCCACACACGCCAGTGATATTTGTTTGCAGTGTTCCTCCCTCCTCACAGTTCAACTGAACAAGTAAGCCTAAAAAGTGACCACCACTGCCCTCTTGTGTCATAGCCGAAATTAGACACTGAAGAGACCAGCAAACAGAAGATAAAAAAAAAAAAAAAAGAGGGAACCACTTTCGAAGTGACAGGTGCAATAGATTAAAACCCTGCAGTTAGCACTGAATACATAGGAAGGGGCCTATAGATCTTGAGAACTATAAGCCAAATCAAGGAACTATCTGAAAATGAACTGACCCCACACTGTCCACAAAAACACCAGAGAAAGTCCTAGATATATTTTAACTATTATCATTTTTTTAATCTTTAATTTTTTTTTCATTTTAAGTCCTCTATTACTCATTTAATTTTCATTTTTATAACCTACTTTTACTTTGCAAAAAAAGGACCCTATTTTTAAAGGAAATTTCATAGATATATATATTATAATTCTTGTGACTTTGTTTTTTTCTTAATATTGTATTTTTGAGAATCTAACCTGTACTCTGAATTTTTAGTCTTTCCTTTTTTGGTATTTGTTATCAATTTTGTAGCATTAAGAACCCAATCTTCAGTACCCATTTTTACTTGGGAGTGAGATTACTGGCTTGATTGCTCTCTCCCCCCTTGGACTTTCCTTTTTCTCCACCAAATCATCTCTATCTCCTCCCTCCCACTTCTCGTCTCCACCCAACTCTGTGAATCTCATTGTGTGTTCCTGGATGTGGAGAACACTTAGGGAACTTATTACAGGCTAGATCTGTCTCTCTCCTTTTTGATTCCCCCTTTTATCCCCTAGGCCACCTCTGTCTCCTTCCTCCCTCTTCTCTTCTCTGTGTAATTCCGTGAACATCTCTGAGGGATCCAGACTGAGGAAAGCACATACAGAACTGACTACTGGCTAGCTTGCTGTCTCCCTTTTTGATTCCCCCTCTTCTCCTTCTGGTCACCTCTATCTCCCTCCTCCCTCTTCTTTTCTCCATGTAACTCTGTGTACCTCTCTGGGTGCCCCTCACTGTGGAAAAACTTTTCCTCATAAATCAAGCTGTCTTACCATCAGCACTGTATAGATGAAGAAGTCTTGAGGCTAATGTAAGAATAAGACTGAAAACCAGAGGCAGAAGGCTTAAGTCCAAATCCTGAGAACACCATAGAACTCCTGACCACAGGAAACTTTAATCAATAGGTGCTCATCAAACACCTCCATACCTACACTGAAACCAAGCACCACCCAAGGGCCAACAAGTTCCAAAGCAACACATACCATGCAAATTCTCCAGCAAAACAGGAACACAGCTCTGAGCTTCAATATACAGGCTGCACAAAGTCACACCAAACCCATTGACATCTCAAAACTCATTACCGTACACTCTTGCACTCCAGAGAGAAGAAATCCAGCTCCATCCGCCAGAACACTGACACAAGCTTCCCTAACCAGGAACCCTTGACAATCCATCCATCCAACCCCATCCACAGCAAAGAAACTCCACAATAAAGAGGAATCACAAACCGCCAGAATACGGAAAGGGCACCCCAAACCAGGCAATATAAGCAAGATGATAAAGCAGAGAAATATCCAGCAGGTAAAGGAACAAGATAAATGCCCATCAAACCAAACAAAAGAGGAAGAGATAGGGAATCTACCTGATGAAGAATTCCAAAGAATGATAGTGAAAATGATCCAAAATCTTGAAAACAAAATGGAGTTACAGATAAATAACCTGGATACAAGGATTGAGAAGATGCAAGAAAGTTTTAACAAGGACCTGGAAGAAATAAAAAAGAGTCAATATATAATGAATAATGCAATAAACGAGATCAAAAACACTCTGGAGGAAACCAAAAGTAGAATAATGGAGGCAGAAGATAGGATTAATGAGGTAGAAGATAGAGAAAAAAGAATTAAAAGAAATGAGGACTACCTCAGAGACCTCTGGGACAATGTTAAATGCCCCAATATTCAAATCATAGGAGTCCCAGAAGAAGAAGACAATAAGAAAGGCCATGAGAAAATACTTGAGGAGATAATTGTTGAAAACTTTCCTAAAATGGGGAAGGAAATAGTCACCCAAGTCCAAGAAACCCAGAGAGTCCCAAACAGGATAAACCCAAGGCAAAACACCCCAAGACACATATTAATCAAATTAACAAAGATCAAACACAAAGAACAAATATTAAAAGCAGCAAGGGAAAAAAAAAACAAATAACACACAAAGGGGATTCCCATAAGGATACCAGCTGATCTTTCAATAGAAACTCTTCAGGCCAGGAGGGAATGGCAGGACATATTAAAGTGATGAAAGAAAATAACCTACAGCCCAGATTACTGAACCCAGCACGGATCTCATTCAAATATGAAGGAGAAATCAAAAGCTTTAAAGACAAGCAAAAGCTGAGAGAATTCAGCACCACCAAACCAGCTCTCCAACAAATGCTAAAGGATCTTCTCTTGACAGGAAACACAGAAAGGGTGTATAAACTCAAACCCATGGCAACGGGATCATACTTATCAATAATTACCTTAAATGTAAACGGGTTGAATACCCCAACCAAATGACAAAGACTGGCTGAATGGATACAAAAATAAGATCCCTACATATATTGTCTACAAGAGACCCACCTCGAAACAAGGGACCCATACAGACTGAAAGTGAAGGGCTGGAAAAAGATATTCCATGCAAATGGAGACCAAAAGAAAGCATGAGTAGCAATATTCATTTCAGATAAAATAGACTTTAAAACAAATACTGTGAAAAGAGACAAAGAAGGACACTACATAATGATCAAAGGATCAATCCAAGAAGAAGAAATAACAATTATAAATATATATGCACCCAACATAGGAGCACCACAATATGTAAGACAAATGCTAATGAGTATGAAAGGGGAAATTAACAATGACACAATAATAGTGGGAGAGTTTAATAGCCCAATCACACCTATGGATAGTTCAACTAAACAGAAAATTAACAAAGAAACACAAACTTTAAATGATACAATAGACCAGTTAGACCTAATGGATATCTATAGGACATTTCACCCCAAAACAATGAATTTCACCTTTTTCTCAAGTGCACACAGAACCTTCTTCAGGACAGATCACATCCTGGGCCATAAATCTAGCCTTGGCATATTCAAAAAAACTGATATCATTCCAAGCATCTTTTGTGACCATAATGCAGTAAGATTAGATGTCAATTACAGGAGAAAAACTATTAAAAATTCCAGCATATGGAGGCTGAAAAATACACGCGGCTGAATAACCAATAAATCACAGAAGAAATCAAAAAAGAAATCAAAATATGCATAGAAACGAATGAAAATGAAAACACAACAACCCCAAACCTATGGGACATTGTAAAAGCAGTGCTAAGGGGAAGGTTCATAGCAATATAGGCTTCCCTCAAGAAACAAGTCAAATAAATAACCTAACTCTACACCTAAAGCAACTAGAAAAGGAAGAAATGAAGAACCCCAGGGTTAGTAGAAGGAAAGAAATCTTAAAAATTAGGGCAGAAATAAATGCAAAAGTAACAAAAGAAACCATAGCAAAAATCAACAAAGCGAAAAGCTTGTTCTTTGAGAAGATAAATAAAATTGACAAACCATTAGCCAGACTCATCAAGAAACAAAGGGAGAAAAAACAAATTAACAAAATTAGAAATGAAAATGGAGAGATCACAACAGACAACACACAAATACAAAGGATCATAAGAGACTACTATCAGCAACTATATGCCAATGAAAAGGACAACTTGGAAGAAATGGACAAATTCTTAGAAAAGTACAACTTTCCAAAACTGAACCAGGAAGAAATAGAAAATCTTAACAGACCCATCAGAAGCATGGAAATTGAAACTGTAATCAGAAATCTTCCAGCAAACAGAAGCCAAGGTCCAGACGGCTTCACAGCTGAATTCGACCAAAAATTTAGAGAAGAGCTAACACCTATCCTACTTAAACTCTTCCAGAAAATTGCAGAGGAAGGTAAACTTCCAAACTCATTCTATGAGGCCACCATTATCCTAATAGCAAAACCTGACAAAGATGCCACAAAAATAAGAAAACTACAAGGTCAATATCACTGGTGAACATAGATGCAAAAATCCTTAACAAAATTCTAGCAAACAGAATCCAACAACATATTAAAAAGATCATACATCATGACCAAGTGGGCTTTATCCCAGGGATGCAAGGATTCTTCAATATCCACAAATCAATCAATGTAATACACCACATTAACAAACTGAAAGATAAAAACCATATGATTATCTCAATCGATGCAGAGAAAGCCTTTGACAAAATTCAACATCCATTTATGATAAAAAAAAAAAAACTCCAGAAAGCAGGAATAGAAGGAACATACCTCAACATAATAAAAGCTATATATGACAAACCCACAGCAAACATTATCCTCAATGGTGAAAAAATGAAAGCATTTCCCCTAAATTCAGGAACAAGACAAGAGTGCCCAATCTTACTACTACTATTCAACATAGTTTTGGAATTTTAGCCACAGCAATCAGAGCAGAAAAAGAAATAAAAGGAATCCAGATTGGAAAAGAAAAAGTAAAACTCTCGCTGTTTGCAGATATAATGATCCTCTACATAGAAAACCCGAAAGACTCCACCAGAAAAAAACTAGAGCTAATCAATGAATACAGTAAAGTTGCAGGATATAAAATCAACAGACAGAAATCCCTTGCATTCCTATACACTAACAATGAGAAAAAAGTTGCAGGATATAAAATCAACAGACAGAAATCCCTTGCATTCCTATACACTAACAATGAGAAAACAGAAAGAGAAATTAAGGAAACAATTCCATTCACCATTGCAACGAAAAGAAATAAATACTTAGGAATATATCTACCTGAAGAAACAAAAGACCTATATATAGAAAACGATAAAACACTGGTGAAAGAAATCAAAGAGGACACAAATAGATGGAGAAATATACCATGTTCATGGATCGGAAGAATCAATATTGTGAAAATGACTATACTACCCAAAGCAATCCACAGATTCAATGCAAACCCTATCAAGCTACCAATGGTATTTTTCACAGAGCTAGGACAAATACTTTCACAATTTGTATGGAAATACAAAAAACCTCGAATAGCCAAAGCAATCTTGAGAAAAAAGAATGGAACTGGAGGAATCAACCTGCCTGACTTCAGGCTCTACTACAAAGCCACAGTCATCAACACAGTATGGTACTGGCACAAACACAGAAATATAGACCAATGGAACAAAATAGAAAGCTCAGAGATAAATCCACGCACCTATGGACACCTTATCTTTGACAAAGGAGGCATGAATATACAATGGAGAAAAGACAATCTCTCTAACAAGTGGTGCTGGGAAAACTGGTCAACCACTTGTAAAAGAATGAAACTAGAACACTTTCTAACACCATACACAAGAATAAAGTCAAAATGGATTAAAGATCTAAACATAAGACCAGAAACTCTAAAACTCCTAGAGAAACACATAGGCAAAACACTCTCCGACATAAATCACAGCAAGATCCTCTAGAACCCACCTCCCAGAATATTGGAAATAAAAGCAAAAATACAGAAATAGTACCTAATTAAGATTAGAAGCTTCTGTGCAACAAAGGAAACTATAAGCAAGGTGAAAAGACAGCCTTCAGAATGGGAGAAAATAATTGCAAATGAAGCCACTGACAAAGAATTAGTCTCAAAAATACATGAGCAACTCCTGCAGCTCAATTCCAGAAAAATAAACGACCCAATCAAAAAATGGGCCAAAGAACTAAACAGACATTTCTCCAAAGAAGACATACAGATGGCTAACAAACACATGAAAAGATGCTCAACATCACTCATTATCAGAGAAATGCAAATCAAAACCACAATGAGGTATCATTTCATGCCAGTCAGAATGGCTGCTATCCAAAAGTCTACAAGCAACAAATGCTGGAGAGGGTGCAGAGAAAAGGGAACCCTCTTACACTGTTGGTGGGAATGCAAACTAGTACAGCCACTATGGAGAACAGTGTGGAGATTCCTTAAAAAACTGGAAATAGAACTGCCTTATGGTCCAGCAATCCCACTGCTGGGCATACACACCAAGGAAACCAGAATTGAAAGAGACACGTGTACCCCAATGTTTGTCGCAGCACTGTTTATAATAGCCAGGACATGGAAGCAACCTAGATGACCATCAGCAGAGGAATGGATAAGAAAGCTGTGGTACATATACACAATGGAGTATTACTCAGCCATTAAAAAGAATGCATTTGAATCAGTTCTAAGGAGGTGGATGAAACTGGAGCCTATTATACAGAGTGAAGTAAGCCAGAAAGAAAAACACCAATACAGTATACGAATGCATATATATGGAATTTAGAAAGATGGTAATGATGACCCTGTATGTGAGACAGCAAAAGAGACACAGACGCACAGAACAGTCTTTTGGACTCTGTGGCAGAGGGTGAGGGCAGGATGATTTGGGAAAATGGCATTGAAACATGTATAATATCATATGTGAAATGAATCACCAGTCCAGGTTCGATGCATGATACAGGGTGCTTGGGGCTGGTGGACTGGGATGACCCAGAAGGATGGGATGGGGAGGGAGGTGGGAGGGGGGTCCAGGATGGGGACACATGTATATCCATGGTGGATTCATGTCAATGTATGGCAAAACCAATACAATATTGTAAAGTAATTAGCCTCCAATTAAAATAAATAAATTTATACATTTTTAAAGAAGAAACATGTATATTACCATATGTAAAATAGATGACCAGTGCAAGTCCAATGCATCAAGCAGGGCACTCAAAACCAGTGCTCTGGACAACCGAGGGGGATGGAGTGGGAAGGGAGGTGGGAGGGGGGTTTAGGATGGGGGGATCACATGTACACCCATGGCTGATTCATGATGTATTGCAAAACCCACCACAATATTGTAAAGTAACTATCCTTCAATTAAAATAAATAATTTTTAAATAAATAAATAGAAATAAAACACACACACACACACAAAACCCACCTCAGATCAAGGGTCATCTCCTCCAGGACTCCCCACTTTGAAGAGATAGTCCTTTTGCATGATCTTGTGGCACTGTATCCTGTGACATCACAGCCTGCATATGACATTACACATCCTGTGTGCATGCATGCTAAGTCACTTCAGTCGTGTCCAAGGCTGTGTGACCCTGTGGACTGCAGCCTGCCAGACTCCTCTGTCCATGGGATTCTCCAGACAGGAATACTGGGGTGGGTTGCCGTGCCCCCCACCTCCAGGGGATCTTCCCAACCTAGGGATTGAATCCACATCTCTTACATTGGCAGGCGGGTTCTTTACCACTAGCAACGCCAGGAAAGCCCATTATATACACTGTGCTGTGCTGTGCTCTGCTGTGCTGCTGCTTAGTTGCTCAGTCATGTCTGACTCTGCAACTCCACGGACTGCAGCCCGCCAGGCTCCTCTGTCCATGAGGATTCTCCAGGCAAGAATACTGGCATGGGTTTCCATGTCCTCCTCCAGGGGATCGTCCCAACCCAGGGATTGAACCCAGGTCTCCCACATTACAGGTGGATTCTTTACCATCTGAGCCACCTGGGAAGCCCAAGAATACTGGAATGGGTAGCTATCCCTTCTCCGGGGTATCTTCCTGACCCAGGAATCAAACCTGGTTCTCCTGCATTATAGGCAGATTCTTCACCAGCTGAGCTACCAGGGAAGCCCCATTACATAACCTAGTGATTGGTTATTTACGGGTCTGTCTCTCCCTTTAGATTTCCAACTCTTAAAGGCAGGGACTGTGACTGTCTGAATGCTCATGCTTAACACAAAGCTTCCTGTCACAGATCTCCAACATGCTTTTGTTGAAGCAATGAATCGTCCTTGCTACCTCTCTCTCCTTCATGCCCTATGGCCTGCCCTTCCTCAAGTCCTACCCACATCAAAAGACTCCTCCAGTGCATTGATTACTCTCCATCTTTACCACTCTGCTTCAAGCCACCATTCTCTATCAGGTGGACCTACATAACAGCCTTCTAATTGTCTAAACTACTTTAACCCCAGCAATCTAGTTCCCATACAAGAGCCAGGGTGGGGGGATGGTTTCTAAAATGGAGAGCTTATCATGTCACTCACTAGACAGAAAGTCTTTAGTTCAGTTCAGTTCAGTTCAGTTCATTCACTCAGTCGTGTCCGACTCTTTGCGACCCCATGAATCGCAGCACGCCAGGCCTCCCTGTCCATCACCAACTCCCGGAGTTCACTCAGACTCACGTCCATCGAGTCAGTGAGGCCATCCAGCCATCTCATCCTCTGTCATCCCCGTCTCCTCCTCCCCCAAATCCCTCCCAACATCAGAGTCTTTTCCAATGAGTCAACTCTTCACATGAGGTGGCCAAAAAGTTTCAGCTTCAGCATCATTCCCTCCAAAGAAATCCCAGGGCTGATCTCCTTCAGAATGGACTGGTTGGATCTCCTTGCAGTCCCAGGGACTCTCAAGAGTCTTCTCCAACACCACAGTTCAAAAGCATCAATTCTTTGGCACTCAGCCTTCTTCACAGTCCAACTCTCACATCCATACATGACCACAGGAAAAACCATAGCCTTGACTAGACAGACCTTTGTTGGCAAAGTAATGTCTCTGCTTTTTAATATGCTGTCTAGGTTGATCATAACTTTCCTTCCAAGGAGTAAGCGTCTTTTAATTTCATGGCTGCAGTCACCATCTGCAGTGATTTTGGAGCCCAAAAAAATAAACTCGGACACAGTTTCCACTGTTTCCCCATCTATTTCCCATGAAGTGATGGGACTGGATGCCATGATCTTGGGTACTCATTAAAAGCAGCTCAATAAAAAGCTTGAGGGATATTCAAAATCTTAATATTTATAAGAAAAATTCCTACAAACTTATACCCCAGGATGATTTAACCTCTAAAACACATTAAGAACTACTATAGGGCTGTAAGGTGCCTCCTTAACATTTAATAAAGAAAAATAGTTCTTCAGTATCTAGAGCTAACTCATTTTCTCTGCCTTCTGTACTTAATAATGTCTCAAACTTTTTGATTCAAATTTGGTAGAATATTTGATGTAATGGAGCAATAAAGGATTAAAAGTCTTTTCATAATATTTGTACCCAGGAGCTCATGTGTCACCATGGTGAGATTATGCTGTCAGGATATGACATAGAGTGATTATGAAGTCATAGGCCCCTAAAAGAAGCTGAGCCATTTTAAATCCAGCAGTTTCCTTGGGAGAGGAAACAGGACAAGGTCCTGGACATGAATCTCTTCATTTATGTCCTCCTTTTATCAATTTGGACAAATAGTTGTTTAGATAGAAATGAAAGCAATGGATCTGCTACTGCAGGTATGTCCCTAACCTTAAAACCTAGAAATTATGATCTATTATGTTAAATGTATTCAAGTACTTAATTAGACAAGCTAGCTGTGTGTAAGAAATCTGCTGTTTATTCTACTTTACTATGAGTAGGTCTTTGAGAATTTCTAGGACAACACCTGAAAGTTTTACTTCTGTGTAAAAATTCCAAACATAGAAACATGAAGAGTACAGCCTTACTGTCCCCTTTCATTCCCCTTCCCCACCCAATCCACCAACCCCTGCCCCTCCCCCACCAGCCATACCAGAAAATTCTATGTGCATGAATCTAGCATGGTACCTAACACATAGTAGGTTTCAAGAACTGTGTTTTCTTGTCCCATCCCTTTTCCCACCATACACATTCACACACACATCAACACTCAAGTGCATTCACACATTCAAATACCTAGGTAATGGGTTGAACAAGCCACGATGTGGGGTAACCTAGGTAATTATACTGATTAGCCAAAGACAGCTCCCAGATTTGGCTTGTAGACTGTGGCTGGCTGGGGAGGTGATAGAGGGAGGAAAATGACAGTGGTTATCATGCTTAAAGACATAATTGATGATGAGATTTGACTTGGATCTACAATAACAAACCCCCATCACAATGGAAGCAAACTTGGTTCCCAAGCACATGTTCTGATGATACATGTTCTTTCATAGTAACTACACATGCTGAATTCAAGCAGACCAAACTGCAGGAATTACGGCGACGTCTACTCATTATTGTAATTGGTACCCTCATCACTGGCTGTATGGTCACGTGTACCTGCTTTCTTCACTATAGCTGTGATAGCAAGGAAGCCCATAAAGCAGCCAAGTAAGTCTTACACCTTTGAATAAAAGTACAAGGTTGTGGGGAGGTATGCGTTCTTCACTATACTCTATAACTGTGAGAGCGAGGAAGTCCCCAAAGCAGCAACATTAAGTCTTACACCTTTCAACTAAAAATACAAAGTGGCGGGGTGTAGGGGTGAGGTGAGGAGGTGGGTGTGCACGCGCATGAGGAACTGTACCTGCACACGCATGCGCGCACACTCGTAAGCGGGGTCACTGTTGTTTTGTTACTTACCATTAACTTTAGACTTCAGAAGAGCTACCAACATCTTGTGGGCTGGATATGTTCACTTAAATGAAGCTCTTAAATTATCTCAAGTACATTATCAACTTTAGCCAAAACTATCTCCTATTCAGGGTTCAGTTGAGCCCCAGGCTGCTAATTTCATTGTAAGTTGAGTCTATGAAAAGAGGGAATGACTATCTAAATAAGACAGAATCAAAATCTTCTCAGGGGTGAAGGAGTTGGGTCTCTGCATTCCAAAGATAGTAACGAATTTTGGATAATCTATCATTTTGAGATGTAATAACATGAAAAATTTTCAACTGTGTTCAGTGATTCTAGTCCCTGGCTTTAATATAGGAGGATTAGGCTGGCACTTGATATACTGGGTCTCTAAAAATTTCCCAATCCAAGGACTGGTAACTGAAATATACCACTGTTCTATTCCTTCAGTTTTAGAGTTAGCTTGTGAGGATTAATATGTATGGTTACAAACCTTGATGGTGTAAATATGATAGGAAAACAATGAATTTGGTCTAAGACTTTTTTATGTGACAGGTTGGGACATTTGTGCCTCAGTTGCATATCAACTTGTGGCTTTTTTATAAAAAGTATAATTTCTGGATTAGATAAATTCTCTCTCTCCCTCTCAACAGTAGATTTGAAACAAGCTTGTGTCATTGCATATATAGACTATATGGTTATCCATTGTGGTTGAAACAGCAAAATTAAGAAAAAGAAAAAGCATTCAACACGAGTTCAAATCTGTAACCTGAGTCATAGTTTTCACCACACTCCAGTTCTTACTGTGTTCAATTTTCCTGCTAGAGCCACAAAAAGACCAGAAGTCTAAATTGACACAATAGCCCATATTTTCTGGTAACAGCAATCTTACTCATCTGATTTAAATTGTCATATTCCAAATCCTCTGTATTTTCAGGGACAAGAAAGAAGATATCACCATCAAGGCATCCGGGTCAACTAAAATATCATTTACTGACTCCAAGTCACCGACTGCTGGTCTGGGCGATCCAGAAAGACAATCTGTGGTATCCAGAATAGATAAGTCATCTGGGCCCTCAAGTCCACGAAAAGTTCCTTCAAGTGCAGAAAAGTCAGTCAGGCCCTCGAGTCAAAAAAAACCATCCAAGCCATCAGCTCCCAAAAAAGTGTTAGGATCACCCCCCAAGGAAAAGTTGCATAGAACATGCAGTCCAAAAAAGGCACATAGGCAGGCTCATGCCCATAAGCTAGTCGGTCAGGTCAGTCCATCCTATCCAGAGAAGGCCATCAAGCCAACTTGGCCACCAAGTCTACAGTGTCAGGTCAAGCCAACCAAAACTCCTCTACCCTATCCAAAGAATCAAAGCTTCCCTGAGCAATCAAGTGTAGATAAACTGACCAAATGCCAGAGATATCTTAAACTAAAATGCCCAGCTAGTGCAGGTAGGGCAGAAATATTATCTAGGCCTCAACCAGTGAAGTTTTGTCGATGCTACAAGGAAAAGTGCCTTGTTTGCAGAGCTGTTTCTGAGCCATTCATCACTCATGTTTCAGAAGCAAATAAAAAGCATGTTCCGGTTCCACTGTTTTCACGCGAATTGAAGCACTTTTACAAGTCATATAAAAAGAAACAATCCAAATACAACACACTGTATGGCAACATGAGTGACAGTGATATCACAACATATAACAGTGATGGTGAGAGTGACAGGGAGGTGATTATATTCTGCAATATAAAATGCAAGGAAGACATCTATAAAAACTCCCGAAATAATTAAGGGATCAAAAGAAAGACCACCCATGCAGAAGAAGCAAGCTTCTCTGAACTATTATATGCTCACCATATTTAAGAACCTGGTGGAGGAAAACTCCACTTGGTATCACTATTGAGATTAGACCTATATCCATCTCGAGGCAATATACTTTAAAAATAGTAAATAAATGTGTGACATAACAACTGATTTTGTTGTAATTATTATTGTATTTTAGAGGTATAAATCTCTTTGGGAGGTATCGTAGATCTACTTGGGCAAATTCTGGGAGATGGTGAGGGACAGGGAAACCCAGCCTGCTGCAGTCCATGGGGTCGCACAGAGTTGGACACGACTTGATGGCTGAACAACAACAACGTAGATCTGGTCACTTGGATGGGCGTCCCGGCTGGTGCAGTGGTAAAGAATCCACCTGCCAATGGAAGAGATGTGGGTTTGATCCCTGGGTCGGGAAGATCCTTTGAAGGAGGAAATAGCAATCCACTCCAGTACTCTTGCCTGGGAAATTCCATGGACAGAGGAGACTGAAGGGCTACAGTCGATGAGGTCGAAAAGAGTTGGACACAGGCACATGGTTAAATGCAAACCACAGTCACACACACACACACACACACACACACACAGACACACACACATATAGAAAGGGATTGCAAGATGGGTACCCTGGGCTCCTCTTTCCATTGGATTAGCCCTCAATTGAAGTCTCAACCCAACTATCTTTTAAATTTTGACATAGTGTCCTCACAGTTTAAGACTGTCTTTCTGTGGTGCCCAGTGTGTGGCAGAAATGGCTCTGTGTGCTTGATTCTGGCTGCATTAGGGAAATTCCTGATAGTCATTTCCTTTTTTAAAAAATATTTATTTGACCATGCCAGTTCTTAGTTGTGGCATGCAAACCCTTGGCTGCAGCATGTGATTCTCTGACCAGGGATAGAACCCAGACCCCCTGCATTGGGAGTGTGAAGTTTTAGCCACTGAACCACCAGGGAAGTCCCAATACTCATTTCTAATACCACTGCCTCTGATGACTGCTACCAAAGTAAGGGTCCAGGCTCCAGCCCCCACTCTCAAGGTTTTTGATTCTTTTTGTTACCCTTCAAATTGATAAAAAGAGTTTGCCCTGTTGTGCATTCTCAGAATGGCCCAGATAGAGGTTGGATATCTACCCATTTTCTTCACAGGGTACCTTCTTACTTAGAATCCAGAGGGCTGGGGGGCCAGGGGAAAACCTTGGAGTTATATTTTCTAGCTTCCTCACTGATGAGAGGTTATCCCTGCCCACTTCCAAGAGCATGGTTCAGAAAAACAGACAAAATCCTGGAGTCCCAGCCTATATTCTAGTACAGTGAGGTCAGTCCCCTGTCACATTCAGCAGGGTCAGTAAATTCCATAGCTAGCATATATTGGATGTGTACTACTTGCCAGACATTGTACTAGTCCCTTTATGTCCGGGATATCGGAAGGCCACCCTCCCCTCAATTTTACTGATTTAGCAAAAGGACTCACAAGACTCAAAAGCAGATTATAGTCATGGCTGAGGTTTATTAGAGCAAAAATATACAAACCAAGAGCAACAGGAAAAAGACGTCTTTTTGGGTGAATCAGAGAGGTTGGACATGCGCTTTTGAGTACTTGCGCCTCTGGGGCCACCTAGGACATGCTCTCTTCTCTAGCAATAAACTAGAGGCATGTGTGCAACATGGCTCTGCCCAGGGAAGCCTCAGCATCCGAGGCTTTTATTGAGAACAGGTCCCATAGGTACATCATGCTCCATGACCAGACATGGCAAGTGAACTCCGGATCCCAACAATGACACCAGATGCACATTATTGATGTTGATGTTTGTGCCAAGCAATCAGGTGAACAAAACATGATCATCAACCAATTAACATTAGAACATTCCCCCTGGGTTGACCAATAGTCAAATCATGGCTTCCAGTTCCCTTGACATACAAGGACCAAACAACCAGACCTGCTGTGTTAACACTTTCCTCACATTCACATATTTTATTTAATCCCCAACAGTCCCCTATTATATGGACTACCATATGACTTAACTGATGCTCTGTAACATATAGTAAGATCACATCTAGCAATTGATTGAATCAAGATATGAATCTATGATTGACTTAAGTTCAAATTTTCATTATGCTGTACTGCCTTCTCACTTCCAGTTTCTGGGGTATCTGTTTATTCTCAGATCACCCAGTCCACTGGTATCAGCAAAGTCCTTACTTGACTTTTAATCAATCTGGACCATCCTCCTAACTTACCAGGAGCGTATAAATATGTCTTGAGTTCATTCAGATCTGACTTCCCCATAACCTCTGCCTCCTCCACTGGTAGTATCCTGGTGGGGTCTGTAAGGTCATCATGAAATTCACAGATGGCACAATATATAAAAGTTTTAAGAGGTAGAAAATGCATTTGAAAAGCATTGTGGTAGCTACAGACTTGATTTCCTACTGGTATTACATTTTTTGTAAAGATAAACTGCAAAGGGTTAGAATTGTTCTGGGATAGCCTGGTATTTTTAAAATTCACAAATAGAAGCAAAAGTTCTGATCAAATTTTTATGGTTTCATATGAAAAACAGTTCAAACAAAAAAGTAGGAGTATGAATGAACACCCATATAAACATTGCTCAGATTCAACAATTATCATTACATGGCCAATGTTGTTTCATTTAAACTACTATCCATTGCCCTCCCATTTATATCTCCAAAAAATATTTTAAAAATTAAAATTTCATTGGGTAATCTGGCTTCATATTGTAAGATGATTTTGGAGTTTATCTGGGCTATCAGTAGCCTGGAAAATAGCCAAAGTCAAACTGCATAGTTTTTCAGCTTAAATTCAACCGAAGTCTTGGTAGGCAAAGCCAAATGATCTAAGCTCTCTTCTCTTTATCATTCTTAAGCTAAAGACTTGTAATACTTTAAAGGCTGGGAATATTAATATCTAATAAAAAGGACTAACTGCCAGTGACAACCAATGATAATGATATCTTAAACACAAGTTATTAGCATGAGTATGTATGTTGCTTTTTAAACCACACTTAATTATAGAGTAGGAGTCTACAGAATATTTGAAGCTCATTCAACGTGAAAAATTCTAGGTGCATTAGTATGGGGCTTCACACATAAAACCAATACAAAATATGCAAAAAAAAAAAAGACAAAAAAAAAAAACATGTATCCTGAGTTAGAGAAGAAATTTTGCAAAAAAGAAAAAAATAGTAATAATTTTTTTACCAGTCAAAGCTTCCACAAGTTAATACCTAAAATAACCCGTCTCACTTCAAAGGATAGTTTTTGACACTTCTTGGCAATGTCCTGGTTTAAGTAAGAGGGTTCTAAATCTCTATTTCCTAGCCTTTTTGCAGCATCGTCTTACCTGTCATGATACCTTTCTTCTGTCTGGCTCCCATTTTATATTTCCCAGTTCAGCAAGTGTCAGGGCTGTATGTCAGTCAGTCCTTGGCTTCCTTACATTTCCGGCCACCAGGGGTCGCTGTGAAGCCAGTTTCAAACGTGGTCCTTCCCTCTAAGACCATCAGCGCTGTGTTTCCCTTTCATCCACATTCCTTACCTTCATCTCCAAAACTCATTCCTTGTTCCTGTCTATGGAACTAAAATCGTTAGTTCTTCAGTCATGCCCAACTCTTTCTGGCTCCGTGGATTGTAGCCCACCTTACTTCTCTATCGACGGAATTCTCCAGGCAAGAATACTGGAGTAGGCAGTCATTCCTTTCTCTAGGGGATCTTCCAGACCCAGGGATCCAACTGAGGTCTCCAGCATTGCAGGCAGATTCTTTACCATCTGAGCTACCAGGGAAGCTCTGGGGTCACAGAGAGTCGGACACGACTGAGTGACTAACACAACGATAACAATGGAACTGAAATTAATTATATTTTGCTCCTTTTATTCAGTAAGTACAGTTCAGTTCGGTCGCTCAGACCTGTCCAACTCTTTGCGACCCCTTGGACTGCAGCACACCAGGCTAGCCTGTCCACCACCAAATCCAGGAGCTTACTCAAACTCATGTCCATCGAATGGGTGATTCCATCCCACCATCTCATTCTCTGTCGTCCCCTTCTCCTCCCGCCTTCAATCTTTCCTAGCATCAGAGTCTTTTCATGAGTCAGTTCTTCGCATCAGGTGGCCAACGTATTGGAGCTTCAGCTTCAGTATCAGTCCTTCCAAGGAATATTAAGGACTGATTTCCTTTAGGATTGACTGGTTAGATCTCCTTGACTGGTTGAATCTCACTTTATTCAATAAAGTGCTTTCTAAAAACCTATCCCTTAAAAAAAGTGCAAAAATGCAGATTTCAAACATTTCCAACATATATTTCTACATGAAATTCTATAAGCATGGAAGTACACAACATTGTAAATCAACTTTACTTCAATAAAATTTTTAAAAATTGAACTTTTAAAATTTAAAAAAAATTTAAGAAATTATATACACAATGGAATATTACTCAGCTATAAAAGGAATGCATTTGAGTCAGTTCTAATGAGGTGGGTGAACCTTGAGTTTATTATATAGAGTGAAGTAAGTCAGAAATAGAAAGACAAATACTGTATAGTAACACATACATGAAGAATCTAGAAAGATGGTACTGATGATCCTACATGCAGGGCAGCAAAGGAGACACAGATGTAAAGGACAGACTTTTGGACTCAGTGGGAGAAAGAGAGGGTGGGATGATTTGAGAGAACAGCATTGAAACATATACATTACCATATGTAAAATTGATAGCCAGTGTGAGTTTGAGGTATGAGGCAGGGCCAGGGCACCTAAAGCAGGTGCTCTGTGACAACCTGGAGGGATGGAGTGGGGTGGGAGTTCGGAGGGGGGTTCAGGAGGGAAGGGACACAAGTATACCTATGGCCGATTCATGTTGCTATATGACAAAAACCATCACAATATTGTAAAATAATTATTCTCCAATTAAAGGCATAAATTTTTTAAAAAGAAATTATAGAAACATGTAGCTGAAGGGATACTTAGAAATCCTCTCTTCTATCTCCTGTGGGGAGAGGGGGCTATGAAGAGCTGAAGGAATGCTCACTCAGCTAGAAGACCACGTTTTACCAGGCTAACAGGGTTGAGGACGCTAGCTCACGGTGGCATGTGCCTGGTTGGCAGATCTTTAAGTGGCCACAGAGAAGTGCTACACCAGATGAGGGATATTTAAAAGTCTCCAGTTTTATCGACTCTCAAAATCCTCCAGTCTCTGCCACATCGTGAAATTCCTAAGAATTAGAAGCAACAAAGGAAGGGAACTAGAAGTAGGAAGAAAGTTTTCTGAGAGCTTCAGCCAAATACCTCCTTAAGGGCAACCTATATCAGTTCAGTTCAGTTCAGTTCAGTCGGGCAGTCATGTCTGACTCTTTGCAACCCCATGAATCGCAGCACGCCAGGCCTTCCTGTCCATCACCAACTCCCGGAGTTCACTCAGACTCACATCCATCGAGACAGTGATGACATCCACCCATCTCATCCTCTGTCATCCCCTTCTCCCCCTGCCCCCAGTCCCTCCCAGCATCAGAGTCTTTTCCAGTGAGTCAACTCTTCATATGAGGTGGCCAAAGTACTGGAGTTTCAGCTTTAGCATCATTCCTTCCAAAGAAATCTCAGGGCTGATCCCCTTCAGAATGGACTGGTTGGATCTCCTTGCGGTCCAAGGGACTCTCAAGAGTCTTAGCCAACACTACAGTTCAAAAGCATCAATTCTTCAGTGCTCAGCTTTCTTCACAGTCCAACTTTCACATCCATACATGACCACTGGAAAAACCATAGCCTTGACTAGACGGACCTTTGTTGGCAAAGTAATGTCTCTACTTTTCAATATGCTGTCTATGTTGGCCGTAACTTTCCTTACAAGGAGTAAGCCTCTTTTAATTTCATGGCTGCAGTCACCATCTGCAGTGATTTTGGAGCCCAAAAAAATAAAGTCTGACACTGTTTCCACTGTTTCCCCATCAATTTCCCATGAAGTGATGGGACAGATGCCATGATCTTCGTTTTCTGAATGTTGAGCTTTAAGTCAACCTTTTCACTCTCCACTTTCACTTTCATCAAGAGGGTTTAGTTCCTCATCACTTTCTGCCATAAGGGTGGTGTCATCTGCATATCTGAAGTTATTGATATTTCTCCCAGCCATCTTGTTCTAGCTTGTGCTTCTTCCAGCCTAACGTTTCTCATGATGTACTCTGCATATAAGTTAAATAAGCAGGGTGACAATATACAGCCCTAACGTACTCCTTTTCCTATTTGGAACCAGTATGTTGTTCCATGTCCAGTTCTACTGTTGCTTCCTGACCTGCATACAGATTTCTCAAGAGGCAGGTCAGGTGGTCTGGTATTCCCATCTCTTTCAGAATTTTCCACAGTTTATTGTGATCCACACAGTCAAAGGCTTTGGCATAGTCAATAAAGCAGAAATAGATGCTTTTATGGAACTCTCTTGGTTTTTCGATGATACAGCAGATGTTGACAATTTGATCTCAGGTTCCTCTGCCTTTTCTAAAACCAGCTTGAACATCTGGAAGTTCACAGTTCATGTATTTCTGAAGCCTGGCTTGGAGAATTTTGAGCATTACTTTACTAGCGTGTGAGATGAGTGCAGTTGTCTGGTAGTTTGAGCATTCTTTGGCATTGCCTTTCTTTGGAATTGGAATGAAAACTGACCTTTTCCAGTCCTGCGGCCACTGCTGAGTTTTCCAAATTTGCTGGCATATTGAGTGCGGCACTTTCACAGCATCATCTTTCAGGATTTGAAAGAGCTCAACTGGAATTCCATCACCTCCACTAGCTTTGTTCGTAGTGATGCTTTCTAAGGCCTGCTTGACTTCACATTCTAGGATGTCTGGCTCTAGGTGAGTGATCACACCATCGTGATTATCTTAGTCTTGAACATCTTTTTTGTACAGTTCTTCTGTGTATTATTGCCACCTCTTCTTAATGTCTTCTGCTTCTGTTAGGTCCATTCCATTTCTGTCCTTTATCGAGCCCATTCTTGCATGAAATGTTCCCTTGGTATCTCTAATTTTCTTGAAGAGATCTCTAGTCTTTCCCATTCTGATGTTTTCCTCTATTTCTTTGCATTGATCACTGAGGAAGGCTTTCTTATCTCTCCTTGCTATTCTTTGGAACTCTGCATTCAGATGCCTATATCTTTCCTTTTCTCCTTTGCTTTTCACTTCTCTTCTTTTCACAGCTATTTGTAAGGCCTCCCCAGACAGCCATTTTGCTTTTTTGCATTTCTTTTCCATGGGGATGGTCTTGATCCCTGTCTCCTGTACAATGTCATGAACCTTCGTCCATATTTCATCAGACACTCTATCTATCAGATCTAGTCCCTTAAATCTATTTCTCACTTTCACTGTATAATCATAAGGGATTTGATTTAGGTCATACCTGACCTAAATGGTCTAGTGGTTTTCCCTACTTTCTTCAATTTAAGTCTGAATTTGGCAATAAAGTGTTCATGATCTGAGCCACAGTCAGCTCCCAGTCTTGTTTTTGTTGACTGTATAGAGCTTCTCCATTTTTGGCTGCAAAGAATATAATCAATTTGATTTCAGTGTTAACCATCTGATGATGTCCATGTGTAGAGTCTTCTCTTGTGTTGTTGGACGAGGGTGTTTGCTATGACCAGTGCATTTTCTTGGCAAAACTCTATTAGTCCTTGCCCTGCTTCATTCCGTATTCCAAGGCCAAAATTGCCTGTTACTCCAGGTGTTTCTTGACTTCCTACTTTTGCATTCCAGTCCCCTATAACGCAAAGGACATCTTTTTTGGGTGTTAGTTCTAAAAGGTGTTGTAGGTCTTCATAGAACCCTTCAACTTCAGCTTCTTCAGCATTACTGGTTGGGGCATAGACTTGGATTACTGTGATATTGAATGGTTTGCCTTGGAAATGAACAGAGATCATTCTGTCGTTTTTGAGATTTCAAAAGTACTGCATTTCAGACTCTTGTTGACCAAGATGGTTACTCCATTTCTTCTGAGGGATTCCTGCCCGCAGTAGTAGATATAATGGTCATCTGAGTTAAATTCACCCATTCCAGTCCATTTCAGTTCGCTGATTCCTAGAATGTCGACATTCACTCTTGCCATCTCTTGTTTGACTACTTCCAATTTGCCTTGATTCATGGACCTGACATTCCAGGTTCCTATGCAATATTGCTCTTTACAGCATCAGACCTTGCTTCTATCACCAGTCATATCCACAACTGGGTATTGTTTTTGCTTAGGCTCCATCCCTTCATTCTTTCTGGAGTTATTTCTCCACTGATCTCCAGTCACATATTGGGCACCTACTGACCTGGGGAGTTCCTCTTTCAGTATCCTATCATTTTGCCTTTTCATAATGTTCATGGGGTTCTCAAAGCAAGAATACTGAAGTGGTTTGCCATTCCCTTCTCCAGTGGACCACTTACTGTCAGACCTCTCCACCATGACCTTCCCATCTTGGGTGGCCCCACGGGCATGGCTTAGTTTCATTGAGTTAGACAAGGCTGTGGTCCTAGTGTGATTAGATTGGCTAGTTTTCTGTGATTATGGTTTCAGTGTGTCTGCCCTTTGATGCCCTCTTGCAACATCTACCATCTTACTTGGGTTTCTCTTACCTTGGAAAAGGGGTATCTCCTCACTGCTGCCGCTCCTGACCTTGAACATGGAATAGCTCCTCTAGGCCCTCCTGTGCCCGCACAGCCACCACTCTTTGGACCTGGGGTTGCTCCTCCCGGCCGCTGCCCCTGACCTCGGACGTGGGGTAGCTCCTCTCAGCCATTCCTGTGCCATCGCAGCCTGGCACTCTCTGCCGCTGCCCTGACCTTGGACATGTGGTAACTCCTCTTTGCTGCCGCCCCTCGGACATGGGGTCCTCCTGGCTTCTGCCCCTGACCTCGGAAGTGGGGTAGCTCCTCTTGGCTGTGCTATGTGCATGTGTGTTAAGGCTTAAATATGGTCAATTAAATCCTCCAACCCCATTGAAGGCACACACACACAAGCTGCTAAATGGTCATACCAGTAGAATACAGATCTTCGACCCATTGAAATCATACCAGTGCTAGATTGGTGAGGGTTACCTCTAACTTGTTAACATGTATGACCTTAAATTCCTGGGAATCCCAGGCTACACCTTCGTATCCATCCCTGTAGATGTGAAGGCCATAAACTAGTGCCACAAATCCACTGAGTTCCATACCAATCACACTCTCTAAGGGTAATAATAGACATAGTTCATAAAGCACCCAGCCTTGTTTCATAATTACCAGGTTGATCATTTTTAATATGATTTAACCCTTCCCAAAGTAGAGGAGCTTTTAAACTTAAATGACCATAGTCTGCTGTTAACCATGTAGATCTACCCCATAATTGTGGGATTTTTCCTTTTCATAGATGAGAGGTTAATTTTTTAATTGAGACTTAGCTCATCACTCCCTTTGAGTTTAAATCACCCTAAGAGAAATCTTAAATCTATGGCCAGGATCACAGCAGGTATTATTAACTGGCCAGGTGAGAGAATCCCATCTAGTAATATCATGAAGATATAACAGGACTGAACACTTATCTAAAATAAATTTCCTAGTGAGTATCCCTAGAGAACAGAAATCCACCAAGGTAATCCAGAAGTACTAGACACAGGTAACTGGCCACAACTGAACAATTGGATTGTGTTTTAAACTAGCATAGAATTGTGTCCATGATAGAAAATTTTGATTAATAGGCATAGGTCCAAGGAATCAAGAAAACATTATAAATGATCATAAAAGTCAGTTCAGCATCTTGGGCAAGCTGTCTGCTTCTGATGTCATTTTCTTCTCATCCTAGTGTAGTGTGCTACTGCTGAGTCACTTCAGTCGTGTCCGACTCTGTGTGACCCCAGAGATGGCAGCCCACCAGGCTCCCCCGTCCCTGGGATTCTCCAGGCAAGAACACTGGAGTGGGTTTCCATTTCCTTCTCCAATGCATGAAAGTGAAAAGTGAAAGTGAAGTCGCTCAGTCGTGTCCGACTCTTAGCAACCCCATGGACTGCAGCCTACCAGGCTCCTCCATCCATGGGATTTTCCAGGCAAGAGTACTGGAGTGAGTTGCCATTTCCTTCTCCCTAGTGTAGTATAGTTTCCTCTGTTTGAGCACTGTTTTAAGGTGAGTTTGAGGTCAGCAGGCCTCTCTATAGATCAGTCCAGCTTAGGGGCCTTTTGGAAGTGGGAGTTAACCCAGGAGTCAATTTCCCTTCAATTTCACTGGGCATGAGCTAGTTAAGAGTTCCTGAAGGAAAGGTCCTTCCATCCAGGCTGGAGACAGTTCCTTGAATTATATCTTTTTCCAGTCTTGATTGAAGGTCATGTGTGAGGCACCTGATCTTCATTTAAAGACAGATTACTGAGATAAGCTTCAGAAACAACCCTAGAGTGTCCTTTAATAATTCAATTTTACTTTAATATACCCTAACAGCAAAGAACCATCAAGAAAATGAGTCTTAGTAGATACAGACCTCCATCAACAAACTAGGATTTAACATTCATTGAAACATCTCTTTCTACCTAAACTCACTGTCATTTTTACCAAATATAACCAAATTGAGACCTGTTTGTAAATATAGGTCTGCTCTCAATAAACTTGGCCTGATGACTTATATAACCATAATTGGTCATAGACTTCTTTGCTTTGCTGAGACTTTTATAGAGTCTCAGACTGAACTTTTAAAATAAGAGCTTTCAGGGCTAGGAAAGTCATGCCAAAGGCTTATCACAGATTTTGCCTAACAGATCTAAGTAAACTCCTCCCTTCTCAAGGTCTCCAAAATTCCTTGAGATTTCTGTACCTGTTATTGAGATAATCTTCCTAACTTATCTGATAAATTTACTGGAAACTAAGGGTTTCCAAGCTCTGGAGGGTTCAGATAGAGAGAAAATATTAAATGTTTCAATTTGTTTTATAAAATATAATTTTACCAAATTACTGTCATAATTCATTTGAGGGGAAGGTTTCTTTACACCTGGAAAACACAGATTCAAATCAGTAATTTTTCAGAGAGAAACCATAAAAGCTATAAGCATATTCACCAGTTCATTCCGTCTTTTTGTTAAACTTTGTGAAGTCATCAGGTTTTCTATCAGAATTTTTACACAGTTCAGAAACTGGTATTTATCCAAAAGTCCTTTTTATAAATCTTGAAGGGGTAAAACGTGGTTAGTGCTATGACAATATTTTGAGATAGTAACTAGAATTATGCCTGGTAACATTTTACCCAAACATATCAGAATTTTAGGAACTTTATACAGTTTCTAGTGTATCTATATTAATAACATTTACCATACAATATAACCCGAGACTTATTGCTAACTTGACAATACCCTCCATGTAACTCTATATACAAAATGAACTTAATTAGTGTAATATCTCTCTCTGGGATGTTGCAGGGGCCCTCTGAAGCATCCCAAAGTTAGCTAGAAATCTTCATTAGAATGATTTAGGAAGTTTTGTGAATAAATATCAAAAAGTTTTAGAACGCTCAGTCAGATGGGATTATAGGTCAGTGTGAAACAATACTATTAACTTAGCCAAAGTAACAATAAGGGATTTCAGAACAGATCATTTAAGAGATAAGAAACTTAAATCTATTATCAGTTCAGTTCAGTTCCGTTGCTCAGTCGTCTCCAACTCTTTGAGATCCCGTGAACTGCAGCGCACCAGGCCTCCCTGTCCATCACAAACTCCCGGAGTTGACTCAAACCCACGTCCATTGAGTCGGTGATGCCATCCACCCATCTCAACCTCTGTCATTCCCTTCTCCTCCTGCCCTCAATCTTTCCCAGCATCAGGGTCGTTTCAAATGAGTCAGCTCTTCGCATCAGGTGGCCAAAGTACTGGAGTTTTAGCTTCAACATCAGTCCTTCCAATGAACACCTAGGACTGCTCTCCTTTAGGATGGATTGGTTGGATCTCCTAGCAGTCCAAGTGACTCTAAAGAGTCTTCTCCAACACCACAGTTCAAAAGCATCAATTCTTCTGTGCTCAGCTTTCTTTATAGTCCATCTCTCACATCCATACATGACCACTGGAAAAACCATAGCCTTGACTAGATGGACCTTTGTTGGCAAAGTAATGTCTCTGCTTTTTAATATGCTGTCTAGGTTGGTCATAACTTTCCTTCCAAGGAGTAAGCATCTTTTAATTTCATGGCTGCAATCACCATCTGCAGTGATTTTGGAGCCCAGAAAAATAAAGTCAGCCACTGTGTCCACTGTTTCCCCATCTATTTGTGATGAAGTGATTATCAAAGGTAGTTCAATACACCAATACAGTAGAATACACCAGTTCAATACACCAATACAGTATACAGTATACTAATGCATATATATGGAATATAACACACACACACACACACACATATATAAAATGCATATATATGGAATATAGAAAGATGGTAACGATAACCCTGTATGCGAGACAGCAAAAGAGACACAGATGTATAGAACAGTCTTTTGGACTCTGTGGGAGAGGGAGAGGGTGGGATTATTTGGGAGAATGGCATTGAAACATGGATAATATCATATGTGAAACGAATTGCCAGTCCAGGTTCAATGCATGATACAGAATGCTCAGGGCTGGTGCACTGGGTTGACCCAGAGGGATGGTATGGGGTGGGAGGTGGGAGGGGGGTTCAGGATGGGGAACATGTGTACACCTGTGGCAGATTCATGTTGATGTATGGCAAAACCAATACAATATTGTAAAGTAATTAGCCTCCAATTAAAATAAATAAATTTATTTTTTTAAGAGAGTCTTCTCCAACACCGCAGTTCAAAAACATCAATTCTTCAGCACTCAGCTTTCTTTATAGTCCATCTCTCACATCATACATGACCACTGGAAAACCCATAGCCTTGACTAGACGGACCTTTGTTGGCAAAGTAATATCTCTACTTTTTAATATGCTGTCTAGTATAGTCATAACTTTCTTTCCAAGGAATAAGCGTGTTTTAATTTCATGGCTGCAACTACCATCTGCAGTGATTTTGGAGCCCAGAAAAATAAAGTCAGCCACTGTTTCCCCATCTATTTGCCATGAAGTGATTATCAAAGACAGTTGAATGTCTGAAGACATGGTGTCCTCTTAACAGAGAGAAAAGCTAAATTCAAGTTTTTGCACCAGCTTACTTTACTTAAAAGGTAAACCTAATTAACTTTATTTTAAACTTAGTCCTAACCATATACAAAACTCTTTCCTCATGGTTCACTTTTCACAAACCTTATCACTTTCTGTACCCATTACTGTGTTCTTCCATCCTGAAAAGCCACCTGTAAGTCACGCTTGCTTCCTTTTCCGTCACAAAGTTTAATTCCATTCCTCATAACTTCTTTACCAAAAACACACTTTCTACTTCCTTTAACCAACCAAGAACTGACTTTTATATTAGCATTTTAGACATTGGTGAGCATAAATACAAGTGATAATTTCTAAAACCTTCATTTTAGGATGGCACCAAAGATCGCTTCTTTTTAACCCCAAATCTCTTTAGTTTCTCTGTAAGAGTGTTTAGTAATAAATGTTTCAAAACCTTATTTTATTTGGAAATGACTTAAGCTTCCAACATTTAGTTTAGCAGAACCCTTAGAAGTTCAAGTTACCCCAATCTGGATAGACTATTTTAGACAGACATTCCTAAAGCATAATTATTCTTAATAGAGTTGACTAAAGGCTCATAGCTCATTTACATTTTTTAGAAGCTTCTTCACTCAGCAAGGTTATTTCCTTGCTGACAAACTTGTAACAGATATAATAATATTTAACTTATGTTAAACCTAGGTACAATGAAAATATTCTGCTTAATGTTAAGTACTCTTAGAGATGTCTACATTATTTAGATCAACAAATAAACATTAATATCAGGTGTTTAATACTGAATATTTCCCAGTTCACATGAACCTGAAATTCAGTTAGGATAATTTCTCTTGTATTGAGAATTATTTGATTTGTAAGCACTTACTTTTTTTTTTTAAGGCCTATTAAGTTAGAGCTCATTTATAAACAAATCTCAGCAATCAGCAATATTATATATATATGTGTATATATATATATATATAAGACACACACTGAGACATACATATATCCAAATAGACATATGAGATCCTATAGCTTTGTTTTCCAAACTTAGTTATGAATAAAAATGGTTGGAATAAGATTTTAAAAGGTTTTGTTCCCTATTTTTTTTTTTCCTTTTGGTTTCAGGAATTAGATATGTTCTAGATAAGTGATCCTTGGAATTCTGGTCTAAAGGTATAGGAGGAGTTATTTCCTCAGGGCAAGAATTCTTAAAGAGAGAATTTTTCCTCCAAGCTTCCTCTGGAGTCTAAAGAATATTGTGACCACATTGTCAAAAATCGTTTGTGTGTGTGTGTGTGTGTGTGTGACCATAGTTTTATAGCCAAAATTTAGACCAGATAGTGCTCAACTTGGCCCTGATAACAAGGGCAGATTGGTCCCAGAAGAGATTGTCCCTCTGGGGAAGTAGGGGGTCTTAGTTTGATCAGCCCCAGGCTGTTGATTACAGGAGAAAGTCTTGGACATTAGGGAACTTCAGTCCATTTTCCTATCCTATGTCAATAGAGATCTAGTATTGCAGGCCATCTTTTTTGTCACTGGATCATAGCTATAGATTGACCAGTCAAAAAAAGTTTTTTCCCAAGTGGTTCCCAGGTGGAGTGTGGAACCTTACAGTGAGCAATTCCCACATTAGCTCAAGCAGTTTATACCAGATGTCTGTGCACTCAAACTAAAAGAACAAAATCAAACTGAAGCAGAATTTCACCAGCCAGGAGTCACACTCCAAATGAAACAAAAGGCAAAGACATGCCCAGAAATCAAAAACCAAGTGGCAAGAGTGCCCTCAAAAGGTGGTAAAGTGATGCCCAGAAATCAAAAACCAAATGGCATAAATGTCAAATGTGACGTCCCAGTTCGACTAGACCTGAGACCTGGCAAAGTCAGTGCTAGCAGTCTTTTTTAGTTTTGATGTAATTTCACGCAATTTCTTTTTTTTTAATATAAATTTGTTGATTTTCTGCGAAGAAGTTACTCTATCATTTCCTGTTTTAGAAGCTTCTAGATACCAGTCAAAGTAAGCACATTGAACTTTTCAAACTGTGCATGCAAAAAAAAAAATCAATTTTGGAATATCAAAAGAACCCCAATTTGACCATTTTAATTTGAGATCTCCTCCAGTATAATTTCTCCAATTAACTAGTGCTCCGTATGTATTGTACATGAATCTGGATAGAGTGTTAGTCAGAGGCTGGTCTTTCTGACACCCCTTTGTTTCTGTTTTTGAGAGATTCTGCTTCCCATTTTAAGCTGATTTTGTCAGGGAGAAACTCACTAGTGAACTTGTGTAGTGGGCCCATGTGCTTCTTGTGAGCTTAACTTCTCCAAGAGTCACCCCAGACTCGTTTCAGCTTGTCTAATGTGTCTCAGATTCTGCCTCCAGCAATCTAAGACCACCATGTCTGCTCCCGTCGCTGAATGGCCAGTTCTCATGTGTGACCCCTGGATGAGCAAGTGTTTTAATTAATGTGTGGATTTCCCTATGGGACCACTGCATGGTATGAGGAGTAGGCCTGAACTACTCCCATAAATTTCTCAGTCACGTGAGAAAACCAAAACTGACCAAGAGGAGTCTTGTCTTTTTTCTTCAGAGCAAAGCTCTCATGTATTTTCCTCACTTTTATCCTGACAAATTCTATAAAGGCAGTCAAACTGAGGGAATGTGTCAGATCAGCCTCTTACTTAACCACTCAGCCAAGACCATACAGTCCCCTACAATGGAGTGTCCTGAGCATCTTTCAGCCAAGACCCGGGTATTCCTTGATTTTTTCCAATCAAGACCCCCCTACTCAGTACCTTTCCAGTGGGTTGGCAATTCTCCTGGCATCTTTCAGCCGGCCCCCCACCCAGTATCTTTTGACTGGGTGGGAATTCCTCTGTATCTTTCTACCGAGTCCCACTCACTGTCTAGACCATAAATGGGTAGTCCTTGGATGTTTCACCCAAGTCGTGCCCCCCTCCCCACCAGTATGTTCCTGCTAGGAGGTGGCAGGTAACCTGCTCCACCGCCAAATAAAACTCAGAATCTCAACCAATATGGGAGATTCAAGAACCAGGAGACACTTACTCAAATTCGTCTGCACTCCCCAAGGATGTGGATGGGCACAAGGGGCCACTGCTGGTACCAAAGTTCTGGTTCCTCATGGAGTCCAGTCGAAGAAAGGAAGTCCACTCTGGGTCCCTTCGTGGTCACCATAACTGTCGACTAAAAGAAAAAGATGTACAACTTGAGAGTTGAAAGTTTTATTTGGGGCAAAATGCAGACTGCAGCCCGAGAGGCAGCATCTCAAATAGCTCTGAAAAGACTGCTCCAAAGTGGCAGTGGGAGAAAGTCAATATATAAGGTTTTGGTGAAGGGGGAGTTCAATGCCATGAAGCACTCAATTTGCAAAAGGTTTTTTGTTAGTCATGAGGGTCTGATGTCACCATGAAGGAAGTTAGTGCTTCTCTAGATATGAGGAGATGCAAGGACTAAGAGGGTAAAATTTGTTCCTAAAAACATCCAACTATCTAAAGACCTGTCCCACCAGATTCCCTGGAGCACAGAGTGCCTCACTCCACCCTGAACTCCCTCAGGGGTTGCTGAAGGTCAATAGCTACAGCAGCATGGTCTTCAGTCTCCACAGAGGCAGATGGCAAATGCCTTTGCTGTTCAGTCACTGGCAATGCAATGCAATTGCACTGGGAAGTGCAATTTGTAGTTGACAGTTAGAATGATTGGCTAAAGACAACCCAGAAGCTAATCCCATCACCAGAAAACAGAAGACTGTGGCAGAGAAATTCTCCTGGGTTCCCTTACCTACTACTCTCCGCCCAGGCGCCCTTTCCAATAAAATCGTTTGCTTTGTCAGCACATTTGCTTCCTCACACAGTTCATTTCCGAGTGTTAGACAAGAGTCCACTTTCGGGCCCAGGAAGGAGTCGCCCTTCCGGCAATGCTTTCAGCATTACTTTGGTAGTGTGTGAGAAGAGTGCAACTGTGCTGAAGTTTGAACGTTCTTTGACACCCCGTTACTTTGGGATTTGAATGAAAACTGACCTTTTCCATTCCTGTGGCCACTGCTCAATTTTCCAAATTGGCTGGCATATTGAGTGCGGCACTTTCACAGCAACATCTTTTGGGATTTGAAATAGCTCAGCTGGAATTCCATCACCTCCACTAGCATTGTTCAAAGCGATGCTTCCTAAGGCCCACTTGACTTCACATTCCAGGATGTCTGGCTATAGGTGAGTGATCACACCATCGTGGTTATCTGGGTCATTAAGACCTCTTTTGTATAGCTCTCTCTGTGTATTCTTGCCACCTCTTCTTAATACCTCTTGCTTCTGTAGGTCCATACTGTTTCTGTCTTTTGATGTGCCCATCTTTGCATGAAATATTCCCTTGGTATCTCTGATTTTCTTGAAGAGATCTCTAGGCTTTCCCATTCTATTGCTTTCCTCTCTTTTTCTGCATTGATCACTTAGGATAGCTTTCTTATCGCTCCTTGTTATTCTTTGCAACTCTGCATTCAGATGAATATATCTTTCCTTATCTCCTTAGCCTGATACTTCTCTTCTTTTCTCAGCTATTTCTAAGGCCTCCTCAGACAATCATTTTGCCTTTTTGCATTTCTTATCCATGGGGATGGTTTTGATCACAGCCTCCTGTACATTGTTACAAACCTCCATCCATAGTTCTTCATGCACTCTATCAGATCTAATCCCTTGAATCTATTTGTCACTTCCACTGTATAATCAAAAGGGATTTGATTTCATTCATATCTGAATGGTCTAGTGGTTTTCCCCACTTTCTTCCATTTAAGTCTGAATTTTGCTATAAGGATGTCATGATCTGATCCACAGTCAGCTCCCGGTCTTGTTTCTGCTCACTCTATAGATATTCTCCATCTTTGGCTGCAAAGAATATGATCAATCTGATTTGGGTATTGACCATCTGGTGATGTCCACGTGTAGAGTCATCTCTTGCATTGTTGGAAGAGGGTGTTTGCTTTGACCATGCATTTTCTTGGCAAAACTCTGTTAGCCTTTGCCTTGCTTCATTTTGTACTCCAGGGCCAAACTTGCCTGTTACTCCAGTTTTCCAAGGACAAGTCTTTTACCCCCTGGTTACATTTACCCTTAGATATTTTATTCATTTTCCTGCACTGGCAAATTTCTCTTTCTCACAGTTCATTGTTAGTATATAGAAACACAACAGATTGCTGACTACTAATTTTGAATCCTAATTTATTGATGATGTCAGGTAGTTTTTAGGGTGGTGTCTTTAGGATTTTCTATGTATAGTATGCTGTGGTCTCTGGCTCCAGAACTGTGGCTCTTCAGGGGTTGGTGCTGGCCTGCTGGTAGACAGGGGTGTGTGTGTGCATTCAGTCATCTTTTTGCCACCTCCGGGACTATAGCCCACTAGGCTCCTCCATCCATAGAATGCTCCAGGAAGAGTGCTGCTAGGCAGGACAGGGTGTAAAAGGCTGGCTGCAGGGCCCTGAAGGTGTGGGGAAGGTTCCAAGGCTCCCTGGTATAGGGGACCTAGTCCTGGGATGGCTGGAGGTTCAAGGGTCTTAAGGCAGCCCGCCTGTTGGTGGGTAAGGCTGTGTCACCACCTGGCCAGCTGCTTGTCCTGAGTTGTCTGAGTACTGGTGCCAACAGGCTGGTAAGTCCAAGTGTGAATAAGCTAGAAGGATTCCAAAATGATATTTGCCAGTACCAGTGTCTTTGTGGTAGAACAACCTCCCCAAAATGGATGCTGCCAGTGTCTGTGTCTCCTTGGTGAGCTCCAGTTGCCTCCTGCCTCCCTGGGAGGCTTTCCCAAGGTCAACAGGTAGGGCTGACCCAAGCTCATCCCAAATTATTGCTTCTTCCTTGGGTCCTGAAACATGTGAGCTTTTGTGTGCACCCTTTAAGAGAGAAGTTTCTATTTTCTCCAGGCCTCTGGCTGTCCTGAAACTAAGCCCTGTGGTCTTCCAAGCCAAATGTTCTAGAGGCTTGTCTTCCTGGCACAGAACCCCCAGGGTGGGGAGCCTGTTGTAGAGCTTGGACACCTTCCTCCTTTGGGAGAACCTCTGCAGTTGTAATTAATCTCCCCTTTGTGAGTTTCCTGCTCAGGGAGTTATTGGTCTGAACTATACCACATATCTGGCCCTCCTACCCAACTCTTTGTGGTTCCTTCTTTGTAAATTTCATTGTAGAAATTTTCTGCCTTCTGTAGGTCTTTCTTTTCAATGGAAGCTCTCTAAGTAGTATAAATTTCATGGAAGGACGTGAGCTAAAGTTCTTCCTACTCCGGCATCTTGGACACTCCTTCATTAGACTTCTTACATTGTGACAAAGCAATCTCCAAAATGAAATTTTCCTTCAGCCTTCATGAATAGTTTCTACTATGCTCTTTCAGTTTTTGCTTTCAACAAAAGCAAAACTCACCATGTAGGACTACAGCAAAATAAAAGCTACTGTCCAGCAAAGGAAATAATCAACAAAATGAAAAGACAACTTACAGGATGGGAAAAAAATTTGCAAACCATCTATCTGATAAGGGGTTAATATCCAAAATATATAAAACACTGATCAAACTTAACAGCAATAAAACAAATAATAAGATTTTAAAATGGGCAAAGAATCTGAATAGCCATTTTTCCAAAGAATATATACATATGGCCAACCAATACATGAAAAGGTGCTCAACATCACTAATAATCAGAGAAATGCAAGTCAAAACCATGATAAGATATCCTCGCAAATCTGTTAGAAAGTCTATTATAAAAAGACAAGTCATAACAAATGCTGGCAAAGATGTGGAGAAAAGAGAATCTTTGTACACTGCCGAAGGAAATGTAAATTAGTACAACCACTTTGGAAAACAGTGTGGAGGTTTCTCAAAAAATTAACACTGGAACTGCCATATAATCCAGCCATCCCACTTCTCTGTATATATCTGAAGGAAATGAAATTACTGTCTTGAAGAGATGGCTGTACCTCCATATTCACTGCAACAATATTCACAATAGCCAAGACATGGAGAATATTTATGTGTCCATTGACAGGTGAATGGTAAAGAAACTGTAGTGTGTGTGTATGTGTGTACGCATGTGTGCATATACACACAAAGTGGAATATTATTAAGCAATAAAAACAAGGAAATCCTGCCATTTGTGATTATACGAATGGGCTTGGAGGACACTATGCTTAATGAAGTCACACGGAGAAAGACAAATATTCTATGATCTCATTTATATGTATAATCTGAGAAAAAAGAAAAACCCAAACTCATAGAAACAGACAGTAGATTCGTGGTTTTTGGAGAGGCCAGGAGGAAGAAATGAGTAAAGGTGGTCAAAGGGTACAAACTTCCAGTTATAAGACGAATGATTTCTTGCCTATCTAATGTGTAGCATGATGACTATAGTTAACAATACTACATAGAATACATGAAAATTGTTAAAAGATTAAATCTGAAAAGTCCTCACCACACACACAAAAAAAGGTAGCTATGTGAGGTGACGACTGTGTTAACTAGCCTTATTTGGTGGTAATCATTTCACATCATATGCATATATTAAAACATCACATTGTATACCTTAAACTTACAAAGTGTTAGATGTCAATAACATAGCAATAGAGGAGGAGCCAAGATGGCGGAGGAGTAGGATGGGGAGAACACTTTCTCCCCCACAAATTCATCAAAAGAGCATTTAAACGTCGAGTAAATTCCACAAAACAACTTCTGAATGCCGGCAGAGGACATCAGGCACCCAGAAAAGCAGCCCAACTCTTCGAAAGGAGGTAGGAAAAAATATAAAAGACAAAAAAAGAGACAAAAGAGGGAGGGACGGAGTTCCGTCCCGGGAAGGGAGTCTTAAAAAGAGAGAAGTTTCCAAACACCAGGAAACCCTCTCACAGCCGAATCTGTGCCGAGCTTTGGAAGCACAGAGGGCAACATAAAAGGGAGGGGAAAAAAAAAAAATAAACAATTAAAAATCGCGGATTGTGAGCCCTACGGTAACTCCCCCAGCGGAGAAGCAGCGCAGACGCCTGCACACGGCATTAGCAAGCGGGGGCTGGGCAGGGAAGTGCGGCACGGGCTGTGTCCCTTAGAGTAAGAATCGGGCCGAATGTCCTGAGCGCTATCTGAGCGAAATAATTTGGGCTAGCAAACCAGACTGTGGGATATCTACCACGCGAAAAGCCAGCCCTAACCTAAGACACCGCCAGGCCCGCGCACAGAACAAAGGACTGAACAGAGATAGCCGGCTGCAGACCTTCCCCCTCCGGTGACAGGCAGCCAGAGCCGGAAGGGGGCAATCACAGCCCCAGAGAGACACTATCTATAAAACTGTAAGCAGACTTCTTTGCTAACTAAAACTTCTTGGGGGTCTGGACGGTCAATATCTGCCTGAGAAGGTGCGCCGGTTTTACACCCAGATAACCGAGTGGCGGGGAGGCGATAAGTCGCAGCATTGGCGCCCGCCAAACACCTCATCACCTGAGCTGCTCGACCTGGGAAGAACACAAAACGCAGGCCCAACCGAGTCTGCGCCTCTGAGGACTACCCGAGTGCCTGAACCTGAGCGGCTTGGACCTGGGAGCTCAGTCCAGGGCCGGCCTCTGATTGTTCCCGGCGGAACAACCTAGAGCCCAAGCAGTGTGGGCAGGGAGGTTACACGCGCCGTGAGCGGGGGCAGACCCAGTGTGGCCGAGGCACTTCGAGCGCACGCCAGTGTTATCTGTTTGCAGCATCCCTCCCTCCCTCCCCACAGCGCGGCTGAACAAGTGAGCCTAAATTAAAAAAAAAAAAAAAATAGGGTCCTCCACCGTCCCCTTTGTGTCGGCGGGAACCAGACACTGAAGAGACCAGCAAACAGAAGAAGCTATAACAGAGGGAAACGCCTTGGAAGCTACAGGCCATAGATTAAAACCCTGTGGTTACTACGGATTACATAGGAAGGGGCCTATAGATCTTGAGAAATATAAGTCGGACTAAGGAACTGCCAAAAATGAACTGAACCCACAATACTCACAACAAAACCAGAGAAAGACCTAGATATATTTTTACTATTTTTACGATCAATCTTTCTTTCTTTCTTTTTTTTTTAATTAAAAAAAAATTTTTTAAGTCCTCTATTGTCCTTTAATTTTCACTTTTATAACTATTACTTTGCAAAAAAAAAAAAAAAAGACCCTATTTTTTTTTTTTCTTCTTCAGCAAACTTCATATATATATTTTATAATTTTTTGACCGTGGTTTTTTTTTTTTTCTTCTTTTTCTTCTTTTCTTTAACATTGCATTTTTGAAATTCCAAACTCTACTCTAGATTTTTAATTTTAGCCTTTTGATATATGTTATCAATTTTGTACCTATAGTTTTTTTCATAATTGCTGTGACTTTTTTTTTCCTCTGTTTCTTTCTCTTCTTCTTTTATATAACATCGTATATCTGCAATTCCAAACTCTACTCAAGATTTTTAATTTATGCTTTTTGGTATTTGATATCAATTTTGTACCTGTATTTTCTTTATAATTTTTGCAACATTGTTTTTGTTGGTTTGTTTGTTTTCTCTCTTTATTTTTCTTCTTCTTCTTCTTTTTTTTTTTTTTTTAACGTTGTATTTTTGAAATTCCAAACTCTACTCTAGATTTTTAATTTTTGCTGTTTGGTATTAGTTATCAATTTTGTACCTGTAGTTTCTTTATTACTTTCACGACCTTGTTTGTTTTTCTTTGTTCGTTTTTTCTCTCTTTCTTTTCCTTCTCCTTTTCATTAACATCGCTTTTTTGAAATTCCAAACTCTACTCTAGATTTCTAATTTTTGTTTTTATGTATTTGTTACCAATTTTGTACCTTTAAGAACCCAGTCTTCAGGACCCATTTTTCACTAGTGTACGAGATTACTGGCTTGACTGCTCTCTCTCCCTTTGGACTCTCCATTTTCTCCACCAGGTCACCTGTATCTCCTCCCTAACCCCTCTCTACTCTACCCAACTCTGTGAATTTCTGTGTGTTCCAGACGGTGGAGAACACTTAAGGAACTGATTACTGGCTGGATCTGTCTCCCGCCTTTTCATTTCCCCCTTTTATCCTTCTGGCCACCTCTGTCTCCTGCCTCCTTCTTCTCTTCCCTGTATAACTCCGTGAACATCTCTGAGTGGTCCAGTTGTGGAGTGCACATAAGGAAGTGACTACTGGCTAGCCCACTCTCTCCACTATTAATTCCACCTCATCTCATTTGGGTCACCTCTAACTCCCTCCTCCCTCTTCTCTTCTCCATGTAACGCTGTGAACCTCTCTGAGTGACCCTCACAGTAGAGAAACTTTTCATCTTTAACGTAGATGTTTTATCAGTGGTGCTGTATAGAAGGAGAAGTTTTGAAACTACTGTAAAATTAAGACCGATAACTGGAAGTAGGAGGCTTAAGTCCAATCTCTGACTCCAGGGAACACCTGACTCCAAGGAACATTAATTGACAGGAGCTCATCAAACGCCTCCATACCGACACTGAAACCAAGCACCACACAAGGGCCAACAAGTTCCAGGGAAAGACATAACAAGCAAATTCTCCAGCAACAAAGGAACACAGCCCTGAGCTTCAAGATACAGGCTGCCCAAAGTCACCCCAAAACCATAGACATCTCATAACTCATTACTGGACATTTCATTACACTCCAGAGAGAAGAAATACAGCTCCACCCACCAGAACATCAACACAAGCTTCCCTAACCAGGAAACCTTGACAAGCCACCTGTACAAACCCACACACAGCGAGGAAACGCCACAATAAAGAGAACTCCACAAACTGCCAGAATACAGAAAGGACACCCCAAACTCAGCAATTCAAACAAGATGAAGAGACAGAGGAATAGCCAGCAGATAAAGGAACAGGATAAATGCCCACCAAACCAAACAAAAGAGGAAGAGATAGGGAATCTACCTGATAAAGAATTCCGAATAATGATAGTGAAATTGATCCAAAATCTTGAAATTAAAATGGAATCACAGATAAATAGCCTGGAGGCAAGGATTGAGAAGATGCAAGAAAGGTTTAACAAGGACTTAGAAGAAATAAAAAAGAGTCAATATATAATGAATAATGCAATAAGTGAAATTAAAGACACTCTGGAGGCAACAAATAGTAGAATAACAGAGGCAGAAGATAGGATTAGTGAATTAGAAGATAGAATGGTAGAAATAAATGAATCAGAGAGGATAAAAGAAAAACGAATTAAAAGAAATGAGGACAATCTCAGAGACCTCCAGGACAATATTAAACGCTACAACATTCGAATCATAGGGGTCCCAGAAGAAGAAGACAAAAAGAAAGACCATGAGAAAATACTTGAGGAGATAATAGTTGAAAACTTCCCTAAAATGGGGAAGGAAATAATCACCCAAGTCCAAGAAACCCAGAGAGTCCCAAACAGGATAAACCCAAGGCGAAACACCCCAAGACACATAGTAATCAAATTAACAAAGATCAAACACAAAGAACAAATATTAAAAGCAGCAAGGGAAAAACAACAAATAACACACAAGGGAATTCCCATAAGGATAACAGCTGATCTTTCAATAGAAACTCTTCAAGCCAGGAGGGAATGGCAAGACATACTTAAAATGATGAAAGAAAATAACCTACAGCCCAGATTATTGTACCCAGCAAGGATCTCATTCAAGTATGAAGGAGAAATCAAAAGCTTTTCAGACAAGCAAAAGCTGAGAGAATTCTGCACCACCAAACCAGCTCTCCAACAAATACTAAAGGATATTCTCTAGACAGGAAACACAAAAATGGTGTATAAATTCGAACCCAAAACAATAAAGTAAATGGCAACGGGGTCATACTTATCAGTAATTACCTTAAACGTAAATGGGTTGAATGCCCCAACCAAAAGACAAAGACTGGCTGAATGGATACAAAAACAAGACCCCTGCATATGTTGTTTACAAGAGACCCACCTCAAAACAGGGGACACATACAGACTGAAAGTGAAGGGCTGGAAAAAGATTTTCCATGCAAATAGGGACCAAAAGAAAGCAGGAGTAGCAATACTCATATCAGATAAAATAGACTTTAAAACAAAGACTGTGAAAAGAGACAAAGATGGTCACTACATAATGATCAAAGGATCAATCCAAGAAGAAGATATAACAATTATAAATATATATGCACCCAACACGGGAGCACCGCAGTATGTAAGACAAATGCTAACAAGTATGAAAGAAGAAATTAACAATAACACAATAATAGTGGGAGACTTTAATACCCCACTCACACCTATGGATAGATCAACTAAACAGAAAATTAACAAGGAAACACAAACTTTAAATGATACAATAGACCAGTTAGACCTAATTGATATCTATAGGACATTTCATCCCAAAACAATGAATTTCACCTTCTTCTCAAGCGCACATGGAACCTTCTCCAGGATAGATCACATCCTGGGCCATAAAGCTAGCCTTGGTAAATTCAAAAAAATAGAAATCATTCCAAGCATCTTTTCTGACCACAATGCAGTAAGATTAGATCTCAATTACAGGAGAAAAACTATTAAAAAATCCAACATATGGAGGCTGAACAACACGCTGCTGAATAACCAACAAATCACAGAAGAAATCAAAAAAGAAATCAAAATTTGCATAGAAACGAATGAAAATGAAAACACAACAACCCAAAACCTGTGGGACACGGTAAAAGCAGTCCTAAGGGGAAAGTTCATAGCAATACAGGCACACCTCAAGAAACAAGAAACAAGTCAAATAAATAACCTAACTCTACACCTAAAGCAACTAGAAAAGGAAGAAATGAAGAACCCCAGGGTTAGTAGAAGGAAAGAAATCTTAAAAATTAGAGCAGAAATAAATGCAAAAGAAACAAAAGAGACCATAGCAAAAATCAACAAAACCAAAAGCTGGTTCTTTGAAAGGATAAATAAAATTGACAAACCATTAGCCAGACTCATCAAGAAACAAAGGGAGAAAAATCAAATCAATAAAATTAGAAATGAAAATGGAGAGATCACAACAGACAACACAGAAATACAAAGGATCATAAGAGACTACTATCAACAATTATATGCCAATAAAATGGACAACGAGGAAGAAATGGACAAATTCTTAGAAAAGTACAACTTTCCAAAACTCGATCAGGAAGAAATAGAAAATCTTAACAGACCCATCACAAGCTCGGAAATTGAAACTGTAATAAAAAATCTTCGAGCAAACAAAAGCCCAGGTCCAGACGGCTTCACAGCTGAATTCTACCAAAAATTTAGAGAAGAGCTAACACCTATCCTGCTGAAACTCTTCCAGAAAATTGCAGAGGATGGTAAACTTCCAAACTCATTTTATGAGGCCACCATCACCCTAACACCAAAACCTGACAAAGATCCCACAAAAAAAGAAAACTACAGGCCAATATCACTGATGAACATAGATGCAAAAATCCTTAACAAAATTCTAGCAATCAGAATCCAACAACACATTAAAAAGATCATACACCATGACCAAGTGGGCTTTATCCCAGGGATGCAAGGATTCTTCAATATCCGCAAATCAATCAATGTAATACACCACATTAACAAATTGAAAAGTAAAAACCATATGATTATCTCAATAGATGCAGAGAAAGCCTTTGACAAAATTCAACATCCATTTATGATAAAAACTCTCCAGAAAGCAGGAATAGAAGGAACATACCTCAACATAATCAAAGCTATATATGACAAACCCACAGCAAACATTATCCTCAATGGTGAAAAATTGAAAGCATTTCCTCTAAAGTCAGGAACAAGACAAGGGTGCCCACTTTCACCATTACTATTCAACATAGTTATGGAAGTTTTGGCCACAGCAATCAGAGCAGAAAAAGAAATAAAAGGAATCCAAATTGGAAAAGAAGAAGTAAAGCTCTCACTTTTTGCAGATGACATGATCCTCTACATAGAAAACCCTAAAGACTCCACCAGAAAATTACTAGAACTAATCAATGACTATAGTAAAGTTGCAGGATATAAAATCAACACACAGAAATCCCTTGCATTCCTATACACTAATAATGAGAAAACAGAAAGAGAAATTAAGGAAACAATTCCATTCACCATTGCAACGGAAAGAATAAAATACTTAGGAATATATCTACCTAAAGAAACTAAAGACCTATATATAGAAAACTATAAAACACTGGTGAAAGAAATCAAAGAGGACACTAACAGATGGAGAAATATACCATGTTCATGGATTGGAAGAATCAATGTAGTGAAAATGAGTATACTACCCAAAGCAATCTATAGATTCAATGCAATCCCTATCAAGCTACCAACAGCATTCTTCACAGAGCTAGAACAAATAATTTCACAATTTGTATGGAAAAACAAAAAACCTCGAATAGCCAAAGCGATCTTGAGAAAGAAGAATGGAACGGGAGGAATCAACCTACCTGACTTCAGGCTCTACTACAAAGCCACAGTTATCAAGACAGTATGGTACTGGCACAAAGACAGAAATATAGATCAATGGAACAAAATAGAAAGCCCAGAGATAAATCCACGCACATATGGACACCTTATCTTCGACAAAGGAGGCAAGAATATACAATGGATTAAAGACAATCTCTTTAACAAGTGGTGCTGGGAACTCTGGTCAACCACTTGTAAAAGAATGAAACTAGAACACTTTCTAACACCATACACAAAAATAAACTCAAAATGGATTAAAGATCTAAAGGTAAGACCAGAAACTATAAAACTCCTAGAGGAGAACATAGGCAAAACACTCTCTGACATACATCACAGCAGGATCCTCTATGACCCACCTCCCAGAATATTGGAAATAAAAGCAAAAATAAACAAATGGGACCTAATTAACCTTAAAAGCTTCTGCACATCAAAGGAAACTATTAGCAAGGTGAAAAGACAGCCTTCAGAATGGGAGAAGATAATAGCAAATGAAGCAACTGACAAACAACTAATCTCCAGAATATACAAGCAACTCCTACAGCTCAATTCCAGAAAAATAAATGACCCAATCAAAAAATGGGCCAAAGAACTAAATAGACATTTCTCCAAAGAAGACATACAGATGGCTAACAAACACATGAAAAGATGCTCAACATCACTCATTATCAGAGAAATGCAAATCAAAACCACTATGAGGTACCATTTCACACCAGTCAGAATGGCTGCAATCCAAAAGTCTACAAGTAATAAATGCTGGAGAGGGTGTGGAGAAAAGGGAACCCTCTTAAACTGTTGGTGGGAATGCAAACTAGTACAGCCACTATGGAGAACAGTGTGGAGATTCCTTAAAAAACTGGAAATAGACATGCCTTATGATCCAGCAATCCCACTGCTGGGCATACACACTGAGAAAACCAGAAGGGAAAGAGACACGAGTACCCCAATGTTCATCGCAGCACTGTTTATAATAGCCAGGACATGGAAGCAACCTAGATGTCCATCAGCAGATGAATGGATAAGAAAGCTGTGGTACATATACACAATGGAGTATTATTCAGCCATTAAAAAGAATACATTTGAATCAGTTCTAATGAGGTGGATGAAACTGGAGCCTATTATACAGAGTGAAGTAAGCCATAAAGAAAAACACCAATACAGTATACTAACGCATATATATGGAATTTAGAAAGATGGTAACAATAACCCTGTGTACGAGACAGCAAAAGAGACACTGATGTATAGAACAGTCTTATGGACTCTGTGGGAGAGGGAGAGGGTGGGAAGATTTGGGAGAATGGCATTGAAACATGTAAAATATCATGTATGAAATGAGTTGCCAGTCCAGGTTCGATGCACGATACTGGATGCTTGGGGCTGGTGCACTGGGACGACCCAGAGGGATGGCATGGGGAGGGAGGAGGGAGGAGGGTTCAGGATGGGGAACACATGTAAACCTGTGGCGGATTCATTTTGATATTTGGCAAATCTAATACAGTTATGTAAAGTTTAAAAATAAAATAAAATTAAAAAAAAAATAACATAGCAATAAAGTTGGGAAAAAATAAGGGCTGAATATAAAAAAGAAAAAAGACTGGGTCTGGAACTGGCACAGTATCCCTTTCATAGCATCCTCCTGGTAAGTGCCAGCCAGAAGCTCATGCGGCAGGGACTGTACAAGGGCACAAATACCAGTTGGTGTGGTTCACTGAAGGCCATCATCAGAATCAGAAAGGCGAAGGAGAAAAGGAAAGATATATCCATGTGAGTGCAGAGTTCCAAAGACTAGCAAGGAGTGATTTTAAAAAAAGCCTTCCTAAGTGATCAATGCAAAGAAATAGATGAAAACAATAGAATGGGAAAGACCAGAGATCTCTTCAAGAAAATTAGAGATACCAATTGAACATTTCATGCACAGATGGGCACAATGAAGGACAGAAATGGTATGGATCTAACAGAAGCAGGAGATGTTAAGAAGAAGTGGCAAAATACACAGAACTATAGAAAGGAGAATAAGATGGCGGTGTAGAAGGACACGCCCTAAACTTGTCCTGTGAGAATTCCAAAATTCAAACTCACTGCTGAACAACCATCGACAGGAGAATGTTGGCTCCCACCAAAAAATGATACCCCACGTCCAAGGCTGAAGGAGAAGCCAAAATAAGATGGTAAGGAGGGGCAAAATCTCGTGTAGAATCACACTCAGTTAACCAGCAGTTATATTTTCCAAAGAATAAATATACCTATAATTCAAAGCCACTGAGTTGGCAGGGTCTATACATTTTCTTGGCCAATCAGATCAGATCAGATCAGTCGCTCAGTCGTGTCAGACTCTTTGCGACCCCATGAATCGCAGCTCGCCAGGCCTCCCTGTCCATCCCAACTCCCGGAGTTCACTCAGACTCACGTCCATCGAGTCAGTGATGCCATCCAGCCATCTCATCCTCCGTCGTCCCCTTCTCCTCCTGCCCCCAATCCCTCCCAGCATCAGAGTCTTTTCCAATGAGTCAACTCTTCACATGAGGTGGCCAAAGTACTAGAGATAAGAAATCTCTAAAATAAAGTCCTGAAAACTCATTCTCACCCATCTTTCAGGACTCCATATGAGAGTCCACATGTGCTTCAAAAATCAGTTTTAACGTTGTTTCATTATCAAAGAGGAATTGACAAGAAACCAGTGATAGGATGATAAAAAAGATATTTTGAAATAATCTTCTGGAAGTTCATCCAAATATTAAACCTATCTGATAAAAGATAAGAAAGATAAGACCCAGTATGAATCAACTTGGTTAAACTTAAAATACAATTTCACCATATTATATGATGCAATCATTGAGAGCTGGTCAGAAGAGATAAGGACTGGCAGGTGGACTCTGGCAAAATTCACAAGTCAAGCCAGGTAAGACATGGGTACTGAGAGGTTAGCTAACTGAGCAGCAGTGAACTCAGTTCCACCTGTGGTGACTTTTTTCTCTTCTTTAAATGTACTAAATTCTGACCTGACTCAGAACTCTTTCTGCTATGATCTGAATGTTTGCATCCCCTCAAAATCCATCTGTTGAAATCCAAATGTCCAATATGATGGTATTAGGAAGTGGGATCTCTAGGAGATGATTAGGTCCTGAGGGTGCACTCATCTCATGAATGGGATTAGCACCCTAATAAGAAGAGATCCCCAGGGAGATCTATACCCTTCCATCATGTGAGGATACAAGAAGGCACTCACATAATCATGCTGGCACTCCAGTTTTGGACTTCAGCATCCAGAATGGTAAGAAATAGATGTTCTTGTTTATAATCCACCCGGTGTGTGGCATTTTGTTCAGTTCAATAGCTCAGACGTGTCCAAATCTTTGCGACCCCATGAACTGCAGCGCATCAGGCCTCCCTGTCAATCACCAACTATGGGAGTTTACTCAAACTCGTGTCCATTGAGTCAGTGATGCCATCCATTTCATCCTCTGTCATCTGCTTCTCCTACTGCCTTCAATCCTTCCCAAGATCAGGGTCTTTTCAAGTGAGTCAGTTCTTCACATCACATGGCCAAAGTATTGGAGTGTCAGCTTCAGCATCAGTCCTTCCAATGAATATTCAGGACTGATCTCCTTTAGGATGGACTGATTGGATCTCCTTGCAGTCCAAGGGACTCTCAAGAGTCTTCTCCAAAACCACAGTTCAAAAGCATCAATTCTTAGGCACTCAGCTTTCTATATAGTCCAGTGATATTTTGTTACAGTGGCCCAAGTGGACAAAGAAACTCTCCTAAGTGGTCCATCCATCTGGAATACTACTCCGCTGCCCCATTCAGTGACTCAGCTTAAGGCCATTGAATTTGAAAACAAATTTGACAAACTCCTAGTAATCACAGTGACATACCACTGTTTTTTGCACTCACTAATTTGGACCAAATGTAAAGTTCTGGAAAATGCAAATGATAGCAAGAATTTGCAACAATGGCAACTCTAAGACACTCTGGAGGGACTATAAGGTGATCCAAACACTTTGGGGAAAAATATTAGGTTATCATGCAAAAGTTGAAGATCTGCATCGCCTATAATCCAACCATTCTCTTCCAGGTATGTTCCCAAGATAAACTCAAACATACACACCAAGAGGCAGGTACATGGATTTACAGCAGCACTGGATATAATAGTGGAAAGCTAGAAACAAGTAAAGTGTCCATTACCAGGAGAAGGGAATGAGAACATTCTGGTATAGTCATATAATAGAGTCCTATACATCAGGGGGGAAAATAACTGCACGTGCGCACAGGAACATGGATGGAAGTCACAAGAAATTTTGAGTGAATAAAGCAAACTCCAGAAGAAACGTAAAATATCATCCCATTTTTATAAACTTAAAAATTAAGCAAAACTAATGACACGTACTTCTGGGATAGAGCATTAATGAAAACCAAAGGAATGTTTTAAAAGTCAGGATCAGGAATTCCTTGGCAGTCCATTGGATAGGATTTTGTGCTTTCACTGTGGAGACTGCAGGTTCAATCCCTGGTCAGGCAGTGCAGTCAAATGAAAGAAAGAAAAAAAAGTTAGTATCTCAGGGCATCGAGGCAGGCCTGTAAGGATACAGTGGGAAATTTAATGGCACTGATGGTGTTCTCAGGTTAATGGGTTCATGAGGATTCATGTTAATTCTTGGCTGAGCACAGAAAAATCAACGCCTTTGACTTGTGGTGCTGGAGAAGACTCTTGAGAGTCCCTTGGATGGCAAGGAGATCATACCAGTCAATCCTAAAGGAAATCAACCCTGAATATTCATTGGAAGGACTCATGCTGCAGCTGAAGCTCCAATACTTTGGCCACCTGATGCAATGAGCTGACTCATTGGAAAAGACCTGATGCTGGGAAAGACTGAGGGCAGGAGGTGAAGGGGGACAACAAAGGATGAGATGATTGGAAGGCATCACCCATTCAAAGGACATGAGTCTGAGCAAAATCCGAGAGTTAGTGAAGGCCATGGAAGCCTGGTGTGCTGCAGTCCTTGGGGTCACAGAGTGTCAGACATGACTTAATGGCTGAACCACAACATATAGACAGATAGATACAACCTAGATTATTTCCATGCAATGTCCTAATGATATGTTATATTTTATATTTCCCATTTATATTCCCAGTTTATTTTCAAAACCTCCTGCCACTTCCTGGCTTTGGGAAAGTGGGCACACTACTTAGCCATTCCCAGCCTCAATAAACCATCTGTAAGATGAAGATAATACAATGGGCACCAGGAGAACTGCTGTAGGAATTCCTTGCCTGGTACCTGGCAGAGCTAACAAATGCTAGATCCTCTGAGGGACGCTGCATTCAGAGGAGCAAATCCTCCAGTCTGAACCGGTTGTAAGGATTCAGCAAAAGGAGTCAGTCTTACTTGGTTTAAAACTCATGTTTTCTCTAGGTGTCCTACTCACATCTCCTTCACCCCTGGAGGGAAACAGATCTCTGGCCATTAGAGCTCTTTTCAAATGGAACTTGGGGCTTAAATCCCAAAGCATTTGTGTCCCTTGCCCACACGAGGGCAGAACAGGCTAAGAATGGTGAAGTGGATACTCATCTGTCAGGATCTCCTTTGGTGGATGCTCAAGACCGTGAAAGTAATGAACTGCCAGTTCATTAATGTCGGACACTGAATAAAATGAGACTGGACAGGCAGCTGAGATCAAAACGGCTTCCTGCTGTTTATGTGGCAATAACTAGAGCACAACAGGCATATGAGATTTAAACACCAACGATTTAAAGGTCAACAAGACAAAATTTTTTGTCCTACAGATGCTTTCTTTTATGAAATCTCACCTGAGGTCTCATGGATACTGACGTGTGTGTTCGTGAAGGCATTTGAGGGCACATGTGCACACATGCTGTGAGCATGTGCAGGTGAGGAGATAAATGCACTGCACTGGCAGGGAAGTCTTGTGGGTAAGCACAGAGGAATTAGGAGGGGAAGTTGAGAACATCCTTCTCACTGGAAATGCTCAAGCCTGCAATGACAGGGTGCACTGCCAAATGTGGAAAGGGGGCAATTGGAAATTTCGGTCACTGTTGGCCTCGGCCTCATCACACCTTAGCAGCAGGCCCTGTGCCACAGAGGAGTGGCTGGGGGCTGCTGTCCTATGAACAAGCATGTTGGGCTTCCCTTTGCCCCACTTTCCTTTATTAATGGCCCAGGAACATCCTGTGGTATTATCCTATTGTTTACACATACCACACCAGTTCATATTAACTACAACTCTTGTGGCTGAAATGACATAAGCCCCAATTCCAATCAGCAAGAGAAGGAATACAGTTCATGTTTGAACAACATGGAGTTAGGGGCAGGAATTCTCGATTCTCCCTGCAGTTGTAAACTTCACTGTTGACCTCCATATCCACAGCTTCTCATCCTGGGATTTATTGGGAAAAAGAAATCCACATATAAGTAGGCACATACAGTTCAAGCTTGTGTTGTTCAAGGCTCAAGTATATACAGATGCGTATAATCAACCCACCAAATGGCCGCAATGCAGACGGCCTCAGGAACAATCAGAATTGTGACTCTCCTTGGAAAACTCTCTCTGTTTTGCATCTCTGTTTCTCCTTATGTCAGTTTGATTCTTTCTAGTTAGCTTAGTCCTACCAACAGTCCCATGGCACAGGCAACTCTGAATTCATATCCTTGAATTTACCATATGGTGAATTCAGTTTCCCATATCAGGTTTACCACCAGTGGTGCTAAAGAAACCTCTTAGCCCAAATTGTTTGAAAAAACTTGAAGAACCCTGGTTCACCTGTCCTGAGTCACATGGCCAACTGTAAACCAACCACTATGGCCAAAGATATGAAATGATTACTGGTCTAGCCTGAGCCACATGCCCATCCTTGTTGCCAGTTAGGAGGGATTCTATGACTGCTAACTCTTTTCAGAACCAGGATGGAGTGGGGAGAAGTGGTTTTCCAAAACAATAGATTTCCCATTCCAAGCAGATAAAATAACTCGTCATGCTCATGAGAAAATAAGAGGGAGTACAAAGTTCTATGTATATCCATAAGATGAACTCTATCAATTATTTCATTTACATCTTCTATCTCCTTAATAATTTCGCGTCCATTTGATTTGTCTTTTACTGAGAGTAGTATATGATAGTCTCCTTTATTACTGTGCCTCTCTCTGTGTTTCCTTGTATCTCCTCTACATTTTGTTCCATTGGTAGATGCTAGATTTGATTGGCAGCCATTCATATCCTTCCTTGGGTTCTACTGCTGCCCTTTCTGGCCTCCCTCCTCAAATTTCATCCAGTCCTTGCTTTCTGCTTTTAATATCACAGGTATTATTTGCCAGCCTACTTTGCTCATTCTCTAAAGATGAACACATTGCATTCAATAGCAAGCTAACATTTCTTGACCACTTAAGTGCTAGGTACTGTGCTAAGTGCATTATCTAGTATAATCATCACTGGGACCCTCATTCAGAAGCTTCAATTACCATTCTTCCTTTACAAGTGAAGAACCTAAAGCACAGAAACACTAACTTGCCCAAGGGTCACCAAGTTGCTCAATGATAGAGCCAGGATTTTAACCCAGTCTGGTCCCAGAACTTTGCTCTGTAATGTGTGTCAGTTCACAGATAAGATTCAGAGCGCACACCAGACGGTCTACAAGCATTTACCTCAGGAGAGCAGAATGGGATGGAGGGGGGAAGTGGTCAGTGGGGTTGGTCATGTTTTACACTGCAAATGTTTATGTTTGACTTTCTTACAAGGAAATCATTCAGGTACTAGTTGTGTGCTTTTTTCCCCAGTTTTTGTGGTAAAATTTACCATTTAACCCTTTTTGAGGGTATAATTCAGTAGTGTTAAATACATTCACACTGGCATTAATAACATGCAAAACCATCACCACCATCCATCTCCGGATTTTTTCTAGCATCCCAAACTGTAACTTGGTATCTACCAAACAATAACTTTGCATTCTCCCTTCTGCCCAGTCCCTGATAACCATCATTCTACTATATATCTTCATCAATTTGACTATTTTAGGGTAGCTCACATAAGTGTAATCATACAGTATTTGGTCTTTTGTGACTGGCTTCTTTCCTAGCATAATTATATTCAAGGTCCATCCATGCTCTAGCATGTTTCAGAATTTAAATCCTTTATAAGGGTGAATAATATTTCACTGTATGCACATACTACAGTTTGTTTATCTATTCATCTGTTGATGGGCATGTGAGTTGTTTTCACCTTTTGGTTCTTGTGAATGATGCTGCTATGAATAGGAGTGTACATGTAGTTGTGTAATTTTCTAAAACTCTGAAAAATTATACTCATGGAATTATCCCACTTACGTACACTATGTGGCTGTGTCTATCATGTACTTGGTAGGCATGTAATGTGTAGGAAAAGATTTAAGAGATGCCCATGAACCATTTGTGTCATCACCTCTAGAATGGGAAAAGAATGGGGTCATAAGGAAAAGGCTGTGACTTTTTTTCCCAGGAGCTAGCATGTTACTTTGCACAAGACAAGTGCTCAATAAGCAGATATTGGATCATGATAAGGAATTTTCCTTTTTTTGAGATTTTCCAAGTCTCAAACCAAAAGACTATAAAGAGCCATAGCAGAACTAAGGTGTAATGTGTCAAAAGAACAAATATTTTGGAATTTCATTTGATAGTTCTATCAAATGAAGATAGTTAAGTCTCAAATGAGCCATATATTCATAAGTCTAGACTTGAGCCAACACCAGCAAATGCAGCTTAAGGATAGCTTTTCAAAACCATAGTGTTGTGAGGACATAGAGAAAGAAGTGAATCTAGGTTCTGGAGTGGAAGCCCTCTTAAGATACCATCAGATGCAGTAGCAGACACGGCCCTCAACAGAAATGTAAAAATGTACCTGGTTGAAAATATACACTATTCGTTTTCTAGATATTTCAGTTTTCTAGACCACTGTCTGTTTAGAGAATCCTCGAGCTATTCCTGCTTCTTAACAAAGTCTTCACAAGGAGTAGAAAGTCATCTATTCATGGCAAGAAGTTGCTGTTACCAAGGGAGTAGAGTCTCTGAAGTGTGCAAACCTCATAATCTGGTAGAGAATGCATACCCCTCCAGAGGCTTTCATTTTCGGGTGGAAAAACAAAACCGGTGTCACCTCCACATTGGGGCTGCTCAGACCTTGCCAGCATTACTAAACCAAAGTTCCAAGGGTGCAGAATGTGAAGCCGGAAGCACTCCCAGGCCAGGATCGAGCTCCAGGAGGAAAAAAACAAAACTGAGCATACAGCATGAGGCCCTAGGCTGTTTCTGGCCTCACCACGCATGCTAGGCCCTTTCGGTCAGAGTCCAGTCCCAGGGAGGTCTGGGGAACGGGCCGGGCTTCCACCCGAGCCTGCGGATTCATGGCCTACTCTTCCAGGTGCCTTCACTGGGAGTCTACCACCGGCTGACTGGGCCCCTTTGGTGCAGAGGCCCTTCCCCCACCGGCCAAGACTGTAACTTTTTATTCTGTATAGTTCTTTAAGATTTTTTGATGTAGACCATTTTTAAAGACTTTATTGAATTTTTTACATACATGCTGCTGCTGCTGTTGCTGCTACGTCGCTTCAGTTGTGTCCAACTCTGTGCGACCCCATAGACGGCAGCACACCAGGCTTCCCGTCCCTGGGATTCTCCAGGCAAGAACACTGGAGCGGGTTGCCATTTCCTTCTCCAATGCATGAAAGTGAAAAGTGAAAGTGAAGTCGCTCAGTAGTGTCCAACTCTAGCGACCCCATGGACTGCAGCCTACCAGGCTCCGCCAACCATGGGATTTATACTGCTTCTGTTTTATGATATGTGAGCTTCTGCCAGTTGATAACCACATCTTCCTGAGATCCTGGAAGCTTCACATGTACCAAGAGTGTCAAGCCTTATATAGCTTCCCATTGGAGATACATCGGACTCCTGTGACTGTGCCCTCATGACGCACCCAGGATACCGAGCAGCCAGGACCAGATAGGTGCATAAAATGCATGGGCTACCTGGGACAATGTGCTCACCAAGCACCCAGTTGGCTGAGTGGCTTGCACCTGGAAAGGGCACAAAACACACAGCCCATCTGGATCTGTGCCCTTGCGGAGTGTCTGAAAACCTGAGTGGCTTAGACCTGGGAATTGCATAAAAACAGGGTGCACTTGGGACAGTACCCTTGCAGACCACTCTGGAGCCTGAGCAGTGGGGACCCAGGAAGTACTTGCCCCCTTGGGCTGTGGCAAACCCAGTGTGATCCATCCACTGTGAGCACCCCCACACACATGCCAGTGCATGTCCCTCCCTTCCCACAGCACAACTGAACAAGTGAGCCTACATAAGTGGCCACCTTCATCCCCTCATTGTAGGTCGGAAATAAGACACTGAAGAGTCTTGCAAACAGACTTGCCAAAATAAACAAAGGAAAGGGGGAAACACCCTGAAAGTCACAGGTGCAACCAATTAAAACCCTGAAGTTAATGCTGAAACCTTGCATTTGAGGGAGAACTATAGGCCTTGAGAACAAGTACAAGCCTGAAAAATGGACTACCTGACATTGAACTGACCACACACTGCCCACAACAGCTCCAGAGAAATTCCTAGATATATTTTCACTATTATCACTTCTTAATTTTTAAAGAAACATATAGTTCTTTATTACTCCTTTAACTTTCATTTTTATAGCTTACCATTCCTGCAGTCCATGAGGTCACAATGATTCAGACACGACTGAATGGCTGAACTGAACTGAACTGATTATTTTTTCCAAAAACCCTATTTAAAAAAATTCCATGAATATTTTTTAAATTTTTGTCATCAATTCTGTTTTGAATTTTTTATGTTGTGTTTTTGAGAGTCTAACATCTATTCTAGGTTTTTAATCTTTGCTTTTTGATATTTGTTATCAATTTTGTACCTTTAAGAATCGAACCTTCAGTATCCATTTTCATTTCGGGATTTGATTACTGGCTTCATTGCTCTACCCCCTTTTGTCTCTCCTTTTTCTCCTCTGGGTCACTCCTATCTCCTTCCTCCCTCTTCTGTATTCTGTATAACTCTATGAATCTCTTTGGGTGTTCTGGGCTGTGGAGAGCACTTAGGGATTGGATAATGGCTTGATTACTCTGAATAATGTTGAGTTGGCTTAAAACTCAACATTCAAAAAACTAAGATCATGACATCTGCTCCCATCACTTCATGGCAAATAGAGAAATAATGGAGACAGTGACGGACTTTGTTTTTTGTGCTCCAAAATCACTGCAGATGGTGATTTCAGCCATGAAATTAAAGGACACTTGCTCCTTGGAAGAAAAGCTCTGACCAACCTAGACAGCATATTAAAAAGCAAAGACATTACTTGGCCAACAAAGGTTCATCTACTCAAAGCTATGGTTTTTCCAGTAGTCATGTATGGGTGAGAGAGTTGGACTATAAAGAAAGCTGAGTGCTGAAGAATCGATGCTTTTGACCTTTGGATTTGGAGAAGACTCTTGAGAGTCCCTTGGACTGCAAGGATACCCAACCAGTCAATCCTAAGGGAAATCATCCCTGAATATTCATTGGAAGGATTGATGCTGAAGCTGAAAACTCCAATACTTTGGCCACCTGATCCGAAGCACTGACTCATTGGAAAAGGCCCTGCTGCTGGGAAAGACTGAAGGCAGGAGAAGGGGACGACAGAGGATGAGATGCTGGTATCGCATCACCGACTTGATGGACATGAGATTGAGCAAGCTCCAGAAGTTGGTGATGGACAGGGAAGCCTGGTGTGCTGCAGTCCATGGCATCACAAAGAGTCAGACATGAATTAGTGACTGCACTGCACTGAACTGAACTTGATTGTTCTTTTTCCCTTTTGACTCTTCCTTTTCTTCTCTGTGTCACCTCTATCTATTTCATCCCTGTTCTCTTCTTTATATAACTCTGAGTCTCTTTGGGTGTTCCTGGATGTGGAGAGTTGTTTCTTCATTAACCTAGGGATTTTCTCTTCTGTGCAGTATGCATGGAGAAGCCTTGAGGCTACTGTAAGAGGAGGACCAAAACCCAGAGGCAGGAGGCTAAACTCCAGAATTTTAGAACATCAGAGTACTCCTGACTCCAGGGAGCATTAATAGAGAAGAGCTCACCCAAAACTCACTACTGAACACTTCAATGTACTCCAGAGGAAAGAGATCCAGCTCCACCCACCAGAACACAGACACAGAGCTCCCCCAACCAGGAAACCTTGACAAACCACTGGTCCAACCCCACCCACAGGAAGCAGACTCCACAAGTAAAAGGAATCATGAACTTTCAGCCTGCAGAAAAGGCACCCCAAACACAGCAAGCTAAACAAAATGAAAAGCCAGACAAACATTCAGCAGGGGAAGGAACATGATAAAAACCCACCAAGCCAAATGAAAGAGGAGGAGATAGGAAGTCTACTTATAAAATAATTCAGAATGATGACAGTAAAGATGATCCAAAATCTTGAAAACAAAACTGACTTACAGATAAATATACTAGAGACAGGATTGAGAAGATGCAAGAAATGTTCAGTAAGGATCTAGAAGAAACAAAGAGTCAGTCAGTAATGAACAATGCAATAACTGAGATTACAAGCACCCTGGAGGGAAGCAACACTAGAATAACTAAGGTAGAAGAGAGGATAAGTGAGATGGAAGATAGAATGGTAGAAATAAATGAAGCAGAGAGAAAAAAAGAATAAAGAATTAAAAGAAATGAGGACAAACTCAGAGACCTCTGGGACAACGTTAAATGCCCCAACATTCGAAGCATAGGTGTCCAAAAAGAAGAAGACAGAAAGAAAGAGCATGAGATATTAGTCCAAAACTTCTTTTAAATGGGGAAGGAAATAGCCACCCAAGTCCAAGAAACCCAGAGAGTCCAAAACAAGATAGTTCAGTTCAGTTGCTCAGTTGTGTCCAACTCTTTGAGACCCCATGAACAGCAGCATGCCAGGCCTCCCTGTCCATCACCAACTCCCAGAGTCCACCCAAACCCATGTCCATTGAGTCTGTGGTGCCATCCAAGCATCTCATCCTCTGTCGCCCCCTTCTCCTCATGCCCTCAATCTTTCCCAGCATCAGGGTCTTTTCAAATGAGTCAGCTCTTCGCATCAGGTGGCCAAAGTATTGGAGCTTCAGCTTCAACATCAGTCCTTCCGATGAACACTCAGAACTGATCTCCTTTAGGATGGACTGGTTGGATCTCCTAGCAGTCCAAGGGAGTCTCAAGAGTCTTCTCCAACACCACAGTTCAAAAGCATCATTCTTCAGTGCTCAGCTTTCTTTGTAGTCCAACTCTCACATCCATACATGACCATTGGAAAAACCATAGCCTTGACTAGACAGACCTTTGTTGACAAAGTAATGTCTCTGCTTTTTAATATGTTGTCTAGGTTGGTCATAACTTTCCTTCCAAGGAGTAAGTGTGTTTTAATTTCATGGCTGCAGTCACCATCTGCAGTGATTTTGGAGCCCAGAAAAATAAAGTCAGCCACTATTTCCACTGTCTCCCCATCTATTTGCCATGAAGTGATGGGACCAGATGCCATGATCTTAGTTTTCTGATTGTTGAGCTTTAAGCCAACTTTTTCACTCTCGTCTTTCACTTTCATCAAGAAGCTCTTTAGTTCTTCTTCACTTTCTGCCATAAGGGTGGTGTCATCTGCATATCTAAGGTTATTGATATTTCTCCCAGCAATCTTGATTCCAGCTCGTGCTTCTTCCAGCTCAGTGTTTCTCATGATGTACTCTGCATATACCCAAGGCAAAACACCACAAGACACATATCAAAGTTAAAAAAAAAAATGAAACACAAAGAGCAAATATTAAAAGCAGCAAGGAAAAAGCAACAAACAACACACAAGGGGATCCTCATAAGGATAACACCTGATCTTTCATTAGAAACTGTTCAGGCCAGAAGAGAATGGCAGGACATACTTAAAGTGATGAAAGAGAAAAACATACAACTAATATTACTCTACCCAGCAAGGATCTCATTCAGATATGAAGGAGAAATCAAAAGCTTGACAGAACAGCAAAAGCTGAGAGAATTCAGCACCACCAAGCCAGCTCTTCAACAAGTGCTAAAGGATCTTCTCTAGACAGGAAACACACGAAAAAGTTTATAAAATCAAACCCCAAACAACATCATAAATGGTAATGGGATCATATTTATCAATAATTACCTTAAATGTAAATGCTCCAACCAAAAGACAAAGCCTGGCCAAATGGATAAAAAAACAAGACCCCATATATGCTATCTACAAGAGACCCAACTCAAACCTAGGGACACATACAGACTGAAAATGAAGAGCTGGAAAATATATTTCATGCAAATGGAAACCAAAAGAAAGCAGGAGTAGCAATACTCATAACAGATAAAATAGACCTTGAAATAAATACTGTGATAAGAGACAAAGAAGGACACTACATAATGATCAAAGGATCAATCCAAGATGATATAACAATTATAAATATATATGCACTCAACATAGGAGTACCTTAATACGTAAGGCTAATGCTAACAACTATTAAAGGGGAAATTAACAGTAACACAATAATAGTGAGGGACTTTAATAGCCCACACACCTATGGATACATCAACCAAACAGAAAATTACCAAGGAAACACAAGCTTTAAATGATACAATGGACCAGGTAGACTTAATTGATATCTACAGGGCATTTCACCCAAAAACAATGGATTTCACCTTTTTCTCATGTGTACATGGAACATCCTCAAGGATAGAACACATCCTCGACCATAAATCTAGCCTTGGTAAATTTTTAAAAATTAAAACCATTTCAAGCATCTTTTCTGCTCACAATGCAGGAAGATTAGATGTCAACTACGGGGTGGGGCGGGGGGAGAATCTTAAAAAAAAAAACAAACATGGATGCTAAATAGCACACTACTGAATAAACAACAGATCACAGAAGAAATTTTAAAATGCATAGAAACAAATGATAATGAAAACACAACAACCCACAAACTATGGGATTAGGTAAAAGAAGTGCTGAGAGGGAGGTTCATAGCCATACAAGCCTACCTCAAGAAACAAGAGAAATATCAAATAAACAACCTAACTTTACACCTAGAGAAACTAGAAAAAGAAGAACAGAAGGACCCCAAAATTAGTAGAAGGAAAGAAATCATAAAAATCAGAGCAGAAGTGAAAAAGAAACGAAGGAGACTATAACAAAGATGAACAAAACTAAAAGCTGGTTTTCTGAGAAGATAGATAAAATAGACAAACCGTTAGCCAGACTCATCAAGAAAAAAAAAAAGGAGAAGAATTGAATCAATAAAACTTAGAAATGAAAATGGACAAATCATAACAGACAACACAGAAATGCAAAAGATCATAAGAGACTACTATGAGCAATTATATGCCAATAAAATGGACAACTTGGAAAAAATGGACAAATTCTTAGAGAAGTATAACCTTACAAAACTGAACCAGGAAGAAATAGAAGATCTTAACAGGAGGCGGTCCTAAGATGGCAGAGGAATAGGACGGGGAGACCACTTTCTCCCCCACAAATTCATCAAAAGAACATTTAAATGCTGAGTAAATTCCACAAAACAACTTCTGAATGCCAGCAGAGGACATCAGGCACCCAGAAAAGTAGCCCATTGTCTTTGAAAAGCGGTAGGAAAAAATATAAAAGACAAAATAAGAGACAAAAGAGGTAGGGACAGAGCTCCGTTCCAGGAAGGGAGTCTTAAAAAGAGAGAGGTTTCCAAACACCAGGAAACACTCTCACTGCCGAGTCTGTGGTGAGCCTTGGAACCAGAGAGGGCAACATAACAGGGAGGAAAAATAAATAAACAATTAAAACCCACAGATTATGAGCCCAACGGTAATTCCCCCAGTGGAGAAGCAGCGCAGATGCCTGCATCCACCACTAGCAAGCTGGGGCTGGGCAGGGAGGCGTGGGCTGCATTGCTTAGAGTAAGGATCAGGCCTGAATATCCTGAGGGTAATCAGAGCGAACTAACTTGGGCTAGCAAACCAGACTGTGGGATAGCTACCACGTGAAAAGCCCTAAGACACAGCCAGGACTGCACACAGAACAAAGGACTGAACAGAATTAGCCGGCAGCAGACCATCCCCCTCCGGTGACAGGCAGCCAGAGTCGGAAGGGGACAATCACAGCCCCAGAGAGACATTATCTACCAAACTGCAAGCAAGCTTTTTTGCTAACTAAGTGGGTTCTAGACAGTCATCATCCGCCTGAGAAGGTGCGTCTGTTGTACACCCAGAAAACCGAGCAGCAGGGATGGGAGAGGTGATAAGTCGCAGCGACCGTGCTCGCCAAACACCTCATCACCTGAGCTGCTCGGACCTGGGAAGGGCACAAAACGCAGGCCCAATGGAGTCTGTGCCTCTGAGGAATACCCAAGTGCCTGAACCTGAGCGGCTTAGACCTGGGAGGTGCATGCAGCCCAGGGCCGGCCTTGGACGGATCCTGGCAGAGCAACCTAGAGCCTGAGCTGTGTGGGCAGGGAGGGCACACTCGCTGTGAGCGAAAGCAGGCCTAATGGGGCTGAGACACTGCGAGCACATGCCAGTGTTATTTGTTTGCAGCATCCCTCCCTCCCCACAGTGCGACTGAACAAGTGAACCTAAAAAAAGTGTCCACCACCGCCCCCCTTGTGTCAGGACAGAAATCAGACACTGAAGAGACCAGCAAACAGAAGAAGCTAAAACAGAGGGAACCACCTTGGAAGTGACAGGTGCAATAGATTAAAACCCTGTTGTTAGTATCGACTACATAGGAAGGGGCCTATAGATCTTGAGAAATATAAGCCGGACCAAGGAACTATCCGAAAATGAACTGACCCCACACTGCCCACAACAACAGCAGAGAAAGTCTTAGATATATTTTTTCTATTTTTATGATCATTCTTTTTTTTTCCTTTTTTTTAAAACTTTTTTAAATTTTTAAGTCCTCTATTACTCCTTTAATTTTCATTTGTACAACCTACAATTACTTGTCAAAAAAAAAAGATTATTTTTTAAAGCAAACTTCATATATATATATATTTTTTATTTTTTTGATAATTTTTGTGACTTTTTTTTCTTTTATTCTTTTCTTTAATATTGTATTTTTGAAAATCCAACCTCTTCTCTAGATTTTTAATCTTTGCTTTTTGGTATTTGTAATCAATTTTGTACCTTTAAGAACCCAATCTTCAGTACCCATTTTCATTGTGAGCGAGATTACTGGCTTGATTGCTCTCTCCTCCTTCGGATTCTCCTTTTTCTCCACCAGGTCGCCTCTGTCTCCTCCCTCCCCCTTCTCTTCTCTACCCAACTCTGTGAATCTCTTTGAGTTCCAGACGGTGGAGAACACTTAGGGAACTGATTACTGGCAGGATCTGTCTCTCTCCTTTTCATTCCCCCCTTTTATCCTCCTGGCCACCTCTGTCTCCTTCCTCACTCTTCTCTTCTCTGTATAACTCCGTGAACATCTCTGAGCAATCCAGACTGTGGAACGCACATAAGGAAGTGATTACTGGCTAGCTTGCTCTCTCCTCATTTGATTCCACCTCATCTCATTCAGGTCACCTCTAACTCCCTCCTCCCTCTTCTCTTCTCCATGTAACTCTGTGAACCTCTCTGGGTGTCCCTCACTGTGGAGAAACTTTTCATCTTTAACCTAGATGTTTTATAAAAGGTGCTGTATAGAAGAAGTCTTGAGATTACTGTAAAAATAAGACTGAAAACCAGAAGCAGGAGGCTTAAGTCCAAATCCTGAGAACATCAGAGAACTCCTGACTCCACGGAACATTAATCAATAGGAGCTCATCAAATGCCTCCATACCTACACTGAAACCAAGCACCACCCAAGGGCCACCAAGTTCCAGAGCAAGACATACCATGCACATTCTCCAGCAACACAGGAACACAGCCCTGAGCTTCAATATACAGGCTGCCCAAAGTTACTCCAAAACCACTAACATCTCATAACTCATTACTGGACACTTCATTGCACTCCAGAGAGAAGAAATCCAGCTCCACACACCAGAACAGCTACACAAGTTTCCCTAATCAAGAAACCTTGACAAGCCACCAATACAACCCCATCCAAAGCGAGAAAACTCCACAATAAAGAGAATTCCACAAACTGCCAGAATACAGAAAGGCAACCCCAAATGCAGCAATATAAACAAGATGAAGAGACAGAGGAATACCCAGCAGGTAAAGGAACAGGATAAATGCCCACCAAACCAAACAAAAGAGGAGGAGATAGGGAATCTACCTGATAAAGAATTCCAAATAATGATAGTGAATATGATCCAAAATCTTGAAATAAAAATGGAATCACAGATAAATAGCCTGGAGACAAGGATTGAGAAGATGCAAGAAAGGTTTAACAAGGACCTAGAAGAAATAAACAAGAGTCAATATATAATGAATAATGCAATAAATGAGATCAAAAACTCTGGAGGCAACAAATAATAGTATTAAGGATGGCAGAAGACAGGATTAGTGAAGTAGAAGATAGAACAGTAGAAATAAATGAATCAGAGAGGAAAAAAGAAAAATGAATTAAAAGAAATGAGGACTACCTCAGAGACCTCTGGGACAATATTAAACGCTCCAACATTCGAATCATAGGAGTCGAAGAAGACAAAAAGAAAGACCATGAGAAAATACTTGAGGAGATAATAGTTGAAAACTTCCCTAAAATGTGGAAGGAAATAATCACCCAAGTCCAAGAAACCCAGAGAGTCCCAAAGAGGATAAACCCAAGGCGAAGCACCCCAAGACACATATTAATCAAATTAACAAAGATCAAACACAAAGAACAAATATTAAAAGCAGCAAGGGAAAAATAACACACAAGGGGATTCCCATAAGGATAACAGCTGATCTTTCAATAGAAACTCTTCAGGCCAGGAGGGAATGGCAAGACATACTTAAAGTGATGAAGGGAAATAACCTACAGACAAGATTACTGTACCCAGCAAGGATCTCATTCAAATATGAAGGAGAAATCAAAAGCTTTACAGACAAGCAAAAGCTGAGGGAATTCAGCACCATCAAACCAGCTGTCCAACAAATGCTAAAGGATATTCTCTAGACAGGAAACACAAAAAGGGTGTATAAACTCAAACCCAAAACAATAAAGTAAATGGCAACGGGATCATACTTATCAATAATTACCTTAAACGTAAATAGGTTGAATGCCCCAACCAAAAGACAAAGACTGGCTGTATGGATACAAAATCAAGACCCCTATATATGTTGTATCAGAGAAGGCAATGGCACCCCACTCCAGTACTCTGCCTGGAAAATCCCATGGACGGAGGAGCCTGGTAGGCTGTAGTCCATGGGGTCGTGAAGAGTTGTACACGACTGCGCGACTTCACTTTCACTTTTCACTTTCATGAGTTGGAGAAGGAAATGGAAACCCACTCCAGTGTTCTTGCCTGGAGAATCCCAGGGACGGGGGAGCCTGGTGGGCTGCCATCTATGGGGTCGCACAGAGTCAGACATGACTGAAGCAACTTAGCAGCAGCATATATGTTGTCTACAAGAGACCCACCTCAAAACAAGGGACACATATAGACTGAAAGTGAAGGGCTGGAAAAAGATATTCCATGCAAATAGAGACCAAAAGAAAGCAAAAGCAGCAATACTCATATCAGATGAAATAGACTTTAAAACACAGGCTGTGAAAAGAGACAAAGAAGGACACTACATAATGATCAAGGGATCAATCCAAGAAGAAGATATAACAATTATATGTGCACCCAACACAGGAGCACCTCAATATATAAGACAAATGCTAACAAGTATGAAAGGGGAAATTAACAATAACACAATAATAGTCAGAGAATTTAATACCCCCATTCACACCTATGGATAGATCAACTAAACAGAAAATTAACAAAGAAACACAAACTTTAAATGATACAATAGGCCAGTTAGACCTAATTCATATCTATAGGACATTTCACCCCAAAACAATGAATTTCACCTTTTTCTCAAGCACACACGGAACCTTCTCCAGGATAGATCACATCCAGGGCCAGCCTTGGTAAATTCAAAAAAATTGAAATCATTGCAAGCATCTTTTCTGACCATAATGGAGTAAGATTAGATGTCAATTATAAGGAGGAAAACTATTAAAAATTCCAACATATGGAGGCTGAACAACACGCTTCTGAATAACCAACAAATCACAGAAGAAATCAAAAAAGAAATCAAAATATGCATAGAAACGAATGAAAATGAAAACACAACAACCCAAAACCTGTGAGACACTATAAAAGCAGTGCTAAGGCGAAAGTTCATAGCAATACAGGCATACCTCAAGAAACAAGAAAAAAGTCAAGTAAATAACCTAAATCTACACCTAAAGCAACTAGAAAAGGAAGAAATGAAGAACCCCAAGGTCAGTAGAAGGAAAGAAATCTTAAAAATTAGGGCAGAAATAAATGCAAAAGAAACAAAAGAGATGATAGCAAAACTCAACAAAGCCAAAAGCTGGTTCTTTGAAAGGATAAATAAAATTGACAAACCATTAGCCAGACTCATCAAGAAACAAAGGGAGAAAAATCAAATCAATAAAATTAGAAATGAAAATGGAGAGATCACAACAGACAACACAGAAATACAAAGGATCATAAGAGACTACCATCAGCAATTATATGCCCATAAAATGGACAACTTGGAAGAAATGGACAAATTCTTAGAAAAGTACAACTTTCCAAAACTGAACCAGGAAGAAATAGAAAATCTTAACAGACCCATCAGAAGCATGGAAATTGAAACTGTAATCACAAATCTTCCAGCAAAAAAAGCCCAGGTCCAGACGGCTTCACAGCTGAATTCGACCAAAAATTTAGAGAAGAGCTAACGCCTATCCTACCCTAACTCTTCCAGAAAATTGCAGAGGAAGGTAAACTTCCAAACTCATTCTATGAGGCCATCATCACCCTAACACCAAAACCTGACAAAGATGCCACAAAAAAAGAAAACTACAGGACAATATCACTGATGAACATAGATGCAAAAATCCTTAACAAAATTCTAGCAATCAGTATCCAACAACACATTAAAAAGATCATACACCATGACCAACTGGGCTTTATCCCAGGGATGCAAGGATTCTTCAATATCTGCAAATCAATCAATGTAATACACCACATTAGCAAATTGAAAAATAAAAGCCATATGATTATCTCAATAGATGCAGAGAAAGCCTTTGACAAAATTCAACATCCATTTATGATAAAAACTCTCCAAGAAGCAGGAATAGAAGGAACATACCTCAACATAATAAAAAGCTATATATGACAAACCCACGGCAAACATTATCCTCAATGGTGAAAAATTGAAAGCATTTCCCCTAAAGTCAGGAACAAGACAAGGGTACCCACTTTCACCATTACTATTCAACATAGTTCTGGAAGTTTTGGCCACAGCCATCAGAGCAGAAAAAGAAATAAAAGGAATCCAAACTGGAAAAGAAGAAGTAAAACTCTTGCTGTTTGCAGATGACAAGATCCTCTACATAGAAAACCCTAAAGACTCCACCAGAAAATTACTAGAGCTAATCAATGAATATAGTAAAGTTGCAGGATATAAAATTAGCACACAGAAATCGCTTGCATTCCTATACACTAACAATGAGTAAACAGAAATAGAAATTAAGGAAACAAGCCCATTCACCATTGCAACGAAAAGAAAAAAAAAAAATACTTAGGAATATATCTACCTAAAGAAACTAAAGACCTATATATAGAAAACTATAAAACACTGGTGAAAGAAATCAAAGAGGACACAAATAGATGGAGAAATATACCATGTTCATGGATCAGAAGAATCAATATAGTGAAAATGAATATACTACCCAAAGCAATCTATAGATTCAATGCAATCCCTCTCGTGCTACCAACGGTATTTTTCACAGAGCTAGGACAAATAATTTCACAATTTGTATGGAAATACAAATACCTCGAATAGCCAAAGCAATCTTGAGAAAGAAGAATGGAACTGGAGGAATCAACCTGCCTGACTTCAGGCTCTACTACAAAGCCACAGTCATCAAGACAGTATGGTACTGGCACAAAGACAGAAATATAGATCAATGCAACAAAATAGAAAGCCGAGATAAATCCATGCACCTATGGACACCTTATCTTTGACAAAGGAGGCAAGAATATACAATGGAGAAAAGACAATCTCTTTAACAAGTGGTGCTGGGAAAACTGGTCAAGCACTTGTAAAAGAATGAAACTAGAACACTTTCTAACACCATACACAAAAATAAACTCAAAATGGATTAACTATCTAAACGTAAGACCAGAAACTATAAAACTCCTAGAGGAGAACATACGCAAAACACTCTCCGACATAAATCACAGCAGGATCCTCTATGACCTACCTCCCAGAATATTGGAAATAAAAGCAAAAATAAACAAATGGGACCTAATTAATAATATTAAAAGCTTGTGCATAACAATGGAAACTCTAAGCAAGGTGAAAAGACAGCCTTCAGAATGGGAGAAAATAAAAGCAAATGAAGCAACTGACAAAGAATTAATCTCAAAAATATACAAGCAACTCCTGCAGCTCAATTCCAGAAAAATAAATGACCCAATCAAAAAATGGGCCAAAGAACTAAACAGACATTTCTCCAAAGAAGACATACAGATGGCTAACAAACACATGAAAAGATGCACTTTCACAGCATCATCTTTCAGGATTTGGAATAGCTCAACTGGAACTCCATCACCTCCACTAGCTTTGTTGGTATTGATGCTTTCTAAGGCCCACTTGACTTCACATTCCAGGATGTCTGGCTCTAGGTGAGTGATCACACCATCATGATTATCTGGGTCATGGAGATCTTTTTTGTACAGTTCTTCTGTGTATTCTTTCCACCTTTTCTTAATATCTTCTGCTTCTGTTAGGCCCATTCCATTTCTGTCCTTTATCAAGCCCATCCTTGCATGAAATGTTCCCTTGGTATCTCTAATTTTCTTGAAGAGATCTCTAGTATTTCCCATTCTGTTCTTTTTCTCTATTACTTTGCACTGATCACCGAGAAAGGCTTTCTTATCTCTCCTTGCTATTCTTTGGAATTCTGCATTCAGATGCCTGTATCTTTCCTTTTCTCCTTTGCTTTTCACTTATGTTCTTTTCACAGCTATTTGTAAGGCCTCCCCAGACAGCTATTTTGCTTTTTTGCATTTCTTTTCCATGCGGATGGTCTTGATCTCTGTCTCCTGTACAATGTCACAAACCTCCAACCATAGTTCATCAGGCACTCTGTCTATCAGATCACCCTTAAATCTATTTCTCACTTCCACTGTATAATCATAAGGGATTTGATTTAGGTCATAACTGAATGGTCTAGTGGTTTTCCCTACTTTCTTCAACTTAAGTCTGAATTTGGCAATAAGGAGTTCATGATCTGAGCCACAGTCAGCCTCTGGTCTTGTTTTTGCTGACTGTATAGAGCTCCTCCATCTTTGGCTGCAAAGAATATAATCAATCTGATTTCGGTGTTGACCTTCTGGTGATGTCCATGTGCAGAGTCTTCTCTTGTGTTGTTGCAAGAGGGTGTTTGCTATGACCAGTGCGTTCCCTTGGCAAAACTCTATTAGCCTTTGCCTTGCTTCATTCTGTACTCCAAGGCCAAGTTTGCCTGTTACTCCAGGCGTTTCTTGACTTCCTACTTTTGCATTCCAGTTCCCTATAATGAAAAGGACATCTTTTTGGGGTATTAGTTCTTAAAGGTCTTGTAGGTCTTCATAGAACCGTTAACTTCAGCTTCTTCAGTGTTACTGGTTGGGGCATAGGCTTGGATCACTATGTTACTGAATGGTTTGCCTTGGAAATGAACAGAGATCATTCTGTCGTTTTTGAGATTGCATCCAAGTACTGCATTTCAGACTCTGTTGTAGACCATGATGGCTATTCCATTTCTTCTGAGGGATTTCTGCCCACAGTAGTAGATATAATGGTCATCTGAGTTAAATTCACCCATTCCAGTCCATTTTAGTTCGCTGATTCCTAGAATGTTGACATTCACTCTTGCCATCTCCTGTTTGACCACTTCCGATTTGTCTTGACTCATGGACCTGATATTCCAGGTTCCTATGCAATATTGCTCTTTACAGCATCAGACCTTGCTTCTATCACCAGTCACATTCACAGATGGGTATTCTTTTTGCTTTGGCTCCATCATTTCATTCTTTCTGGAGTTATTTCTCCACTGATATCCAGTAGCATATTGGGTACCTACCGACCCAGGGAGTTCCCCTTTCAGTATCTTATCATTTTGCATTTTCATACTGTTCATGGGGTTCTCAAGGCAAGAATACTGAAGTGGTTTGCCATTACCTTCTCCAGTGGACCACATTCTGTTAGACCTCTCCACCATGACCCTCCCATCTTGGGTGGCCCCACACAGCATGGCTTAGTTTCATTGAGTTAGACAAGGCTGTGGTCCCTGTGATCAGATTGGCTAGTTTTCTGTGATTATGGTTTCAGTGTGTCTGCCCTATGATGCCCTCTCCCAACACCTACCATCTTCCTTGGGTTTCTCTTACCTTGGACGTGGAGTATGTCTTCACAACTGCTCCAGCAAAGCGCAGCCACTGCTCCTTACCTTGGACGAGGGGTGTCTCCTCACGGCTGCCCCTCTTGACCTTGAAGGTGGAGTAGCTCCTCCTCGCCCTCCTGTGTCCACGCAGCCACTGCTCCTTGGATGTGACATAGCTCCTTGTGTGTTTAACCTCTATCACACACAGTAACTACTATAGGGCTGTAAAGTACCTGCTTAACATTTAATAAAGAAAAGTAGTTCTTCAGTATCTAGAGCTAACCCATTTTCTCTGCCTTCTGTGCTTAATAATGTCTCAAACTTTTTGATTCAAATTTGACAGAATATTTGATGTAATGGAGAAATAAGTGATTAAAAGTCTTTTCATAATATTTGTATACAGGAGCTCATGCCTCTCCATGGTGAGATTATGCTGTCAGGATATGACATAGAATGATTATGAAGTCATAGCCCCCTAAAACAAGCTGAGCCAGATTAAATTCAGTAGTTTCCTTGGCAAATGAAACCTATCAACAAGGTCCTGGACATGAATCTCTTAATTTATGTTCTCCTTTTATCAATTTGGACAAATAGTTGTTTAAATAGAAATGAAAGCAATGGCTCTGCTTCTGCAGGTATGTCCCTAACCTTAAAAGTGAGAAATTATGATCTATTATTTTAAATACATTCAAGTACTTAATTAGACAAGCTAGCTGTGTTTAAGAAATCTGCTGTTTCTTCTAGGTTACTATGAGTAGGTCTTCAAGAATTTCTAGGACAACATCTGAGAGATTTACTTTCGTGTAAAAATTCCAAACAACATAGAAACATAAAGAGTACAGCCATATTGTCCCTTTTCATTCCCCTTCCCCACCTAATCCACTAACCCCTGCCCCCACTCCCACAAGCAAATCTAGAAAATTCTATGTGAGTGAATCTAGCATGGCACCTAACACACACTACGTTTCAAGAAATTTTTTTTCTTGTACCATCCTCTTTCCCAACATACACATTCACACACACAACAACACTCAAGTGAATTCACACACTCAAAAACCTAGGTCATGAGTTGAACAAGCCACAATGTGGGGTAACCTAGGTAATTATACTGATTAGCCAGACATAGCTCCAAGATTTGGCTTCTAGACTGTGGCTGGCTGGGGACGTGACAGAGGGAGGAAAATGACAGTGGACACATCATGTTTAAAGAAATAAATGATGAGATTTGACTTTTACCTATAGTAACAAAACCCCATCAAAATGGAAGCAAACTTGGTTACGTAGCACATGTTCTGATGATACATTTTCTTTCACAGGATCTACACATGCTGAATCCAAGCAAGGCAGAATGCAGGGAATAAGGCAATATCTACTCATTGTCCTAACTGTTATACTCATCATCGGCTTTCTTATCAGGTGTTATTTCTTTATTCAGTATATCTGTGTGGGTGAGGAATCCCATAGAGCAACAATGTAAGTCTTACACCTCTGAATTAAAAATAAAAGGGGTGGGGTGAGGGGTGCACACTGGGTTCTTCACTATAACTCCCAAAGCAGCCACATAAGTCTTACACCTATGAATTAAAAATACAAGGGGCGGGAGTTGGTGGGAGGGGGGGATGTGTGCATGCATGCCTGTGCCTGCACACGTGCATGCAGGTACATGTAGACTGGTTCACTGTTGTTGTGGTTACTTAACATTAACTTTAGACTTCAAAAGAGCTACCAACATCTTGTGGGTTGGATATGTTCACTTAAATGAAGCTCTTAAATGATCTCAAGTACATTATCAACTTTAGCCAAAACTATCTCCTATTCAGGGTTCAGTTGAATCCCAGGCTGATGAATTCATTCTAAATTGAGTCTAGAAAAAGAGGGAATGGCTATCTAAATAAGACAGAATTAAAATCTTCTCAGGGGAGAGAGAAGGAGTTGGGTCTCTGCATTCCAAAGATGGTAACACATTTTGAATAATCTATCATTTTAAGATGTAATAAATGAAAATTTATTAATGGTGTTAAAGGACCCTAGTCCCTGCCTTTCATATAGGAGGATCAGGCTGGCTCTGACATACTGGGTCCCTAAAAATTTCCCAATCCAAGGACTGGTGACCAAATATACCACTGTTCTATTCCTTTGGTTTTAGAGTAATCTTGTGGGGATAAATAAGCATGGTTACAAAATTTAATGGTGCAAATATGATAGGAAAACAATCAATTTGGTCTAAAGACTTTTTTATGTGACAAGTTGTGACATTTGTGCCTCAGTTGCATATCAACTTGTGGCTTTTTTAGAAAAAGTTTAATTTCTGGAATAGATAAAATTCTTTCTCTCCCTCTCAACAGTAGATTTGAAACAAGTTTGTGTCATTCCATACATGACTATATGGTTATCTATTGTGGTTGAAACAACAAAATTAAGAAAAAGAAAAAGCATTCAACACAAGTTCAAATCTGTAACCTGAGTCATGGTTTTCACCACACTCCAATTCTTACTGTGTTCAATTTTCCTGCTAGAGCCAAAAAAAAAAAAAAAAAAAACCCAGAAGTCTAAACTGACACAACAGTCCATGTTTTCCAGTGATAGCAGGAGTACTCTCCTGAATTAAATTGTCATACTCCAAATCTTCTGTATTTTCAGGGTCAAGCAAGAAGGCATCACCGAGGCATCATCCACATCATCTAAAATATCATTCACTGACTCCAAGTCACTGACTGCTGGTCCAGGCAATCCAGAAAAACAATCCGTGCTGTCTAGTATAGATAAATCATCTCGGCCCTCAAGTCGACAAAAAGCCTCTGTACCTTTAAGAGCAAAAAAGTTAGTCAGGCCCTCAAGTCAAAAAAACCCATCCAAGTCATCAACTCCCAAAAGAGAGTTAGGATCACTCCCCCAGAAAAAATTGCATAGAACACGAAGTCCAAAAAAGGCACATAGGCGGGCTCATGCCCATAAGCATATCAGGTCAAGTCAGGTCAGTCCATCCTATCCAAAGAAGGCCATCACGCCAACTTGGCCATCAAGTCTACAATGTCTGGTCAAGCCAACCAAAACTTCTCCACCCTATGCAAAGAGTCAAAGTGTCCCTGAGCAATCAAATGTAGTGAAACTGACCAAACTTCAGAGACGTCATAAACTAAAAAGTCCGTCTAGTGAAGATAGTGCAGAAATATTATCTAGGCCTCAACCAGTGAATTTTTGTCAGTGCTACAAGGAAATATGCCTTGTTTGCAGTGCTTCTTCTGAGCCATTCATCACTCATATTTCAGAAAGGAATATGAAGCATGTTCTAGTTCCAGATTTTTCACGTGAACTGAAGCACTGTTACAAGTCATTTCACAAGACAGAGCCCAAGGATAATGCACTGTATGGCAACATGAATGATAGCCATTTCACATGTAACAGTGATGATGAAAGTGACAAGGAGGCGACTATTATGTGCAATATAAAATGCAAGGAAGCCATCTATAAAACCTCCCAAAATAATTTAAGGCCTCAGGGGGAAAAAAAAAAAGGACCACCTATGTAGAAGAAGCAAACTTCTAACAACTATTATATTCTCACCATATTTAAGAACCTGGTAGAAGAAAACTCCACTTGGAGTTTTCACTATTGAGATTAGATCTATCCATCTCTAGGCAATTTACTTGAAAAATAGTAAATAAATGTGTGACATAACAACTGATTTTTTTGTAATTATTATTGCATTTTAGATATATAAATCTGTTTTGGAGGTATCTTAGATCTGCTTGGGAAAACTCCAGGAGATGGTGAGGGACAGGGAAGCCTGGTGTGCTGCAGTCCATGTGGTCACAAAGAGTTGGACAAGACTTAGTGACTGAACAACAACAACAACAGTGTAGATCTGGTCACTTGGATGGGCTTCCCAGCTGGTGCAGTGGTAAAGAATCTGCCTGCCAATGCCAGATACCTGAGTTCAATCCCTGGGTCAGGAAGATACTTTGGAGGAGGAAATAGCAATTCACTCCTGTATACTTGCCTGGGAAATTCCATGGACAGAGGAGCCTAAAGTGCTATAGTCCATGGAGTCAAAAAGAGTTGGACACAGGCACACAGTTGGATGGGAACCATAATCAAACACACACAAATATAGAAAGGTATTGCAAGATGGGTACCCTGGGCTCCTCTTTCCCTTGGATTAGCCCTCAATTGAAGTCTCAATCCAACTATTTTTTTTTAATTTTGACATAGTGTCCTCAGAATTTAAGACTGTCTTTCTATGGTGCCCAGTGCATGGCAGAAATGGCTCTGTGTACTTGGTTCTGGCTGCACTGTGAAAATTCCTGATAGTCATTTCCTTTTTAAAAAAGTATTTATTTGACCATGCCAGTTCTTATTTATGGCATGCTAAAGTCCAGAAGGAACTTTGTGAATCTAGTTGGGGAACTTGCTTTGACTCAGAACAAGAGTGCAATCAAAAAGTTACTTGAAGATTGACAGATTTCTAAAAATATTGTCTCAGCTAGAGACAGATGAGTAACCAGATAAATGAAAACTCTTGAGGGCAATGGCCTAGAACTGATCATGAAGCAGATCCCAAAATGACAGGCAATGTCTGAGAGACACTTGCAAGGATACAGATCAAAGATTGTGGGAGAGAGACAGGTCAATAACAGTTAATGCAAGTGAATGATGACTCCTCAAACCATAACCTGATTGTCATGGATGGGCCACACTTAGTCAACATTCTTGCAGATGTAAACCGGGATTCAGAGAGACGGCAGGTTGACTAACTTGCAGCCTTCAAGATTATAGTTTGGCTAAGTGCTGATGATCTAATAAAAATAAATTCTTATGGTTTCTTTTTGTTAATATCATTTATTCCTATAACTTTAAAGTAATCAGGAAATTTATGGCTATTTTGGCTTCATAACAAATCTGAAAGAGGAGACAGGCATCATTTCCCACTGATAAAGGAAATCTGAATATTGGGACTCACAAAATGGAGGCAGCCGGAGTGGCCCACAAGCAAATTGAAACCCTTGTCAGCCCACACTCACAGGAAACACCTTACTGTCTAGGAAACCTAAAATACATTAATCACAATCATCCAATTCAACTTTTGCTAGCTTATCTTACCCTAGAAAATAGACCTACTAGCCTTATCAGGAAATCCTTGACTTCTTAGCCAATCATGCCTTATTTCTACATCGCCTCTCTTAATGCTCTGCAATACCCATTCTTGCTAAAATCCCTCTGTAAGAGTGTTCCACTGCTTGTGAGGCACTGGGCACCCCTAACCCATGGGTTGTTTTCCCTCAAATAAATGACACTGCATTAATTACTAAATTGTACTGTTTTTGTCATTTGACAGATTAACAATCTAAGGTCACAAAATGCTGAAATGACCTACCTACGTTTACATTTAAGCAGGAATTTGATGTGAGGGCCATCTGACTCCACAGCCAAGATTTGAATGATGATCAGTGCCACTGCCAAAGCATTTTTTATTTTAATGTTTTAACATTTTAAAATGTATTTATATATTTTATTTTATTTTTTACTTAAAACATTTTTTAATTTTTATATCTATTTTTTCTTGTATTTTGTGGGGGTTTTTCATGGCCACACCACACAATTTGTGGGATCTTAATTCCCCAAACAGGGAGCAAATCCTGTCCCACGAAAGTGAAAGAAATGAGGGTTAACCACTGGATTCTGGACCACCAGGGAATTCCCTATTTTTTGATTTTATAGCTTTGGGTCTTGGATGTATATAGGTCAGCATGAGGTCATTTTGTTTACAAAGGTAGATGAACAAATATTTGTTCTAGATTTGTGAAAAATGCCATTGGTACTTTGATAGGGATTGCATTGAATCTGTAGATTTCCCAGGAAGTGTGGTCATTTTAACAATAGTAATTCTTTAACTCCATGAGCACAGTATATCATTCCATCTGTTTGTGTCATCATCAGTTTCTTCAATCAATGTCCTATAGTTTTCCAAGTTCACTTCAGTTCAGTTCAGTAGCCCAGTCATGTCCGACTCTATATGACCCCATGGACTGCAGCACACCAGGCTTCCTTGTCTGTCACCAACTCCTGGAGCCTACTCAAACTCATGTCCATCACGTTGGTGATGCCATCCAACCATCTCATCCTCTGTCGTCCCCTTCTCCTCCCGCCTTCAATCTTTCCCAGCATCAGGGGCTTTTCCAATGAGTCAGTTCTTCCCATTAGGTGGCCAAAAGTATTAGAGCTTCAGCTTCATTATCAGCCCTTCTAATAAATATTCAGGGTTGATTTCCTTTAGGATTGACTGGTTTGATCTCCTTGCAGTCCAAGGGACTCTCAAGAGTCTTCTACAACACCACAGATGAAAAGCATCAATTCTTCAGCACTCAACTTTCTTTATGGTCCGACTCTCACATCAATACATGAGTACTGGAGAAACCTTAGCTTTGACCAGACGGACCTTTCTCAGCAATGTCTCTGCTTTTTAATATGCTGTCTAGGTTGGTCATAGCTTTTCTTCCAAGGAGCGAGAGTTTTGAATTTCATGACTGCAGTCATCTTTTGCAGTGATTTTGGAGTGCAAGAAAACAAAATCTGTCACTGTTTCCATTGTTTCCCCCTCTATTTGCCATGAAGTGATGGGACCGGAAAAGACCCTGATGCTGGCAAAGATTGAAGGCAGGAGAAGGGAATGACTGAGGGTGAGATGGTTGAATAGCATCACTGATTCAATGGACATGAGTTTGAGAAAGCTCTGGGAGTTGGTGATGGACAGGGAAGATGGCGCACTGCAGTCCATGGGGTTGTATAGAGTTGGACACAACTGAGCGACTGAAATGAACTGAACTCAACTGATGGGACCAGATGCCATGATCTTCGGTTTTTGAATGTTTAGTTTAAGCCAGCTTTTTCACTCTCCTCTTTCACTTTCATCAAGAGGCTCTTAGTTCCTCTTTGCTTTTTGGCATAAGTGTGGTGTCATCTGCATATCTGAGGTAACTGATATTTCTGCCAGCAATCTTGATTTGGGCTTGTGCTTCATCCAGCCCAGCATTTCACATGATGTACTCTGCATAGAAGTTAAATAAGCAGGGTGACAATATACAGCCTTGACATACTCCTTTTCCTTCCATGTCCAGTTCTAACTGTTGCTTCCTGACCTGCATACACGTTTCTCAAGAGGTCGGTCAGGTAGTCTGGTATTCCCATCTCTTTCAGAATTTTCCACAGTTTATTGTGATCCACACAGTCAAAGCCTTTGGCATAGTCAATACTCTTATATAGTTCTTTTGTGTATTCTTGCCACCTCTTCTTAATATCTTCAGCTTCTGTAAGTCCATATAATTTCTGTCCTTTATTGTACCCATCTTTGCATGAAATGTTCCCTTGGTATCTCTGATTTTCTTGAAGAGATCTCTAATCTTTCCCATTCTATTGTTTTCCTCTCTTTCTTTACATTGATCACTTAGAAAGGCTTTCTTATCTCTCCTTGCTCTTCTTTGTAACTCTGCATTCAGAGGGATATATCTTTCCTTTTCTCCTTAGCCTGATACTTCTCTTCTTTTCTCAGCTATTTCTAAGGCCTCCTCAGACAACCATTTTGCCTTTTTGCATTTCTTATCCTTGCAGATGGTTTTGATCACAGCCTCCTGTACAATGTTATGAACCTCCATGCATAGTTCTTCAAGCACTCTGTCTATCAGATCTGATCCCTTGAATCTATTTGGAAGATCCCTTGAATCTATACAGTGGAATCACTTCCACTGTATAATCGAAAGGGATTTGATTTAGGCCATACCTGAATGGTCTAGTAGTTTTCCCCACTTTCTTCAACTTAAGTCTGAATTTTGGAATAAGGACTTCATGATCTGAGACACAGTCAGCTCCTGGTCTTGATTCTCCTCACTGTATAGAGCTTCTCGATATTTGGCTGCAAAGAATATAATCAATCTGATTTTGGTATTGACCCTCTGCTGATGTCCCTGTGTAGAGTCTTATGATGTTGGAAGAGAGTGTTTGCTATGACCAGTGCATTCTCTTGGCATAACTCTGTTAGCTTTTACCCTGCTTCATTTTGTACTCTAAAGCCCAACTTGTCTTTTACTCTAGTTTCCCAAGTACAGGTGTAAACCAAAAAATAGATGTACAGCCTCCCCAGGCTGCAGTCCTCATTTTGCCCCAAATAAAACTTAACTCGCAACTCTCAACTTGTACTTCTTCTTTTAGTCGATAGTTATGATGACCGGTGAAGCAACCCCAAGTGGACTTCCCTTCTTTGACTGGACTCCACAAGGAACCAGAGCTTTGGTACCAGCTGTGGCCCCTTGCACCCATCTGGATCCTCAGGGAGTGCAGATGAATTTGGGTAAGTCTCTCCTTGTTCTTGAATCTCTCATGTTGGTTGAGATTCTGAGTTTTATTTGGTGGTAGAGCAGGTTACCCAGTAGGAAAGATACTGGGGTGGGGTGGGCCCAGGTGAAACATCTAGGGCATAGCCACTCATGGTCTAGACAGTGAGTGGGGCTCGGTAGAAAGATACTGAGAAATTCCCACCCAGTCAAAAGATACTGGGTGAGGGGCCAGATGAAAGATGCCAGGAGAATTGCCCACCCAGTGGAAAGGTACTGAGTAGAGGGGATCGATTGGAAAAAAATCAAGGAATACCTGGGTCTCGACTGAAAGATGTTGAGGTCACTCCATTGTAGGGGACTGAATGGTCTTGGCTGAGTGGTTAAGTAAGAGGCTGATCTGACACTTTCCCTCAATTTGACTGCCTTTATAGAATTTGTCAGGATAAAAGTGAGGAAAATATATGAGAGCTTTGCTCTAAAGAAAAGGGACAAGACTCCTCCTGGCCATTTTGGTTTTCTTGGGTAACTGAGAAATTTATGGGAGTGGTTCAGGCCTACTCCTCATACCATGCAGTGGTCCCATAGGGAAACCCACACATTAATTAAAACACTTGCTTATCCGGGGGTCACACATGAGAACTGGCCATTCAGCGACCGGAGCAGCCATGGTGGTCTTAGATTGCTGGAGACAGAATCTAAGACACGTAAGACAAGCTGAAATGAGTCTGGGGTGACTCCTGGAGAAGTTAAGCTCACAAGAAGCACATGGGTCCACTACACAAGTTCACTAGTGAGTTTTCTCCCTGACAAAATCAGCTTAAAATGGGAAACAGAATCTCTCAAAAACAGAAACAAAGGGGTGTCAGAAAGACCAGCCTCTGACTAACACTCTAGCCAGATTCATGTACAATACATACGGAGCTCATACTTACAATTACAAGTTAATTGGAGAAATTATACTGAAGGAGATCTCAACTTAAAATGGCCAAATTGGGGTTCTTTTGATATTCCAAAATTGATATATTTTTTTGTGTGCACAATTTGAAAAGGTTGGTGTGCTTACTTTGACTGGTATCTAGAAGCTTCTAAAACAGGAAATGATAGAGTAACTTCTTCACAGAAAATCAACAAGAAATTTCTTGAATCTATCAGAACTAAAAAGGCTGCTAGCACTGACTTGGCCAGGTCACAGGTCTAGTGGAACTGGGGAGTCACGTTTGACATTTATGGCATTTGGTTTTTGATTTCTGGGCATCACTTTACCACCTTTTGGGGGTACTCTTGCCACTTGGCTTTTGATTTCTGGGCATCTCTTTGCCTTTTGTTTCATTTGGAATGTGACTCCTGTCTGGTGAAGTTCTGGTTTGGTTTCATTTGTTGGTTTGGTTTGAGTGCACAGACATCTGGTACAAACTGTTCAAGCTAATATGCATATTGCTTACTCTAAGGTTCCATACCAAACCTGGGAACCCCTTGGGAAAATTTTTTAAATGACTGGTCAATCTACAGCTATGATCTAATGACAAGAAAAATGGCCTAAAAATATTACATTTTTATTGACATAGGATAGGAAAATGAACTGAAGTTCCCTAATGTCTAGGACTTCCTCCTGTAATCAACAGCCTGGGGCTGATCAAACTAAGGCCCCTACTTCCTCAGAGGGACAATCCCTGCTGGGACCAATCTGCCCTTGTTTTCAGTGCCAAGTTGAGTACTAATTTGATCTAGTTGGTCTAAATTTTGGCTATAAAACTATGGTCACAAAATAAAAGGTACAATTTTTGACAATGTGGTCACAATATTCTTTAGACTGCAGAGGAAGAGTGAAGAAAAAATGGTCTCTTTAAGAACTCTTGCCCTGAGGAAATAACTTCTATACATTTAGGAGGTATAGTGTATATTTTCACTGTATATTCTCACCCTGCTTTTTTAGCTTATATGTAGAGTACATCATGAGAAATGCTGGACTGGAAGAAACACAAGCTGGAATCAAGATTGTCGGGACAAATATCAATAACCTCAGACATGCAGATGACACCACCCTTATGGCAGAAAGTGAAGAAGAACTAAAGAGCCTCTTAGTGAAAGTGAAAGAGGAGAGTGAAAAAGTTGGCTTAAAGCTCAACATTCAGAAAACTAAGATCATGGCATCCGGTCCCATCATTTCATGGCAAATAGATGGGGAAACAGCAGCTGACTTTATTTTGGGGGGCTCCAAAATCAGTGCACATGGTGACTGCAGCCATAAAATTAAAATACTTACTCCTTGGAAGAATAGTTATGACCAACCTAGACAGCATATTAAAAAGCAGAGACATTACTTTGTCAACAAAGGTCCATCTAGTCAAAGCTCTGGTTTTTCCAGTAGTCATGTATGGATGTGAAAGTTGGACTTTAAAGAAAGCTGAGTGGTGAAGAACTGATGCTTTTGAACTGTGGTGTTGGAGAAGACTCTTGAGAGTCCCTTGGACTGCTAGGAGATCCAACCAGTACACTCTAAAGGAGATCAGTCCTGGGTGTTCATTGGAAGGACTGATGTTGAAGCTGAAGCTCCAATACTTTGGCCACCTGATGCAAAGAGCCGACTCATTAGAAAGGACCCTGATGCTGGGAAAGATTGAGGGCAGAAGGAGAAGGGGATGACAGAGGATGAGACGGTTGGATTGCATCACTGACTCAATGGACATGAGTTTGGGTAACTCCAGGAGTTGGTGATGGACAGGGAGGCCTGGCATGCTGCAGTTCATGGGGTCACAAAGAGTCAGACATGACTGAGGGACTGAACTGAACTGATACCTTTCAACCAAAGCTCTCTGGATCACTTATCTAGACGATATCTAATTCCTGAACGCAAAAGGAACAAAAAGGGGAACAAAGCCTTTTAAATTTTACTCCAACCATTTTTTATTCAATATTACAGTAATCCAAGTCTATACCCCAACCAGTAACGCTGAAGAAGCTGAAGTTAACGGTTCTATGAAGACCTACAAGACCTTTAAGAACTAACATCCAATAAAGATGTCCTTTTCATTATAGGGGACTGGAATGCAAAAGTAGGAAGTCAAGAAACACCTGGGGTAACAGGCAAATTTGGCCTTGGAGTACGGAATGAAGCAGGGCAAAGGCTAACAGAGTTTTGCCAAGGGAACGCACTGGTCATAGCAAACACTGTCTTCCAACAACACAAGAGAAGACTCTACACATGGACATCACCAGATGGTCAACACCAAAATCAGATTGATTATATTCTTTGCAGTCAAAGATGGACAAGCTATATACAGTCAGCAAAAACAAGACTAGGAGCTGACTGTGGCTCAGATCATGAACACTTTATTGCCAAATTCAGACTTAAATTGAAAAAATAGGGAAAACCACTAGACCATTCAGGTATGACCTAAATCAAATCCCTTATGATTATACAGTGGAAGTGAGAAATAGATTTAAGGGACTAAATCTGATAGAGTGTCTGACGAACTATGGATGGAGGTTCGTGACATTGTACAGGAGACAGGGATCAAGACCATCCCCATGGAAAAGAAATGCAAAAAAGCAAAATGACTGTCTGGGGAGGCCTTACAAATAGCTGTGAAAAGAAGAGAAGCGAAAAGCAAAGGAGAAAAGGAAAGACATAAGCATCTGAATGCAGAGTTCCAAAGAATAGCAAGGAGAAATAAGAAAGCCTTCTTCAGCAATCAATGCAAACAAATAGAGGAAAACATCAGAATGGGAAAGACTAGAGATCTCTGCAAGAAAATTAGAGATACTAAGGGAACATTTCATGCAAAGATGGGCTCGATAAAGGACAGAAATGCTATGGACCTAACAGAAGCAGAAGACATTAAAAAGAGGTGGCAAGAATACACAGAAGAACTGTACAAAAAAGATCTTCACAACCAAGATAATCACGATGGTGTGATCACTCACCTATAGCCAGACATCCTGGAATGTGAAGTCAAGTGGGTCTTAGAAAGCATCACTACGAACAAAGCTAGTGGAGGTGATGGAATTCCAGTTGAGCTCTTTCAAATCCTGAAAGATGATGCTGTGAAAGTGCTGCACTCAATATGCCAGCAAATTTGGAAAACTCAGCAGTGGCCACAGGACTGGAAGAGGTCAGTTGTCATTGCAATCCCAAAGAAAGGCAATGCCAAAGAATGCTCAAACTACCACACAATTGCACTCATCTCACACGCTAGTAAAGTAATGCTCAAAACTCTCCAAGCCAGTCTTCAGCAGTATGTGAACCATGAATATCCAGATGTTCAAGCTGGTTTTAGAAAAGGCAGAGGAACCAGAGATCAAATTGCCAACATCTGCTGGATCATGGAAAAAGCAAAAGAGTTCCAGAAAAACATATATTTATGCTTTATTGACTATGCCAAAGCCTTTGACTGTGTGGATCACAGTAAACTGTGGAAAATTCTGAAGGAGATGGGAATACCAGACCACCTGACCTGCCTCTTGAGAAACCTATATGCAGGTCAGGAAGCAACAGTTAGAACTGGACATGGAACAACAGACCGGTTCCAAATAGGAAAAGGAGTTTGTCAAGGCTGTATATTGTCACTCTGCTTATTTAACTTTTATGTGGAGTACATCATGAGAAACCCTGGGCTGGAAGAAGCACAAGCAGGAATCAAGATTGCTGGGAGAAATATCAATAACCTCAGATATGCAGATGACACCACCCTTATGGCAGAAAGTGAAGAGGAACTAAAAAGCCTCTTGATGAAAGTGAAAGAGGAGAGTGGAAAAGTTGGCTTAAAGCTCAACATTCAGAAAACGAAGATCATGGCATCGGGTCCCATCACTTCACGGGAAATAGATAGGAAAACAGTGGACACAGTGTCAGACTTTATTTTTCGGGGCTCCAAAATCACTGCAGATGGTGATTGCAGCCATGAAATTAAAAGAAGCTTACTCCTTGGAAGGAAAATTATGGCCAACCTAGATAGCATATTGAAAAGCAGAGACATTACTTTGCCAAGAAAGGTCCGTCTAGTCAAAGCTATGGTTTTTCCAGTGGTCATGTATGGATGTGAGTGTTGGACTGTGAAGAAAGCCGAGCACCGAAGAATTGATGCTTTTGAACTGTGGTGTTGGAGAAGACTCTTGAGAGTCCCTTGGACCGCAAGGAGATCCAACCTGTCCATTCTAAAGGAGATCAGTCCTGGGTGTTCTTTGGAAGGATTGATTCTAAAGCTGAAACTCCAGTACTTTGGCCACCTCATGCGAAGAGTTGACTCATTGGAAAAGACTCTGATGCTGGGAGGGATTTGGGGCAGGAGGAGAAGGGGACAACAGAGGATGAGATGGCTGGATGACATCACCGACTCGATGGACATGAGTTTGAGTGAACTCTGGGAGTTGGTAATGGACAGGGAGCCCTGGTGTGCTGTGATTCATGTGTTTGCAAAGAGTCGGACACAATTGAGCAACTGAACTGAACTGAACTGAAGTTTGGACAACAAAGCTATAGGATCTCTTCTGTCTATTTGGATGTATGTATGTCTCAGTGTGTGTCTTTGGTTTTGTTTTGTTTTGTTTTGTTTTATAATATTGCTGATTGCTGAGATTAGTTTGTAAATGAGCTCTAATCTAATTGGCCTTAAAAAAAAAAAAGTAAGTGCTTACAAATCAAATAATTCTAAATACAAGAGAAATTAACCTAAATGAATTGCAGATTCATATGAAATGGGAAATATTCAGTGTCAAATACCTGATATTAATGTTTATTGTTGATCTAAATTATGTAGACATCTCTAAGAATACTTAACATTTGCAGAATATTTTCATTGTACCTAGGTTTAATATAAGTTAAATATTATTATATCTGTTACAAGTTTGTCAGCAAGGAAATTGCCTTGCTGAGTGAAGAAGCTTCTAAAAAATCTAAATGAGATATGAGCCTTAGACAAACTTTATTAAGAATAATTACGCTTTAATAATGTCTGTCTAGGAGAAGGCAATGGCACCCCACTCCAGTACTCTTGCCTGGAAAATCCCATGGACGGCGGAGCCTGGTAGGCTGCAGTCCATGGGGTCGCTGGGAGTCGGACACGACTGAGCGACTTCACTTTCGCTTTTCACTTTCATGCATTGGAGGAAGAAATGGCAACCCACTCCAAGGTTCTTGCCTGGAGAATCCCAGGGACTGCGGGGCCTGGTGGGCTGCCGTCTCTGGGGTCGCACAGAGTCAGACACGACGGAAGCGACTTAGCAGCAGTAGCAGTAGCAATGTCTGTCTAAAATAGTCTATCCAGGTTGGGGTAACTTGAACTTCTAAGGGTTCTGCTAAACTAAGTGTTGGAAGTCTGTTGAATAGCTAAGTAATTTCCAAATAAAATAAATAAAAAGATTTTGAAACATTTACTACTAAACACTAATTACCTCCTACAGAGAAACTAAAGAGATTTGGGATTAAAAAGAAATGATGTTTGGTGCCATCCTAAAATGTTCTAAGAAAACAAAGGTTTTAGAAATTATTACTGGTATTTATGCTCACCCATCTATAAAATGCTAATATAAAAGTCAGTTCTTGGTTGGTTAAAGGAAGTAGGAAGTGTGTTTTCAGTAAAGAAGGTATGAGGAATGGAATTAAATTTTGTGAAGGGAAAAGGAAGCAAGCGTGACTTACCGGTGGCTTTTTAGGATGGAAGAACACAGTAATGGGTACAGAAAGTGATAAGGTTTGTGAAAAGTGAACCATGAGGAAAGAGTTTTGTATATGGTTAGGACTAAGTTTAAAATAAAGTTAATTAAGTTTACCTCTTAAGTAAAGTAAGCTGGTGCAAAAACTTGAATTTAGCTTTTCTCTGTCTTCAGATACAAGGTGTCCTCCTAACAGAGAGAAAAGCTAAATTCAAGTTGTCTGTGTTTGATAATAGATTTAAATTTCTTTATCTGTTAAATGATCTGTTCTGAAATTCTTTATTGTGACTTTGGCTAGGTGAACAGCTATTGTTTCACAATGACCTATAGCCCTATCTGACTGAGTGTTCTAAACCTTTTTGATATTTGTTGACAAAGCTTCCTAAATCATTCTAATGAAGATTTCTAGCTAACTTCGGGGTGCCTCAGAGGGCCCCTGAAACATTCCAAAGAGAGATACTATACTAATTAGGTTCATTTTGTATACAGAATTACATGGGGAATATTGTTAAGTAAGTAATAAGTCTCCGGTTATATTGTATGGTAAATGTTACTAATATAGATATCCTAGAAAAACTGTATGGAGTTCCTAAAATTTTGATATGTTTGGGTAAAATGTTATCAGGCATAATTCTAGTTACTATCTCAAAATATTGTCATAGCACTAACCAAGTTTCGCAAAAATACTTCCTCTTCAAGATTTATAAAAAGGACTTTGGGATAAATACCAGTTTCTGAACTGGGTAAAGATTCTAATGAAAAACCTGATGACTTCACAGAGGTTAACAAAAGGACCTAATGAACTGGTGAATATGCTTATAACTTTTATGGTTTTTATCTGAAAAATTACTGGGTTAAATCTGTGTTTTCCAGGTGTAAGAAAAACCTTCCCCTCAGACTAATTATAATGGTACTTTCATAAAATTATACTTTATAAACAAATTGAACCATTTATCTTTTCTCTCTATCTGAACGCTCCAGAGATTGGAAACTCTTAGTTTCCAGTAACTTTATCATACAAGTTAGGAAGGATATCTCACTAACAGGTACAGAAATCTGAAGGAACTTGAAGGAATCTGAGACCTTGAGAAGGGAGGAATTCACTTAGATCTGTTAGGCAAAATCTGTGATAAACCTTTGGCATGACTTTCCTAGCCCTGAAAGGTTTTATTTTAAAATTTCAGTCTGAGACTTTTATACTCTCAAGAAAGCAAAAGGTCTATGATCAATTGTGGTTATATAAATCATCAGGCCAAGTTTATTGCAACCAGATCTATATTACAAACAGGTCTTAATTTGGTTATATTTGGTAAAAAATGACAGTGATTTTAGGTAGAAAAAGATGTTTCAATGAATGTGAAATCCCAGTTTGTTGATGGAGGTCTGTATCTAAGACTCTTTTCCTGAATAGTTCTTTGTTCTTAGGGTATATTAATGTAAAATTTAATTGCATTATTAAAGGACACTCTAGGGTTGTTTCTGAAGCTTATCTTAGTAATCTATCTTTGGATGAAGATCAGATGCCTCACACATGACCTGCAGTCAAGACTGGAAGAAGACATAATTCAAGGAACTGTTTCCAACCTTGATGGAAGGACCTTTCTATCAGGAACCCTTAACTAGCTCATGCCCAGTGAAACTGAAGGGAAATTGACTCTTGGATTAACTCCCACTTCCAAAAGGCCCCTAAGCTAGACTGGTCTATAGAGAGGCCTGCTGACCTCAAACTCACCTTAAAACAGAGGAAACTATGCTATAAATGCTACAAACACCTAATGCTCAAACAGAGGAAACTATGCTACACTAGGACGAGAAGAAGATGACATCAGAAGCAGACAGCTTGCCCAAGATGCTGAACTGACTTTTATGATCATTTATAATGTTTTCTTGATTCCTTAGACCTATACCTATCAATCAAAATTTTTCTATCATGGACATGATTCTATGCTAGTTTAAAATGCAATCCAATTGTTCACTTGTGGCCAATTTCCTGTGTCTAGTACTTCTGGATTACCTTGGTGGATTTCTGTTCTCTAGGTATACCCACTAGGAAATTTATTTTAGATGAGTGTTCAGTCCTGTTCTATCTTCATGATATTACTAGATAGGATTCTCTCACCTGGCCAATTAATAATACTTGCTGTGATCCTGGCCATAGATTAAGTTTTCTCTTCAGTTCAGTTTGGTACAGTTGCTCACTCGTGTCCGACTCTTTGAGACCCCATGAATCACAGCACGCCAGGCCTCCCTGTCCATCACCAACTCCTGGAGTTCACTCAAACTCACGTGCATCCAGTCGGTGATGCCATCCAGCCATCTCATCCTCTGTCGTCCCCTTTTCCTCCTGCCCACAGTCCCTCCCAGCATCAGAGTCTTTGCCAATGAGTCAACTCTTTGCATGATGTGGCAAAAGTACTCGAGTTTCAACTTTAGCCTCAGTCCTTCCAAGGAACACCCAGGGCTGTTGGATCTCCTTGCATTCCATGGGACTCTCAAGAGTCTTCAACACCACAATTCAAACGCATCGATTCTTCAGTGCTCAGCTTTCTTCACAGTCCAACTCTCACATCCATACATGACTACTTAAACTCAATTGGAGTGAAGAGCTAAGTCTCAATAAAAAAAAATTAACCTCTCATTTATGAAAAGGAAAAATCCCACAGTTATGGGGTGGATCTACATGGTTAACAGCAGGCTATGGTCATTTAAGTCTAAAAGCTCCTCTATGTTGGGAAGGGTTAAATCTTACCAGAAATGATCAACCTGGCAATTAAGGCTCGGTGCTTTATGAACTGTGTCTATTATTACCCTTAGAGAGAGTGGTTGGTATAGAACTCAGTGGATTTGTGGCACTAATTTATGGCTTTCACATCTACAGGGTTGGATACGAAGGTGTAGCCTGGGATTCCCATTAATTTAAGGTCATACATGTTAACAACTTAGAGGTAACCCTAACCAATCTAGCACTGGTATGATCTCAATGGGTCAAAGATCTGTATTCTACTGGTATGACCATTTAGCAGCTTGTCTGTGTGTGTGCCTTCAATGGGGTTGGAGAATGTAATTGACCATACCTAAGCCTTAACAGATAAGGCAGAGGAACCAGAGATCAAATTGCCAACATCTGATGGATCATCGAAAGAGCAAGAGAGTTCCAGAAAAACATCTATTTCTGCTTTATTGACTATGCCAAAGCCTTTGACTGTGTGGATCACAATAAACTGTGGAAAATTCTGAAAGAGATGGGAATACCAGACCACCTGACCTGCCTCTTAAGAAACCTATATGCAGGTCAGGAAGCAACAGTTAGAACTGGACATGGGAAAACAGACCAGCTCCAAATAGGAAAAGGAGTATGTCAAGGCTGTATATTGTTACCCTGCTTATTTAACTTAAATGCAGAGTACATCATGAGAAACGCTGGGCTGGAAGAACACAAGCTGGAATCAAGATTGCCAGGAGAAATATCAATAACCTCAGATATGCAGATGACACCACCCTGATGGCAGAAAGTGAAGAGGAACTAAAAAGCCTCTTGATGAAAGTGAAAGTGGAGAGTGGAAAAGTTGGCTTAAAGCTCAACATTCAGAAAACTAAGATCATGGCATCTGGTCCCATCACTTCACGGGAAATAGATGGGGAAACAGTGGACACAGTGTCAGACTTTATTTTTTGGGGCTCCAAAATCACTGCAGATGGTGATTGCAGCCATGAAATTAAAAGATGCTTACTCCTTGGAAAGAAAGTTATGGCCAAACTAGATAGCATATTAAAAAGCAGAGACATTACTTTGCCAAGAAAGGTCCGTCTAGTCAAGGCTATGGTTTTTCCAGTGGTCATGTATGGATGTGAGAGTTGGACTGTGAAGAAAGCTGAGCACCAAAGAATTGATGCTTTTGAACTGTGGTGCTGGAGAAGACTCTTGCAAGTCCCTTGAATTACAAGGAGATCCAACCAGTCCATCCTAAAGGATACCAGTCCTGGGTGTTCATTGGAAGGACTGATACTGAGGCTGAAACTCGAATATTTTGGCCACCTGATGCGAAGATTTGACTCATTTGAAAAAAAAACCCTAATGCTGGGAGGAATTGGGGGCAGGAGGAGAAGGGGGCAACAGAGGATGAGATGGCTGAACGGCATCACCGACTCAATACGGGAGTTTGTGTTAACTTCAGGAGTTGGCAATGGACAGGCAGGCCTGGCGTGCTGCAATTCATGGGGTCACAAAGTTGGACACATCTGAGCGACTGAACTGAACTGAAGCCTTAACAATTTTTATAAGCTTTAAATGATAGTAACTGGGCTATTACCTATTGAATTTACTTTTAATTCCACTAATGTTATTAACTATATAATTTGTATTTCACTTATTTCACACGATTATTATTTTTTTGTATTACCAAGTGTATGACTAAGACGCCAACGAAAATGAAGACTAGATTCGAAGCAGTTGATCACATGTATAGCTCTATATATGATCAATGATTGTAATAGTGTAACGCTAGGTATGAAAATTTTGCTGGCATATTGAGTGCAGCACGTTCACAGCATCATCTTTCATGATTTGAAAGAGCTCAACTGGAATTCCATTACCTCCACTAGCTTTGTTCGTAGTGATGCTTTCTAAGGCCCGCTTTTCTTCACATTCCAGGATGTCTGGCTGTAGGTCAGTGATCACACCATCATGATTATCTGGGTCATGAAGCGTTTTTTTGTACACTTCTTCTGTGTATTCTTGGCACCTCTTCTTAATATCTTCTGCTTCTGTTAGGTCCATACAATTTCTGTCCTTTATCGAGCCCATATTTGCATGAAATGTTCCCTTGGTATCTCTAATTTTCTTGAAGAGATCTCTAGTCTTTCCCATTCTGTTGTTTTCCTCTATTTCTTTGCATTGATCGCTGAGGAACGCTTTCTTATCTCTCCTTGCTATTCTTTGGAACTCTGCGCTCAGATGTTTATATCTTTCCTTTTCTCCTTCGCTTTTCACTTCTCTTCTTTTCACAGCTATTTGTAAGGCCTCCCCAGACAGCCATTTTGATTTTTTGCATTTCTTTTCCATGGGGACGGTCTTGATCCCTGTCTCCTGTACAACATCACAAAACTCTGTCCACAGTTTAACAGGCAGTCTATCAGATCTAGTCCCTTAAATCTATTTCTCACTTCCACTGTATAATCATAAGGGATTTGATTTAGGTTATACCTGAATGGTCTAGTGGTTTTCCCCACTTTCTTCAATTTAAGTCTGAATTTGGCAATAAGGAGTTCATGATCTGAACCACAGTCAGCCTCTGGTCTTGTTTTTGTTGACTGTATAGAGCTTCTCCATCTTTGGCTGCAAAGAATATAATCAATCTGATTTCGGTGTTGACCATCTGGTGAATGTCCATGTGTAGAGTCTTCTCTTGTGTTGTTGGAAGAGGGTATTTGCTATGACCAGTGTGTTCTCTTGGCAAAACTCTATTAGCCTTTACCCTGCTTCATTCTGTATTCCAAGGCCAAATTTGCCTGTTACTCCAGGTGTTTCTTGACTTCCTACTTCTTCATTCCAGTTCCCTATAATGAAAAGGACATCTTTTTGGGGTATTAGTTCTTAAAGGTCTTGTAGGTCTTCATAGAACCGTTAACTTCAGCTTCTTCAGTGTTACTGGTTGGGGCATAGGCTTGGATCACTGTGTTACTGAATGGTTTGCCTTGGAAATGAACAGAGATCATTCTGTCGTTTTTGAGATTGCATCCAAGTACTGCATTTCAGACTCTTGTTGACCATGATGGCTACTCCATTTCTTCTAAGGGATTTCTGCCCACAGCAGTAGATATAATGGTCATCTGAGTTAAATTCACCCATTCCAGTCGATTTTAGTTCGTTGATTCCTAGAATGTCAACATTCACTCTTGCCATCTCCTGTTTGATCACTTCCAATTTGCCTTGATTCATGGAGCTGACCTTCCAGGTTCCTATGCAATATTGTTCCTTACAGCATCAGACCTTGCTTCTATCAGCAGTCACATCCACAATTGGGTATTGCTTTTCCTTTGGCTCCATCCCTTCATTCTTTCTGGAGTTATTTCTCCACTGATCTCCAGTAGTATATTGGGCAACTATTGACCCAAGGAATTCCCCTTTCAGTATCCTATTATTTTGCCTTTTCATATTGTTCATGGGATTCTCAAGGCAAGAATACTGAAGTGGTTTCCCATTCCCTCCTCCAGTGGACCACATTCTGTCAGACCTCTCCACCATGACCCGTCTGTCTTGGGGGGGCCCACACAGCATGGCTTAGCTTCATTAAGTTAGACAAAGGCTGCGGTCTGTGTGATCACATTGGCTAGTTTTCTGTGATTATGGTTTCAGTGTGTCTGCCCTCTGATGCCCTCTCCCAACACGTACCATCTTACTTGGGTTTCTCTTACCTTGGAAGTGGGGTGTGTCTTCACGGCTGCTCTAGCAAAGCGCAGCCACTGCTCCTTACCTGCATGAGGTCGCCTCTCCTAACCTTGAATGTGGAGTAGCTCCTCTCAGCCCTCCTGTGCCCATGCAGCCACCGCTCCTTGGACTTGGGCATACTCCTCCTGGTAGCCGCCCCTGACGTTGGGCGTGGGGTAGCTCCTCTCAGCCGCGAGTTCTTCTGCATGGTCCGTTGCAGTTGCCGCTCTTTTGCAACTGCAAAAGGTCAGTTTTCATTGCAATGGCAAAGAATGCTCAAACTACCGCACAATTGCATTCATCTCACACGCTAGTAAAGTAATCCTCAAAATTCTCCAAGCCAGGCTTCAGCAATACGTGAACCATGAATGTACAGATGTTCAAGCTGGTTTTAGAAAAGGCAGAGGAACCAGAGATCAAATTTCCAACATCCGCTGGATCATAGAAAAAGCAAGAGAGTTCCAGAACAACATCTATTTCTGCTTTATTGACTATGCCAAAGCCTTTGACTGTGTGGATCACAATAAACTGTGGAAAATTCTGAAGGAGATGGGAATACCAGACCACCTGACCTGCCTCTTGAGAAACCTATATGCAGGTCAGGAAGCAACAGTTAGAACTGGACATGGAACAACAGACTGGTTCCAAATAGGAAAAGGAGTCCATCAAGGCTGTATATTATCACCCTGCTTATTTAACTTATATGCAGAGTACATCATGAGAAACACTGGGCTGGAAGAAGCACAAGCTGGAATCAAGATTGCTGGGAGAAATATCAATAACCTCAGATATGCAGATGACACCACCCTGATGGCAGAAAGTGAAGAGGAACTAAAAAGCCTCTTGATGAAAGTGAAAGTGGAGAGTGAAAAAGTTGACTTAAAGCTCAACATTCAGAAAACTAAGATAATGGCATCGGGTCCCATCACTTCATGGGAAATAGATGGGGAGACAGTGGAAACAGTGTCAGACTTTATTTTTTGGGGCTCCAAAATCACTGCAGATGGTGATTGCAGCCATAAAATTAAAAGATGCTTACTCCTTGGAAGGAAAGTTATGGCCAACCTAGATAGCATATTGAAAAGCAGAGACATCACTTTGCCAGCAAAGGTCCATTTAGTCAAAGCTATGGTTTTTCCAGTCATGTATGGATGTGAGAGTTGGACTGTGAAGAAAGCTGAGTGCTGAAGAATTGATGCTTTTGAACTGTGGTGTTGGAGAAGACTCTTGAGAGTCCCTTGGACTGCAAGATCCAACCAGTCCATTCTGAAGGAGATCAGTCCTGGGTGTTCATTGAAAGGGCTGATGCTGAAACTGAAACTGCAATACTTTGGCCACCGCATGCGAAGAGTTGACTCATTGGAAAAGACCCTGATCCTGGGAGGGACTGGGGGCAGGATGAGAAGGGGACGACGGAGGATGAGATAGCTGGATGGTATCACTGACTCGATGCACCCAAACTCGATGAATTTGGCTCAACTCCGGGAATTGGTGATGGACAGGGAGGCTTGTTGTGCTGCAATTCATGGGATCGCAAAGATTTGGACATGACTGAGTGACTGAACTGAACTGTACTGAGGTATGAAAAGATGCAACAAGACGAAATACTCTCCTGGACCATAACTAGAACACAGGTGTCTGGAGATCTTTGACTATTAAGACCTAGTCCAGTAATAGCACATTGAGTTTCTTTAAAAAAAAAAAAAAAAAAAAAAAACCTTCTTCAGAACTGGGAACAAGCCTTCCCAGCAATGCAGGACAAAATGGTCATGAAATGCCCCCCAAAGTATGGTCAGATTTATGACAACAAGGGGGCCGTGTGAACTACAAATTAGCACTTACCAAGAGCATTGCCAAGGACTGAACAACAAAGGCCTTTGCCATATGCCTCTATAGCTACTGACCTTCAACAATCCCTGAGGGAGTTCAGGGTGGAGTGAGGCACTCTGTGCTCCACGGAATCTGATGGGACAGGTTTGTAGATAGTTAGATGTTTTTAGGAAGAGATTTTATGTTCTCAATCCTTGCATTTCCTCATATGTACAGTTCAGTTCAGTTCAGTTCAGTTCAGTCGCTCAGTCATGTCTGACTCTTCACAACCCCACGGATTGCAGCATGCCAGGCCTCCCTATCCATCACCAACTCCCGGAGTTCACTGAGACTCACGTCCATCGAGTCAGTGATGCCATCCAGGAATCTCATCCTCTGTCGTCCCCTTCTCCTCCTGCCCCCAATCCCTCCCAGCATCAGAGTCTTCTCCAATGAGTCAACTCTTCGCATGAGGTGGCCAAAGTATTGCAGTTTCAGCTTTAGCATCATTCCTTCCAAAGAAATCCCAGGGCTGATCTCCTTCAGAATGGACTGGTTGGATCTCCTTGCAGTCCAAGGGACTCTCAAGAGTCTTCTCCAACACCACAGTTCAAAAGCATCAATTCTTTGGTACTCAGCCTTCTTCACAGTCCAACTCTCACATCCATACATGACCACTGGAAAAACCAAAGCCTTGACTAGATGGACCTTTGTTGGCAAAGTGATGTCTCTGCTTTTCAATATGCTATCTAGGTTGGCCATAACTTTCCTTCCAAGGAGTAAGCGTCTTTTAATTTCATGGCTGCAATCACCATCTGCAGTGATTTTGGAGCCCCAAAAAATAAAGTCTGACACTGTTTCCACTGTCTCCCCATCTATTTCCCATGAAGTGACGGGACTGGATGCCATGCTCTTCGTTTTCTGAATGTTGAGCTTTAAGTCAACTTTTTCACTCTCCACTTTCACTTTCATCAAGAGGCTTTTTAGTTCCTCTTCACTTTCTGCCATCAGGGTGGTGTCATCTGCATATCTGAGGTTATTGATATTTCTCCCAGCAATCTTGATTCCAGCTTGTGCTTCTTCCAGCCCAGTGTTTCTCATGATGTACTCTGCATATAAGTTAAATAAGCAGGGTGATAATATACAGCCTTGACAAACTCCTTTTCCTAATTGGAACCAGTCTGTTGTTCCATGTCCAGTTCTAACTGTTGCTTCCTGACCTGCATATAGGTTTCTCAAGAGGCAGGTCAGGTGGTCTGGTATTCCCATCTCTTTCAGAATTTTCCACAGTTTATTGTGATCCACACAGTCAAAGGCTTTGGCATAGTCAATAAAGCAGAAATAGATGTTTTTCTGTAACTCTCTTGCTTTTTCGATGATCCAGCGGATGTTGGCAATTTGATCTCTGGTTCCTCTGCCTTTTCTAAAACCAGCTTGAACATCAGGGAGTTCACGGTTCACGGTATTGCTGAAGCCTGGCTTGGAAAATTTTGAGCATTACTTTACTAGTGTGTGAGATGAATGCAATTGTGTGGTAGTTTGAGCATTCTTTGGCATTGCCTTTCTTTGGGATTGCAATGACAACTGATTGTTTCCAGTCCTGTGGCCACTGCTGAGTTTTCCAAATTTGCTGGCATATTGAGTGCAGCACTTTCACAACATCATCTTTCAGGATTTGAAAGAGCTCAACTGGAATTCCATCACCTCCACTAGCTTTGTTCGTAGTGATACTTTCTAAGGCTCGCTTGACTTCACATTCCAGGATATCTGGCTCTAGATGAGTGATCACACCATCGTGATTATCTGGGTCATGAAGATCTTTTTTGTACAGTTCTTCTGTGTATTCTTGCCACCTCTTCTTAATATCTTCTGCTTCTGTTAGGTCCATACCATTTCTGTCCTTTATTGAATCCATCTTTGCATGAAATGTCCCCTTAGTATCTCTAATTTTCTTGAAGAGATCTCTAGTCTTTTCCATTCTGTTGTTTTCCTCTATTTCTTTGCACTGATTGCTGAGGAAGGCTTTCTTATCTCTTCTTGCTATTCTTTGGAACTCTGCATTCAGATGCTTATATCTTTCCTTTTCTCCTTTGCTTTTCGCTTCTCTTCTTTTCGCAGCTATTTGTAAGGCCTCCCCAGACAGCCATTTTGCTTTTTTTTGCATTTCTACAGAGCACTAAATCCCTTCATGGTGACATCAGATCCCCATGACTAACAAAAAACCTTTTGTAAAATGAGTGCTTTGTGGTATTGAACTCCGCCTTCACCACAATATTATATATTGTCTTTCCCCCACTGCTGCTTTGGAGCAGTCTCTCAGAGGTCTCTGAGATGCTGCCTCCTGGGCTGCAGTCCTAATTTTGCCCCAAATAAAACTTAACTCACAACTCTCAAGTTGTACATGTGTTTTTAGTCAGCACAGGTCTTTTACCTCCTTGGTTACATTTACTCTTAGATATTTTACTCATTTTCCTGCACTGGTAAATTTCCCTTTCTCATAGTTCACTGTTAGTATGTAGAAACACACCAGATTGCTGCCTATTGACTTTGTATCCTAATTTATTGATGAGGTCAGGTAGATTTTTGGGTGGTGTCTTTAGGCTCTTCTATACATAGTATTCTGTGGTCTCTGACTCTAGACTGTGGAGTTTTGGAGTTGGTGCTGGCCTGCTCATAGGCCATAGATGCGGAAACAGTGGAAACAGTGTCAGACTTTATTTTTGGGGGCTCCAAAATCACTGCAGATGGTGATTGCAGCCATGAAATTAAAAGACACTTACTCCTTGGAAGGAAAGTTATGACCAACCTAGATAGCATGTTCAAAAGCAGAGATATTACTTTGCCAACAAAGGTCTGTCTAGTCAAGGCTATGGTTTTTCCAGTGGTCATGTATGGATGTGAGAGTTGGACTGTGAAGAAAGCTGAGCACCGAAGAATTGATGCTTTTGAACTGTGGTGTTGGAGAAGACTCTTGAGAGTCCCTTGGACTGCAAGGAGATCCAACCAGTCCATCCTGAAGGAGATCAGCCCTTCCTTCATTGGAAGGACTGATGCTGAGCCTGAAACTCCAATACTTTGGCCACCTCATGCAAGACACATTGGAAAAGACTCTGATGCTGGGAGGGATTGGGGGCAGGAGGAGAAGGGGACGACAGAGGATGAGATGGCTGGATGGCATCACCCTGCCGATGGACATGAGTTTGAGTGAACTCCGGGAGTTGGTGATGGACAGGGAGGCCTGGCGTGCTGTGATTCATGAGGTCGCAAAGAGTCAGACACGACTGAGTGACTGAACTGAACTGCTCATAAGCAGGGGGGTGTGTGTGTTCAGTTATTGTTGCCACCCCATGGCTCCTCCTCCATGGAATGCTCCAGGTAACAATGTTGCTAGGCAGGGCAGGATATCAAAGGCTGGCTGCAGGGCCCTGAAGGTGTGGGGGAGGTTCCAAGGCTCCCTGGTGTAGGGGGCTTAGTCCTGGTGTGGCTAGAGGTTCAAGGGTCTTAAGGCAGCCTACCTGTTGGGGGGTAAGGCTGTGTCACCACCTGGCCAGCTGTTTGTCCTGAGTTGTCTGAGTACTGGTGCCAACAGGCTTGTAGGTACCAGTGCAAATAGGTTGGAAGGATTCCAAAATGATATTTGCCAGTACCAGTGTCTTTGTGGTAGAACAAGCTCCCAAAAGTGGCTGCCAGAGTGTCTGTGACCCCTGGGTGAGCTCCAGTTGCCTCCTGCCTCACTGGGAGGCTTTTCCAAGGTCAACAGGTAGATCTGACCCAAGCTCATCCCAAATTATTCCTTCTTTCCTGGGTCCTGGAACATGTGAGCTTTTCTGTGCACCCTTTAAGGGAGGAGTCTCTATTTCCCCCAGGCCTCTGGCTTTCCTGAAACTAAGCCCTCTGGTCTTCAAAGTCAAATGTTTTAGAGGCTTGTCTTCCTGGCCAAGAACCCCCAGGCTAGGGAGCCTGATGTAGAGCTTGGACGCCTTCCTTCTTTGGGAGAACCTCTGCAGTTGTAATTATTCTCCCCTTCGTGGGTTTCCTGCTCAGGGAGTTATTGGTCTTAACTATACCATATATCTGGCCCTCCTACCCAACTCTTTGTGGTTCCTTCTTTGTAAATTTCATTGTAGAACTTTCTGTTAGTCTGCAGGTCTTATTCTTCAATGGTTGCTCTGTAAGTAGTATAAATTTCATGGAAGGAGGTGAGCTAAGGGTCTTCCTACTCCACTATCTTGGCCACTCCCTCATTAGACTTTTTACTACATGGCTAAGAAATCCCCAAAATGAATGTTTCCTTCAGCCTTCATGAATACTAGGCCATTTTACCTTTTGCTTGCAACAAAAGCAAAATGTACCACATAGGACTACATCAAAAATAAAAGCCACTGCCCAACAAAAGAAATAATGAACAAAATGAAAAGACAAGCTACAGAATGGGAAAAAATATTTGCAAACCATCTATCTGATAAGGGGTTAATATCCAAAATAAATAAGGAACTCATAAAACGTAACAGAAAAAACAAATTATCAGATTTAAAATGGGCAAAGAATCTAAATAGCCATTTTTCCAAAGAATATATACAAATGGCCAACCGATACATGAAAAGGTGCTCAACATCACTAATAATCAGGGAAATGCAGTCAAAACCACGATAAGATATCCTCTCAAATCTGTTAGAAAGTCTGTCTATTATAAAAAGACAAGTCATAACAAATGCTAGCAGAGATGTGGAGAAAATGGAATCTTTGTACACTGATGATGGAAATGTAAATTAGTACAACCCCTTTGGAAAATAGTGCAGAGGTTTCTCAAAAAATTAGTACTAGAACTACCATATAATCCAGCCATCCCATTTCTCTGTATATATCTGAAGGAAATGAAATTACTATCTTGAAGAGATGGCTGTACCTCCATATTCACTGCAAACATATTCACAATAGCCAAGACATGGAAACAATTTAAGTGTCCATTGACAGATGAATGGTAAAGAAACTGTAGTGTGTGTGTATGTGTGTGAGTGTACACATGTGTGCGTATACACACAAGGTGGAATATTATTAAGCAATAAAAACAAGGAAATCCTGCCATTTGTGATAATATGAATGAACTTGGAGGACATTATGCTTAATGAAGTCACACGGAGAAAGACAAATATTCTATGATCTCATTTATACATGGAATCTGAAAGAAAAGAAAAACCCAAACTCATAGAAACAGAGGGTAGATTCGTGGTTTTTGGAGAAGCCAGGAGGAAGAAATGAGTAAAGGTGGTCAAAGGGTACAGACTTCCAGTTATAAGATGAACGATTTCTTGCCTATCTAATGTGTAGCATGATGACTATAGCTAACAATACTACATAGAATACTTGAAACTTGCTAAAGATTAAATCTGGAAAGTCCTCACCACACACAAAAAACGTAGCTATGTGAGGTGATAGGTGTGTTAACTAGCCTTATTTCGTGGTAATCATTTCACAATATATGCATATATTAAACCATCACATTGTACACCTTAAACTTACAAAGTGTTATATATCAATAACATAGCAATATAGTTGGGAAAAAATAAAGGCTGAATATTAACAAAAACAAAAAAAAAACACTGGGTCTGGAACTGACACTGTATCCCTTACATAGCATCCTATTGGTTCATGCCAGCCAGAAGCTCATGCGGCAGGGATTGTACCAGGGCACAAATACCAGTTGATGCGGTTCATTGAGGGCCATCATCAGAATCAGAAAAGCAAAGGAGGAAAGGAAAGATATACCCATCTGAGTGCAGAGTTCCAAAGAATACCAAGGAGAGGTAAGAAAGCCTTCCTAAGTGATCAATGCAAAGAAATAGAGGAAAACAATAGAATGGGAAAGACCAGAGATCTCTTCAAGAAAATTAGCGATACCAATTGAACATTTCATGCACAGATGAGCACAATGAAGGACAGAAACAGTATGGACCTAACTTAAGCAGGGGATATTAAGAAGAGGTGGTGAGAATACACAGAAGAACTATACAAAAGAAAATAAGATGGCTGAGTAGAAGGATGAGCACTCATCTTTTCCTGTGAGAACTCCAAAACTGCAACTCACTGCTGAACAACCATAGATAGGAGAATGTTGGGTAACAACAAAAAACGATACCCCACATCCAAGGGTGAAAGAAAAGCCCAAGAAGATGGTGGGAGGGGTGAAACCTCACATAGAATCACACACAGTCAACCAGCAGTTATATTTTCCAAAGAATAAACATAACCATAATTCGCAGCTACTGAGTTAGAAGGGTCTATACACATTCTGGCCAAAGAAACCTCTAAAACAAATTCCTGAAAACTCATTCTCACCCATCTTTCAGGACTCCATATGAGAGTCCACATGTGCTTCAAAAATCAATTTTAAAGTCTGATAATAAAAGAGGAATTGACAAGAAACCAGTGAAGGGATGATAAGAAAGATATTTTGAAATAATCTTCTGGAAGTTCATTCAAATGTTAAACCTATCTGATAAAAGATAAGAAGCAATAAGACCCAGTGTGAATCAACTTGGTTAAACTTAAAACACAACTTCACCATATTATATGATGCAAACATTGAGAGCTGGTCAGAGATCAGCACTGGCAGGTGGGATCTGGCAGATTTCACAGGTCAAGTCAGGTAAGATATGAGGTACTGAGAGGTTAGCTAACTGGGCAGCAGTGAAGGCATTGCATTCCACCTGTGGTGACTTTTTTCTCTTCTTTAAATGTACTAACTTCTGACTTGACTCAGAACTCTTTCTGCTATGATCTGAATGTTTGCGTCCCCTCAAAATCCATATGTTGAAATCCTAATATCCAATATGATGGAAGATGGGACCTTTAGGAGATGATCAGGTCATAAGGGTGGATTTCTCATGAATGGGATTAGTGCCCTTATAAGAAGAAAGCCCCCGGGAGCCCTAGTCCATTCCATCCTGTGGGGATACAAGGAGAAGTCTGTGACCTGGAAGAGGGCACTTACATAATCAGGCTGGCACTCCAATTTTGGACTTCAGCATCCAGAATTGTAAGGAAGAGATTTTGTTGTTTATAAATTACCTGGTCTGTGGTATTTTGCTATAGTGGCCCAAATGGACAAAGAAACTTTTTAAAGTGGTTCATCCATCTGGAATACTATCCCTTTGCCCCATTCAGTAACTCAGCTTAAGGCCATTGACTCTGAAAACAAATTTGACAAACTCCTAGTAATCACAGTGACATACCACTTTTTTTTACATTCACTAATTTGGCCAAAATGTAAAGTTATGGAAAATTCAAATGATAGCAAGAATTTGCACCAATGGCAACTCTCACATACTCTGGTGGGACTATAAGTTGATCCAAATATATTGGGGAAGAATATTAGATTATCATGCAAAAGTTGAACATCTGCATCCCCTAAAATGCAGCCACTCTCTTCCAGGTATGTTCTCAAGACAAACTCCCAAACCTAGGCATCAAGAGGCAGGTACATGGATTTACAGCAGCACTGGATATAATAGTGGAAAGCTAGAAACAAGTAAAGTGTCCATTACCAGGAGAAGGGAATGAGAACATTCTGGTATAGTCATATAATAGAGTCCTATACATTAGGGAGGAAAAGAACTGAAAGTACGCACAGAAACATGGATGGAAGTCACAAGCAATTATGAGTTGAGTAAAGCAAACTACAGAAGAAATGTAAAATATTTTCCCATTTTTATAAACTTAAAAATTTAGCAAAACTAATGACACATACTTCTTGGATAAAGCATCATTGAAAACCAAAGTAATGTTCTAAAAGTCAGGATCAGGAATTCCTTGGAAGTCCAGTGGTTAGGATTTTGTGTTTTCACTGCGGAGGGTGCAGTTTCAATCCCTGGTCAGGCAGTGCAGCCAAACGAAAGAAAGAAAAAAGTCAGTATCTAAGGGCAGTGAGGCAGGACTATAAGGATACACTGGGAAATTCAATGGCACTGATGGTGTTCTCAGGTTAATAGGTTTGTGAGGATTCATGTTATTTCTTGGCTGAGTGCAGAAGAATCGATGCATTTGACTTGTGGTGCTGGAGAAGACTCTTGAGAGTCCCTTGGATGGCAAGGAGATCAAACCAGTCAATCCTAAAGGAAATCAACCCTGAATATTCATTGGAAGGACTCATGCTGAAGCTCCAATACTTTGGCTACCTGATATGAAGAGCCGACTCATAATAAAGACCTGAAGCTGGGAAAGACTGAGGGCAGAAGGTGAAGAGGGGCAACAGAGAATGAGATGGATGGATGGCATCACTGACTCAGTGCACATGAGTTTGAGCAAAATCTAAGAGTTAGTGAAGGCCATGGAAGCCTGGCGTGCTGCAGTCCTTGGGGTCACAGAGTATCAGACGTGACTTAATGGCTGAACCACAACATATAGACAGATAGATATAACCTAGATTATTTCTATGCCATGTCCTAATGATATGTTATATTTTATATTTCCTGTTTACATTTCCAGTTTATTTTCAAAACCTCCTGCCACGTCCTGGCTTTGGGAAAGTGGGCACACTACTTAGCATTCCCAGCCTCAATAGAGCATTCCCAGCCTCAATAGACCATCTGTAAGATGAAGATAATACAATGGGCACCAGGAGAACTGCTGTAGGAATTCCTTGCCTGGTACCTGGCAGAGCTAATAAATGCTAGATCCTCTGAGGGACGCTGCATTCAGAGGAGCAAATCCTCCAGTCTGAACCGGTTGTAAGGATTCAGCAAAAGGAGTCAGTCTTACTTGGTTTAAAACTCATGTTTTCTCTAGGTGTCCTTCCCACTTCTTCCTCGCCCCTGGAGGGAAACAGATCTCTGGCCATTAGAACTCTTTTCTTTTCTTTTTTTTTTTTTTTAATTTTATTTTATTTTTAAACTTAACATAACTGTATTAGATTTGCCAAATATCAAAATGAATCCGCCACAGGTATACATGTGTTCCCCATCCTGAACCCTCCTCCCTCCTCCCTCCCCATTCCATCCCTCTGGGTCGTCCCAGTGCACCAGCCCCAAGCATCCAGTATCGTGCATCAAACCTGGACTGGCAACTCATTTCATACATGATATTTTTCAAATGGAACTTGGGGCTTAAATCCCAAAGCATTTGTGTCCCTTGCCCACAGGAGGGCAGAACAGGCAAAGAATGGTGAAGTGGATACTCATCTGTCGGGATCTCCTTTGGTGGATGCTCAAGACCGAGAAAGTAATGAACTGCCAGTTCATTAATGTCGGACACTGAATAAAATGAGACTGGACAGGCAGCTGAGATCAAAACGGCTTCTTGCTGTTTATGTGGCAATAACTAGAGCACAACAGGCATATGAGATTTAAACACCAACAATTTAAAGGTCAACAAGACAAAATTTTTTGTCCTACAGATGCTTTCTTCTACGAAATCTCACCTGAGGTCTCATGGATACTGACGTGTGTGTTCGTGAAGGCATTTGAGGGCACATGTGCACACATGCTGTGAGCATGTGCAGGTGAGGAGATAAATGCACTGCACTGGCAGGGAAGTCTTGTGGGTAAGCACAGAGGAATTAGGAGGGGAAGTTGAGAACATCCTTCTCACTGGAAATGCTCAAGCCTGCAATGACAGGGTGCACTGCCAAATGTGGGAAGGGGGCAATTGGAAATTTCGGTCAACGTTGGCCTCGGCCTCATCACACCTTAGCAGCAGGCCCTGTGCCACAGAGGAGTGGCTGGGGGCTGCTGTCCTATGAACAAGCATGTTGGGCTTCCCTTTGCCCCACTTTCCTTTATTAATGGCCCAGAAACATCCTGTGGTATTATCCTATTGTTTACACATACCACACCAGTTCATATTAACTACAACTCTTGTGGCTGAAATGACATAAGCCCCAATTCCAACCAGCAAGAGAAGGAATACAGTTCATGTTTGAACAACATGGAGTTAGGGGCAGGAATTCTCGATTCTCCCTGCAGTTGAAAACTTCACTGTTGACCTCTATATCCACAGCTCCACATTCTGGGATTTATTGGGCAAAAGAAATTCACATATAAGTAGGCCCATGCAGTTCAAGCCTATGTTGTTCAAAGCTCAAGTATATATGGACGTATATAATCAACCCACCAAAAAGGCAGCGATGCAGATGACCTCGGGACCAACCAGAATTGTGACTCTCCTTGGAAAGCTCTCTGTGTCTCACATCTCTGTTTCTCTTTATGTCAGTTTGATTCTTTCTAGTTAGCTTAGTCCTACCAACAGTCCCACGGTGCAGGCAACTCTGAATTCATATCCTTGAATTTACCATATCATGAATTCAGGCAATCTTGGTTCCAGCTTGTGCTTCATCCAGTCCAGCATTTCTCGTGAGGTATTCTGCATATAAGTTAAATAAGCAGCATGACAATATAGAGCCCAGACATACTCCTTTCCTGGTTTGGATACAGTCTATCATTTCATGTCCAGTTCTAACTGTTGCTTCTTGACCTGCACACAGATTTATCAGGAGACAGGTGAAATGGTCTGGTATTCCCATCTCTTTAAGAATTTTCCACAGTGTGTTGTGATCCACACAGTCAAAGGCTTGGCCTAGTCAATAAAGGAAAAGTAGATGTTTTTCTGGAACTCTGTCACTTTTTCATGATCCAACAGACATTGGCAATTTGATCTCTGATTCCTCTGCCTTTTCTAAATCCAGCTTAAACATCTGGAAGTTCACAGTTCATGTATTGTTGAACTGTGGCATGGACAATTTTGAGCATTACTTTGCTAGCATGTGAGATGAGTGCAATTGTGCAGCAGTTTGAGCATTCTTTGGCATTGACTTTCTTTTGGATTGCAACGAAAACTGATGTTTTCCAGTCCTGTGGCCTCTGTTGAGTTTTCCAAATTCTCCCTGCAGTTGAAAACTTCACTGTTGACCCACCACATCCTCAGCTCCACATCATGGGGAAAAAATATTGGGGGAAAAAATCCACCTATAAGTAGGCACATGCAGTTCAAGCCTGTGTTGTTCAAGGCTCAAGAATATACAGATGCGTATAATCAACCCACCAAATGGCAGTGATACAGATGGCCTTGGGAACAATCAGAATTGTGACTCTCCTTGGAAAACTCTGTTTTGCATCTCTGTTTCTCTTTATGTCAGTTTTATTCTTTCTAGTTAGCTTAGTCCTACCAACAGTCCCATGGCACAGGCAACTCTGAATTCATATCCTTGAATTTACCATATGGTGAATTCAGGTTTCCCATATCAGGTTTACCACCAGTGGTGCTAAAGGAGATTCTTAGCCCAAATTGTTTGAAAAAACTTAAAGACCTCTGGTTAACCTGTCCTGAGTCACATGGCCAACTATAAACCAACCACTATGGCCAAAGATAGGAAATGATTACTGGTCTAGCCTGAGCCACATGCCCGTCCTTGTTGCCAGTTAGGAGGGATTCTATCACTGCTACCCCTTTCCAGAACCAGGCTGGGGTCAGGAGAAGTGGTTTTCCAAAATAATTGATTTCCCACTCCAAGCAGATAAAACAACTCATCATGCTTGTGAGAAAATAAGAGGAAGTGCAAAATTCTATGTATATCCATAAGATGGACTCTATCAATTATTTCATTTACATCTTCTATCTCCTTAATAATTTTGTGTCCATTTGATTTGTCTTTTACTGAGAGTAGTGTATGATAGTCTCCTTTATTACTGTGCCTCTCTCTGTGTTTCCTTGTATCTCCTCTACATTTTGTTCCATTGGTAGAATCTAGATTTGATTGGCAGCCATTCATTTCCTTTCTTGGGTTCTTCTGCTGCCCTTTCTGGCCTCCCTCCTCAAATTTCATCCAGTCCTTGCTTTCTGCTTTTATTGTATTATCTGCCGGCTTACTTTCCTCAATCTCTAAAGATGAATGCACTACATTCAATAGCAAGCTAACATTTCTTGACCACTTAAGTGCTAGGTACTGTGCTAAGTACATTATCTAGTATAATCATCACTGGGACCCTCATTCAGAAGCTTCAATTACCATTCTTCCTTTACAAGTGAAGAACCTAAAGCACAGAAACACTACCTTGCCCAAGGGTCACTGGGCAATGACCCCACTGGCAAGGGTCAAGTTGGCCAATGGTAGAGCCAGGATTTTAACCCAGTCTGGCCCCAGAACTTTGCTCTGTAATGTATGTCAGTTCACAGATAAGACTCAGAGCGCACACCAGACCGTCTGCAAGCATTTACCTCAGGAGACCAGAATAGGATGGAGGCGGGAAGTGGTCAGTGGGGTTCATCATGTTTTACACTGCAAATATTTATGTTTGACTTTCTTACAAAGAAATCATTCAGGTACTAGTTGTGTGGTATTTTCCCCAGTTTTTAAATTGTGGTAAAATATACATAACCTAAAATTTACCATTTTAACCCTTTTGAGTGTATAATTCAGTAGTATTAAATACATTCACACTGGCATTAAATACACTAAAAACCATCACCACCATCCATCTCCAGAATTTTTCTAGCATCCTAAACTGTAACTTGGTATCTACCAAACAATAACTTTGCATTCTCCCTTCTGCCCAGTCCCTGGTAACCATCATTCTACTTTCTATCTTTATCAATTTGACTATTTTAGGGTAGCTCATGTAGGTGTGCTGCTGCTGCTAAGTCACTTCAGTCATGTCCAACTCTGTGCAACCCCATAGACGGCAACCCACCAGGCTCCCCCGTCCCTGGGATTCTCCAGGCAAGAACACTGGAGTGGGTTGCCATTTCCTTCTCCAATGCATGAAAGTGAAAGTGAAGTTGCTCAGTCGTGTCTGACTCTTTTGTGACCCCATGGACTGCAGCCTACCAGGCTCCTCCGTCCATGGGATTTTCCAGGCAAGAGTACTAGAGTGGGGTGCCATCGCCTTCTAATCATACATTATTTGGTCTTTTGTGACTGGCTTCTTTCCTAGCACAATTATATTCAAGATCCATTCATGCTATAACATGTCTCAGAATTTAAATCCTTTATAAGGGTGAATAATATTTCACTGTATGCACATACTACAGTTTGTTTATCTATTCATCTGTTGATGGGCATGTGAGTTGTTTTCACCTTTTGGTTCTTGTGAATGATGCTGCTATGAATAGGAGTGTACATGTAGTTGTGTAATTTTCTAAAACTCTGAAAAACTATACTCATGGAATTATCCCACTTACGTACATTATGTGGCTGTGTCTATCTTAATGTACTTGGTAGGCATGTAATGTGTAGGAAAAGATTTGAGAGATGCCCATGAACCATTTGTGTCATCACCTCTAGAATGGGAAAAGAATGGGGTCATAAGGAAAAGGCTGTGACTTTTTTTTCAGGAGCTAGCATGTTACTTTGCACAGCACAAGTGCTCAATAAGCAGATATTGGATCATGATAAGGAATTTTCCTTTTTTTGAGATTTTTCAAGTCTCAAACCAAAAGACTATAAAGAGCTATAGCAGAACTAAGGTGTAATGTGTCAAAAGAATAAATAGTTTGGAATCATTCTGATCATAAAAGTGAATTTCACTTGATAGTTCTATCAACTGTTAAGTCTGAAATGAGCCATATATTCGTAGGTCTAGACTTGAGCCAACACCAGCAAATGCAGTTTAAGGATAGCTTTTCAAAACCATAGTGTTGTGAGGACACAAGGAAAGAAGTGAATCTAGGTTCTGGAGTGGAAGCCCTCTTAAGATACCATCAGATGCAGTAGCAGACACGGCCCTCAACAGAAATGTAAAAATGCACCTGGCTGAAAATATACACTATTTGTTTTCTAGATATTTCTGTTTTCTAGACCACTGTCTGTTTAGAGAATCCTCAAGCTATTCCTGCTTCTTAACAAAGTCTTCACAAGGAGTAGAAAGTCATCTATTCACGGCAAGAAGTTGCTGTTACCAAGGGAGTAGAGTCTCCGAAGTGTGCAAACCTCATGATCTGGTAGAGAATGTATACCCCTCCAGAGGCTTTCATTTTCCGGGTGGAAAAAGAAACCCGGTGTCACCTCCACATTGGGGCCACTTAGACCTTGCCAGCATTACTAAACCAAAGTTCCAAGGGTGCAGAATGTGAAGCCGGAAGCACTCCCAGGCCAGGATCGAGCTCCAGGAGGAAAAAAAAAAACCAAACTGAGCATACAGTGCGAGGCCCTAGGCTGCCTCTGGCCTCACCATGCACACTAGGCCCTTTCGGTCAGAGTCCAGTCCCAGGGAGGTCTGGGGACGGACTGGGCTTCCACCCCAGCCTGCGGATTCACGGCCTACTCTTCCAGGTGCCTTCACTGGGAGTCTGCCACCGGCTGACTGGGCCCCTTTGGTGCAGAGGCCCTTCCCCCACTGGCCAAGACTGTAACTTTTTATTCTGTATAGTTCTTTAAGATTTTTTGATGTGGACCATTTTTAAAGTTTTCATTGAATTTATTACATACATACTGCTTCTGTTTTATGTTGTGTGTGTGTGTGTGTGTGTGTGTGTGTTTTGGCCCCACAGCATGTAGGATCTTAGTTCTCCAGCCAGGGATCCAACCCGCACCCCTCCATTGGCAGGAGAAGTCTTAACCACTGGACCAGCAGAGAAGTTCCTATTCTGCATATTTCTATATTTTTGATTTTTCATAATGAGAATAGATTCAAATATTCCTCACAGAATTTTAAAATGCAATGAAAAATAAAGGTATCTTAGCAGGCTATGGGTACCAAATATTTAAAGCAATTTTCAAGGGGTCCGAAGAACTGAAGGGATAAAGAAAAGCTGAAATACTTCTGTGTGATTTGAAACTTTTATAAGGTGCATATGCTATGTTTTTAATTAGAAAAAAAATCTAATGGGAAAAATGAAAGGAAGGCCTGTGGTGGAACTGCAGTGGTAACTGAGGCCCAGAGGAGGGCAGTAGAAAGCCATGAGGTGGAAACCCAGGAAAGGTTCTTCTTCCTCCCTCTCACCTGGAAAAGGATTCTAATTTAGCCAAGAGGGAGCTAGGACAAGCTTGGGTACTATCCAGTGGGGACCGTGCTGGCCAGACTCTGGGAGGAAGACAATTGGATAAAAGGGGGGAAATCAGAAAAGTTTAGAGAGATCTAAGGGGAGAGAAAGCAGGAAAAGGCATTCTTCACAGAGAGTCATCAAACACAAGCCCAGGAGCCGAGTCCTGGGGCAGAAGGCTAGAGACATTTCTAGAGCTCTTGGGTTCACAGGCCTGTTTAGAAGCAGTGGCTGAGTCTTTGGAACCTGCCCCTCTGCTTTTTAAAATGGACAAGATAAGGATGGCCCTGCAGACTTAAGACACAGAGTTGGGATTGGCAGGGGCTAGCACAGGGTCAGATCCTGTCTTTATTTAAAATATTTCATATTTTGTACAACATGGATTTTTTTTTTTTTGCATTCATTTTGATTTTTAAAATATTACTTGAAAATATTTAACAGCCCAATCTCTTCCAAACGAGGTAGGACAAAATATAAAAGAGGGAAACAGAGACAAAAGATATAGGAACAGAGTCCCATCCTGGGGAGGAGTCATGAAGGAGGAGAACTTCCCACACAATAGGAAACCTTCTCACAGATGTGTCTGTGGGGAACTTTGGAAGCTTAAAGTGAAGTCACTCAGTCGTGTCCACCTCTTTGCAACCCCATGGACTGTAGCCCACCAGGGTCCTCCATCCATGAGAATCTCTAGGCAAGAATACTGGAGTGGGTTACCATTTCCTTCTCCAGGGGATCTTCCCGACCCAGGGATCAAACTCGAGTCTCCTGCATTGCAGGCAGATGCTTTACCATCTGAGCTACCAGGGAAGCCCAGATGGTAGCTTAGAGGGCAACAAACCGGAGGGGGAAAAAAACCCATAGGACACGTGCCTAACCGCAACTACCAGTGGCAAAGTGGCACAGACGCTCACATCCTTGACCAGTGAATGTGGGTTGGGCAGGAAGGCACGGGGTGCTTTGTCGGTTGGTCCTTAGGGTAAGGACCAGGCTTGCATGCCCTGAGAACAATCTGATGGAGCTAATGTGACAGAGCAACCCAAATCCTAGGATCGCCAGAGAGACAAAAAAGGAAGAAAAGGGCCTTTCCCCCCATAAAATCTAACATTCCATGGTGACCCCTGGCACGAACACAGAACAATGGATTGTGCTCTGCTGCTGCTGCTGCTGCTAAGTCACTTCAGTCGTGTCCGACTCTGTGCGACCCCACAGACGGCAGCCCACCAGGCTCCCCCGTCCCTGGGATTCTCCAGGCAAGAACACTGAAGTGGGTTGCCATTTCCTTCTCCAATGCATGAAAGGGAAAGTGAAAGTGAAGTCGCTCAGTCGTGTCCGACTCTTAGCGACCCCATGGACTGCAGCCCACCAGGTTCCTCTGCCCATGGGATTCTCCAGGCAAGAGTACTGGAGTGGGGCGCCATTGCCTTCTCCAGATTGTGCCCTAGCAAATACCAAAGGAGAGCAAGCCGGCTGCCGGTTAGGGTCCTTCCTCCTGGGAAGCAGAGAGGCAGCTGTGAGATAGCCAGAGCCAGAAGGAAAGGGGTTGCTGCAATCTTGGCTCCAGAGACTGCGTCATCCACCAAACTGTGAGCAAGCTGCCAATTGCTAACCATACCTCCCTGAGATCCTGGAAGGTTCACATCTACCAGGAGTGTCACACCCTGTGATCAGCTCCCCAGAGGAGACACACAGCACACCTGGGACTGCGCCCTCACGGCACACCCAGGAAACCAAGCGACCGGGGAGGTGCATAAGATCCATGGCCCACCTGGGACAGTGAGGTTGCCAAGCACCCGGTCGGCTGAGCGGCTTGCACCTGGGAAGGGCACAAAACACACAGCCCATCTGAGTCTGTGCTCTTGTGGAGTACCCTAAAACCTGAGTGTCTTAGAACTGGGTTTGGACAAAACGCAGGGCCCACTTGGGACAATACAGTTTCAGAGCACCATGAAGCCTGAGCAGTGTGGACCCGGGAAGTACACACCACCTTAGGATGTGGCAAACCCAGTGTGATCCATCCACTGGGAGAATTGATGCCTTTGAACTGTGGTTTAGAGAAGACTCTTGAGAGTCCCTTGGACTGCAAGGAGATCCAACTAGTCCATCCTAAAGGAATAGAATATTCAGGAATCAGTCCTGAATATTCATTGGAAGGACTAATGCTGAAGCTGAATCTCCAATACTTTCACCACTGATGCAAAGAACTGATTCATTTGAAAAGACCAGATGTTGGGAAAGATTGAAGGTGGGAGGAGAAGGGGACAACAGGGGATGAGATGGTTGAATGGCATCACTGGCTAGATGGAGATGAGTTTGAGTAAACTCTGGGAGTTGGTGATGAACAGGGAGGCCTGGCGTGCTGCAGTCCATAGTGTCACAAAGAGTTGGACACAACTGAGTGACTGAACTGAACTGAACTGAAGTCTCAACCCAACTATTTTTTTTAACTTTGACATAGTGTCCTCACAATTTAAGACTGTTTTTCTGTGGTGCCTAGTGCATGCCGTGTGCTTGTGTTCCGTGTGCTTCTGTGTGCTTGGTTCCGGCTGCATTGGGGAAATTCCTGATAGTCAGTTCCTTTTTTATTTATTTTTTTTTTGGGGGGGGCGGATTTTGTTTATGCAAAATTCTTTATTTTTTTTTAATTTTATTTTTTTAAATTTTATTTTATTTAACTTTACAATATTGTATTGGTTTTGCCATATATCAAAATGAATGTGCCACAGGTATACATGTGTTCCCCATCCTGAACCCTCCTCCCTTCTCCCTCCCCATACCATCCCTCTTGCCAGTTCTTAGTTATGGCATGCAAACTCTTAGTTGCAGCATGTGGGATCTAGTTCCCTGACCAGGGATAGAATCCAGACCCCCTGCATTGGGACTGTGAAGTTTTAGCCACTGGACCACCAGGGAAGTCCCAATATTCGTTTCTAATACCACTGCCTCTGATGACTGCTACCAAAATAAGGGTCCAGGCTCCAGCCCCACTCTCAAGGTTTTTGATTCTTTTTGTTACCCTTAAAAATGACAAAAAGAGTTTGCCCTGTTGTGCATTCTCAGAATGGCTCAGATAGAGGTCGGATATCTACCCATTTTCTTCACATGGTACTGTCCCACTTGGAATCAGCAGGGCTGGGAGGCCAGGGGAAAACCTTGGAGTTAGGTTTTCTAACTTCCCCCACTGATGAGAGGTTATCCCTGCCCACTTCCAAGAGCATGGTTCAGAAAAACAGACAAAATCCTGGAGTCCCAGCCTATACTCTAGTACAGTGAGGTTAGTCCTCTGTCACATTCAGCAGGATCAGTTAAATTCCATAGCTAGCATATATTGGATGTGTACTACTTGCCAGACATTGTATTAGTCCCTTTATGTCCGGGATATTTTTATGTCCTATACTAGACCCTTTATGTCCTCCCCTCAATTTGGGTGATTTAGCAAAAGGACTCACAAGACTCAAAAGCAGATTATAGTCATGGCTGAGGTTTATTAGAGCAAAAATATACAAACCAAGAGCAACAGGAAAAAGACGTCTATTCAGGTGAATCAGAGAGGTTGGACATGGCTTTTGAGTACTTGCCCCTCTGGGGTCATCTAGGACATGCTCTCTTGTCTAGCAATAAACTAGAGGCATGTGTGCAACATGGCTCTGCCCAGGGAAGCCTCCGCATCCGAGGCTTTTTGAGAATGGATCCCATAGTAATGTCATGCTCCATGACCAGCCATGGCAAGTGAAACTCAGGATCCCAACAATGACACCAGATGCACATCGATGTTGATGTTTGTACAAAGCAATCAGGTGAACAAAACATCATCATGAGCCAGTTAATATTAGAACATTCCCCCAGGGTTGGTCAATAGTCAAATCACAGTTTCCAGTTCCCTTGACATACAAGGACCAAACAACCAGACCTGCTGTGTTAACACTTTCCTCACATTCACATATTTTATTTAATCTCCAACAGTCCCCTATTATATGGAGTATTATATGAGTTAATTGATGCTCTGTAACATATGGTAAGATCATATCTAGTAATTGATTGAATCAAGAAATTAATCTATGATGGCTTTAGATCAATCACTCATTCATGTCCAACTCTTTGCAACACCATGGACTGCAGCACGCCGGGCTTCCACATCCATCACCAACTCCCAGACCTTACTCAAACTCATGTCCATTGAGTTGGTTATGCCATCCAAGATCTCATCTTCTGTTGTCCACTTCTCCTCCTGCCTTCCACCTTTCTCAGCATCAGGGTCTTTTCAAATGAGTCAGTTCTTCACATCAGGTGGCCAATGTATTGGCATTTCACTTCAGCATCAATTCTTCCAATGAATATTCAGGTCTGATTTCCTTTAAGATAGACTGGATGGATATCCTTGCAGTCCAAGGAACTCTCAAGAGTCTTCTCCAATACCACAATTCAAAAGCGTCAACTCTTTGGTGTTCAGCTTTCTTTATAGTCCAACTCTGACATCCATATATGACTACTGGAAAAACAACACCTTTGACTAGATGGATCTTTATCTGCAAAGTAATGTCTCTGCTTTTTAATATGTTGTCTAGGTGGATCATAGGTTTTCTTCCAAGGAGCAAATATTTTAATTTCTTGGCTGCAGTCACCATCTGCAGTGATTTTGGAGCCCAAAAAATAAAGTTTGTCACTGTTTCCATTGTTTCCCCATCTATTTGCCATAAAGTGATAGACCCGATGCCATGATCTTAGTTTTCTGAATGTTGAGCTTTAAGCCAACTTTCCCACTCTCCTCTTTCACTTTCATCAAGAGGCTCTTTAGTTCTTCTTCACTTTCTGCCATCAGGGTGGTGTCATCTGCGTATCTGAGGTTATTGATATTTCTCCCAGCAATCTTGATTCCAGCTTGTGCTTCTTCCAGCCCATCATTTCTCATGATGTACTCTGCATATAAGTTAAATAAGCAGGGTGACAATATACAGCCTTGACTTAATTCTTTCCCAATTTAGAACCAGTACATTGTTCCCTCTCTGGTTCTAAATGTTGCTTCTTGACCTGCATACAGATTTCTCAGGAGGCAGGTTAGGTGGTCTGGTATTCCCAGCTCTTGAAGAATTTTCCACAGTTTGTTGTGATCCACACAGTCAAAGGCTTTGGCATAGTCAATAAAGCAGAAGTAGATGTTTTTCTGGAACACTCTTGCTTTTTCAGTGATCCAACAGATGTTGGCAATTTGATCTCTGGTTCCTATGCCTTTTCTAAATCCAGCATCAACTTCTGGAAATTCACGGTTCACATACTATTGAAGCCTGGCTTGGAGAATTTTGAGCATTACTTTACTAGCGTGTGAGATGAGTTCAATTGTGTGGTAGTTTGGACATTCTCTGGCATTGCCCTTCTGTGGGATTGGAATGAAAACTGACCTTTTCTGTCCTGTGGCCACTGCTGAGTTTTCCAAATTTTCTGGCATGTTGAGTGAATCACTTTAACAGCATCATCTCATAGGATTTGAAATAGCTCAACTTGAATCTGTCATGTCCACTAGTTTTGTTCATAGTGATACTTCCTAAGGCCCACTCGACTTCGTATTTGAAGATGTCTGGCTCTAGGCAAGTGATCACACCACACACTATCTGGATTATGAAGATCTTTTTTGTATAGTTCTTCTGTGTATTCCTGCCACATCTTCTTAATATGTTCTGCTTCTTTTAGGTGCATACCATTTCTGTCCTTTCTTCTGCCCAGTATTCTTGCCTTGAGAACCCCATGAACAGTATGGAAAGGCAAAAAGATATGACACTGAAAGATGAATTCCCCCGGTAAGTAGGTGTCCAATATGCTACTGGAGAACAGTGGAGAAATAACTCCAGAAAGAATGAAGAGACAGAGCCAAAGCAAAAACAACACCCAGTTTTAGATGTGACTGGGGATGGAAGTAAAGTACAATGCTGTAAAGAATAATGCACAGGAACCTGGAATGTTAGGTCCATGAATCAAGGTAAATTTGAAGTGGTCAAACAGGAGATGGCAGAGTGAACATCGACATTTTAGGAATCACTGAACTTAAATGGAAAAGAATAGGCAAATGTAATTCAGATGACCATTTTATCTACTACTGTGGGCAAGAATCCCTTAGAAGAAATGGAGTAGGGGCGGTCCTAAAATGGCAGAGGAATAGAACAGGGGGACCACTTTCTCCCCTACAAATTCATCGAAAGAACACTTGAATGCTGAGTAAATTCCACAAAACAACTTCTGAATGCTGCCAGAGGACATCAGGCACCCAGAAAGGTAGTCCATTTCTTCGAAGGGAGGTAGGACAAAATATAAAAGATAAAAAGAGAGACAAAAGAGGGAGGGACAGAGATCCATCTGGGGAAGGGAGTCTTAAAAAAGAGAGAAGTTTCCAAACATGAGGAAATACTCTCTCCAGCAGGTCTGTGGTAAGCCTTGGAATCTCAGAGGGTAAAATAACTGGGAGGAAAAATAAATAAATAAGTAAAACCCACAGATTACGTGCCTAACAGCGACTTCCAGTGGAGCAGCAGCCCAGACGCTGGCATCCCCCACTAGCAAGCGGGGCTGGACAGGGAGGAGCGGGCTGCGTTGCTTAGGGTAAGGACTGGGCCTGAATGCCCCAGTGGCAATCTGAGGGAATTAGCTTGAGATAGCAACCCAGACTGTGGGATAGCTATCCCGCGAAAAGCCCTAACCTAAGACACTGCCAGGCCCGCTCACAGAACAAAGGACTGAACAGAGCTAGCCAGCTGCAGACCGGCCCATACCCCAACAGAGACAGGCAGGCGAGGGCAGCCAGAGCTGGAAGGGGGCAATCGTGGCCCCAGAGAGGCATCCTATACCAAACTGTAAGCAGGCTTCGTTGCTAACAAAGACTTCTTGTGATTCTGGACAGTTGACATCCACCAGGAGGGTCAAAGCCAGAGATCAGCTCCCCAGAAGACACACAGGGCACACCTGAGAAGACGCACCCATTTTACACCCAGAAAACCGAGTGGCTGGGACAGGTAGGGTGATAAGTCACAGCCTTCAACTGGGGGCGACTGTGCTTGCCAAGCACCTGGTCATCTGAGCTGCTCAGACCTGGGACGGGCACAAAACGCAGGTCCAACTAAGTCTGCACCTTTGTGGAGTACCCAAGAACCTGAACTTGAGCAGCTTAGACCTGGGGAGTGCATACAACCCAGGGCCAGCATCAGACAGTCCCCGGCAGAGCAACCTAGAGCCTGAGCAGTGTAGACTGGGAAAGCACACACGCCATGAGTGGGGCCAAACCCAGGGTGGCTGAATCACTGTGAGCACATGCCAGTGCTATTTGTTTGCAGTGTTCCTCCCTCCCCACAGCACGACTGAACAAGTGAGCCTAAAAAAAGTGACCACCACCGCTCCCCTTGTGTCATGGCAGAAATTAGACACTGAAGAGATCAGCAAACAGAAGAAGCTAAAATAAACAGAGGGAACCACTTTGGAAGTGACAGGTGCAATAGATTAAAACACTGCAGCTAGCACCAACTACACAGGAAGGGGCCTATAGACCTTGAGAAGTACAAGTTGGACCAAGGAACTATCTGAAAATGAACTGACCCCACACTGTCCGCAACAGCTCCAGAGAAAGTCCTAGATATATTTTTACTGTTACCACTTTTTAAATTAAAAAAAATATATTTTTAAGATCCCTATTACTCCTTTAATTTGAATTTTTATAATCTACTATTACCTTGTCAAAAAAAAGACCCTATTTTTAAAGCAAACTTCATATATATATATTTTATAATTTTTGTGACTTTTTTTTTCAATATTGTATTTTTGAGAATCTAATCACTACTCTAGATTTTTAATTTTTGCTTTTTGGTATTTGTTATCAACTTTGTACCCTTAAGAACCCAATCTTCAGTACCCATTTTTACTTTAGAGTGAGATCACTGGCCTGATTGTTCTCTCCCCCTTTCGACACTACTTTCTCTCCACCAGGTCGCTTCTATCTCTCCTCTCCCCCTTTTCCTTCTCTACCGAACTCTGTGAATCCCTTTGTGTGTTCCAGGCTGTGGAGAACACTTAGGGAACTGATTACTGGCTGGATCTTTCTCTCTCTGTTTGATTCCTGCTTTTATTCTCCTGGCCACCTCTATCTCCTTCCTCCCTCTTCTCTTCTCTGTGTAACTCTGTGAACTCTCTGAGGGATCCAGACTGTGGAGAGCACATAGCGAAGTGATTACTGGCTAGCTTTCTCTCTCCCCTTTTGATTCCCCCTCTTCTCCTCTTGGTCACCTCTATCTCCCTCCTCCTTCTTCTCTTCTCCATGTAACTCTGTGTACCTCTCTGGGTGTCCCTCATTGTGGAGAAACTTTTCATCATTAACCTAGATGTTTTACCATCAGTTCTGTATAGATGGAGAAGTTTTGAGGCTACTGTAAGAATAAGACTGAAAACCAGAGGCAGGAGGCTTAAGTCTAAATCCTGAGAACACCAGAGAACTCCTGAATCCAGGGAACATTAATGGGTAGGAGCTCATCAAATGCTTCCATACCTATGCTGAAACCAAGCACCACCCAAGAGGTAACAAGTTCCAGAGCAAGACACACCATGCAAATTCTCCAGCAACACAGGAACATAGCCCTGAGCTTCAATATACAGGCTTCCCAAAGTCACACCAAGCCCATTGACATCTCGAAATTCATTGCTGGACACTTTATTGCACTCCAGAGAGAAGAAATCCAGCTCCACCCACCAGAACACCGACACAATCTTCCCTAACCAGGAAACCTTGACAAGCCACCAGTTAAACCCCACCCACAGTGAGGAACGTCCACAATAAAGAGGAACCACAAACTGTCAGAATACAGAAAGGCCACCCCAAACACAGCAATATAAGCAAGATGAAAAGGCAGAGAAATACACAGCAGGCAAAGGAACAGGATAAATGCCCACCAAACCAAACAGAAGAGGAAGAGATAGGGAATCTACCTGATAAAGAATTCCGAATATTGATAGTGAAAATGATCCAAAACCTTGAAAACAAATTGGAGTTACAGATAAATAGCCTGGAGACAAAGATTGAGAAGATTCAAGAAAGGTTTAGCAAGGACCTAGAAGAAATAAAAAACAGTCAATATATGATGAATAATGCAATAAATGAGATCAGAAACACTCTGGAGGGAACCAACAGTAGAATAACAGAGGCAGAAGATAGGATAAGTGAGGTAGAATATAGAATGGTAGAAATAAATGAAACAGAGATGAAAAAAATAAAAAAGAAATAAAGAAATGGGGACAATCTCAGAGACCTCCAGGACAAAGTTAAACGCCCCAACATTCAAATCATAGGAGTCCCAAAAGAAGAAGACAAAAAGAAAGACCATGAGAAAATACTTGAGGAGATAATAGTTGAAAACTTCCCTAAAATGGGGAAGGAAATAATCACCCAAGTCAAAGAAACCCAGAGAGTCCCAAACAGGATAAACCCAAGGTGAAACACACCAAGGCACATATTAATCAAATTAACAAAGATCAAACACAAAGAACAAATATTAAAAGCAGCAAGAGAAAAAACAATAAATAACACACAAGTGGATTCCCATAAGGATAACAGCTGATCTTTCAATAGAAACTCTTCAGGCCAAAAGGGAATGGCAGGACATACTTAAAGTGATGAGAGAAAATAACCTACAGCCCAGATTACTGTACCCAGCAAGGATCTCATTCAAATATGAAGGAGAAATCAAAAGCTTTAAAGACAAGCAAAAGCTGAGAGAATTCAGCACCACCAAACCAGCTCTCCAACAAATGCTAAAGGATCTTCTCTTGACAGGAAACACAGAAATGGTGTATAAACTTGAACCCAAAACAATAAAGTAAATGGCAATGGGATCATACTTATCAATAATTACCTTAAATGTAAATGGGTTGAATGCCCCAACCAAAAGACAAAGACTGGCTGAATGGATACAAAAACAATACCCCTGTATATGTTGTCTACAAGAGACCTACCTTGAAACAAGGGACCCATACAGACTCAAAGTGAAGGGCTGGAAAAAGATATTCCATGCCAACAGAGACCAAAAGAAAGCAGGAGTAGCAATACTCATTTCAGATAATATAGACTTTAAAACAAAGGCTGTGAAAAGAGACAAAGAAAGACAACACATAATGATCAAAGGATCAATCCAAGAAGAATATATTACAATTATAAATATATATGCACCCAACATAGGAGCACTGCTATATATAAGACAAATGCTAACAAGTATGAAAGGGGAAATTAACAATAACACAAAAATAGTGGGATACTTTAATACCCCACTCACACCTATGGATAGATCAACTAAACAGAAAATTAGCAAAGAAACACAAATTTTAAATGATACAATAGACCAGTTAGATCTAATTGATATCTATAAGACTTTTCACCCCAAAACAGTGAATTTCACCTTTTTCTCAAGCACACACAGAACCTCCTCTAGGATAGATCACATCCTGGGTCATAAATCTAGCCTTGGCAAATTCAAAAAAAAAAAAAAAAAAACTGAAATCATTCCAAGCATCTTCTGTGACCACAATGCAGTAAGATTAGATGTCAATTACAGGAGAAAAACTATTAAAAATTCCAACATATGGAGGGTGAACAACATGCTGCTGAATAACCAACAAATCACAGAAGAAATCAAAATATGCATAGAAACGAATGAAAATGAAAACACATCAACCCAAAACCTGTGGGACACTGTAAAAGCAGTGCTAAGGGGAAGAAGTTCATAGCAATACAGGCTTACCTCAAGAAACAAGAAAAAAGTCAAATAAATAATCTAACTCTACACCTAAAGCAACTAGAAAATGAAGAACCCCAGGGTTAGTAGAAGGAAAGAAATCTTAAAAATTAGGGCAGAAATAAATGCAAAAGAAACAAAAGAGACCATAGCAAAAATCAACAAAGCCAAAAGCTGGTTCTTTGAGAAGATAAATAAAATTGACAAACCATTAGCCAGACTCATCAAGAAACAAAGGGAGAAAAATTAACATAATTAGAAATGAAAATGAAGAGATCACAACAGACAACACAGAAATACAAAGGATCATAAGAGACTACTATCAGCAACTATATGCAAATAAAAAGGACAACTTGGAAGAAATGGACAAATTCTTAGAAAAGTGCAACTTTCCAAAACTGAACCAGGAAGAAATAGAAAATCTTAACAGACCCATCACAAGCACGGAAATTGAAACTGTAATCAGAAATCTTCCAACAAACAAAAGCCCAGGACCAGACAGCTTCACAGCTGAATTCTACCAAAAATTTAGAGAAGAGCCAACACGTATCCTATTCAAACTCTTCCAGAAAATTGCAGAGGAAAGTAAACTTCCAAACTCATTCTATGAGGCCACCATCACCCTAATACCAAAACCTGACGAAGATGCCACAAAAAAAGAAAACTATAGGCCAATATCACTGGTGAACATAGATGCAAAAATCCTTAACAAAATCCTAGCAAACAGAATCCAACAACATATTAAAAAGATCATACATCATGACCAAATGGGCTTTATCCCAGGGTTGCAAGGATTCTTCAATATCCACAAATCAATCAATGTAATACACCTCATTAACAAATTAAAAAATAAAAGCCATATGATTATCTCAATAGATACAGAGAAAGCCTTTGACAAAATTCAACATCCTTTTATGATTAAAAAAAAAAAAAAAAAAAAAAACCCTCCAGAAAGCAGGAATAGAAGGAATATACCCCAACATAATAAAAGCTATATATGACAAACCCATAGCAAACATTATCCTCAATGGTGAAAAATTCAAAGTATTTCCCCTAAAGTCAGGAACAAGACAAGGGTGCCCACTCTCACCACTACTATTCAACAGGGTTTTGGAAGTTTTGGCCACAGCAATCAGAGCAGAAAAAGAAACAAAAGGAATCCAAATTGGAAAAGAAGAAGTAAAACTCTCACTGTTTGCAGATATAATGATCCTCTACATAGAAAACCCTAAAGACTCCACCAGAAAATTGCTAGAGCTAATCAATGAATACAGTAAAGTTGCAGGATATAAAATCAACACACAGAAATCCCTTGCATTCCTATACACTAACAATAACAAAACAGAAAGAGAAATTAAGGGAACAATTCCATTCACCATTGCAACAAAAAGAATAAAATACTTAGGAATATATCTACCTAAAGAAACAAAAGACCTATATATAGAGAACTATAAAACACTGGTGAAAGAAATCACAGAGGACACAAATAGATGGAGAAATATACCATGTTCATGCATCGGAAGAATCAATAGAGTGAAAATAAGTATACTACCCAAAGCAATCTATAGATTCAGTGCAATCCTTATCAAGCTACCAACAGTATTTTTCAGAGAACTAGAAAAAATAATTTCACAATTTGTATGGAAATACAAAAAGCCTTGAAGAGCCAAAGCAATCTTGAGAAGAAGAATGGAACTGGAGGAATCAACCTACCTGACTTCAGTCTCTACTACAAAGCCACAGTCATCAAGACAGTATGGTACTGGCACAAACACAGAAATATAGATTGATGGAACAAAATAGAAAGCCCAGAGATAAACCCACGCACCTATGGACACCTTATCTTTGACAAAGGAGGCAAGAATATACAATGGAGAAAAGACAATCTCTTTAACTAGTGGTGCTGGGAAAACTGGTCAACCACTTTTAAAAGAATAAAACTAGAACACTTTCTAACACCATACACAAAAATAAACTCAAAATGGATTAAAGATCTAAAGGTAAGACCAGAAACTATAAAACTCCCAGAGGAAAACATAGGCAAAACACTCTCCAACATAAATCACGGCAGGATCCTCTAGGACCCACCTCCCAGAATATTGGAAATAAAAGCAAAAATAAACAAATGGGACCTAATTAATATTAAAAGCTTCTGCACAACAAAGGAAACTATAAGCAAGGTGAAAAGACAGCCTTCAGAATGGGAGAAAATCATAGCAAATGAAGCAACTGACAAACAACTAATCTCAAAAATATACAAGCAACTCCCGCAGCTCAATTCCAGAAAAATAAATGACCGAATCAAAAAATGGGCCAAAGAACTAAATAGACATTTCTCCAAAGAAGACATATAGATGGCTAACAAACACATGAAAAGATGCTCAACATCACTCATTATCAGAGAAATGCAAATCAAAACCACAATGAGGTACCATTTCATGCCAGTCAGAATGGCTGCGATCCAAAAGTCTACAAGCAATAAATGCTGGAGAGGGTGTGGAGAAAAGGGAACCCTCTTACACTGTTGGTGGGAATGCAAACTAGTACAGTAACTATAGAGAACAGTGTGGAGATTCCTTAAAAACCTGGAAACAGAACTGCCATATGACCCAGCAATCACACTGCTGGGCATACACACTGAGGAAACCAGAATTGAAAGAGAACCATGTACCCCAATGCTCATCGCAGCACTGTTCATAATAGCCAGGACATGGAAGCAACCTAGATGTCCATCAGCAGATGAATGGATAAGAAGGCTGTGGTACATATACACAATGGAGTATTACTCAGCCATTAAAAATAATGCATATGAATCAGTTCTAATGAGGTGGATGAAACTGGAGCCTATTATACAGAGTAAAGTAAGCCAGAAAGAAACACACTAATACAGTATACTAACGCATATATATCGAATTTAGAAAGATGGCAATGATAACCCTATATGCAAGACAGCAAAAGAGACACAGATGTATAGAACAGTCTTTTGGACTCTGTGCGAGAGGGCTAGGGCAGGATGATATGGGAGAATGGCATTGAAACACGTATATTATCACATGTGAAATGAATCACCAGTCCAGATTCAATGCATGATACAGGGTGCTTGGGGCTGGTTCACTGGGATGACCCAGAGGGATGGGACGGGGAGGGAGGTGGGAGGGGTGTTCAGGATGGGGAACACATGTACACCCATGGTGGATTCGTGTCAATGTATGGCAAAACCAATACAATATTGTAAAGTAAAATAAATAAATAAATAACACTGGAAAAAAAAAAAAAGAAGACATGGAGTAGACATCATAGTCAACGGAAGAGTCCAAAATGCAGTACTTGGGTGCAATCTCAAAAATGACAGAATGATCTCTGTTTGTTTCCAAGGCAAACCATTCAATATCACAGTAATCCAAGTCTATGCCCCAACCAGTAATGCTGAAGAAGTTTAAGTTCAATGGTTCCATGAAGACCTACAAGACTTTCTAGAACTAACACCCAAAAAAGATGTTCTTTTCATTATAGGGGACGGGAATACAAAAGTAGGAAGTCAAGAGATACCTGGAGTAACAGGCAAGTTTGGCCTTGGAGTACAAAATGAAGCACGGCAAAGGCTAATAGAGCCTTGCCAAAACAATGCACTGGTTATAACAAAAACCCTCTGCCACATTACAAGAGATGACTCTACATGTGGACATCATCAGACGGTCAATAGTCAAATCAAATTGATCATATTATTTGCAGCCAAAGATGTAGAAGCTCTATATAGTCAGCAAAAACAACACCAGGAGCTGACTTTGGCTCAGATCATGAACTCCTTATTGCAAAATTCACACTTAAATTCTATAAAGTAGAGAAAAACACCCCGAAAATTAGAGAAAACCACCAAAAAACAAACCCCCAAAAGATGTCTTTTTCATTACAGGGGACTGGAATGCCAAATCAGGAAATTAAGAAACCTGGAGTAACAGGCAAATTTGGCCTTGGAGTACAGAATGAAGGCAAAGGCTAATAGAGTTTTGCCAAGAGAATGCACTGGTCATAGCAAACACCCTCTACCAACAACACGAGAGAAGACTCTACACATGGACATCACCAGACGGTCAATACCCAAATCAGATTGATTATATTCTTTGCAGCCAAAGATGCAGAAGCTCTATACAGTCAGCAAAAACAAGACTTGAAGCTGACTGTGGCTCCGATCATGAACTGCTGCTGCTGCTAAGTCATTTCAGTTGTGTCCGACTCTGTGTAACCCCATAGACGGCAGCCCACCAGGTACCCCCATCCCTGAGATTCTCCAGGCAACAACACTGGAGTCGCTTGTCATTGCTTTCTCCAGATCATGAACTCCTTATTGCCAAATTCAGATGGAAACTGAAGAAAGTTCAGAAAACCACTAGATCTTTCAGATATGACCTAAATCAAATCCCTTAGGATTAGACAGTGGAAGTGAGAAATAGATTCAAGGGATTAGATCTGATAGACAGAGTGCCTGAAGAACTATGCACAGAGGTTCATGACATTGTACAGGAGACAGGGATCAAGACTATCCCCAAGAAAAATAAATGCAAAAAGGCAAAATGGTTGTCTGAGGAGGCCTTACAAATAACTGTAAAAAGAAGAGAAGCCAAAGGCAAAGGAGAAAAGGAAAGATATACCCATTTGAATGCAGAAATTTCCAAAGATTAGCAAGGAAAATAAGAAAGGCTTCCTCAGGGATCAATGCAAAGAAAGAGAGGAAAACAATAGAATGGGAAAGACTAGAGATCTCTTCAAGAAACTTAGACACCAAGGGAACATTTCATGCAAAGATGGGCTCAAAAAGGACTAAATGGTATGGACCTAACAGAAGCAGAAGACACTAAGAAGAGGGGGCAAGAATACACAGAAGAACTATACAAAAAGATTTTCAGGATCCAGATAATCACTATGGTGAGATCACTCACGTAGAGCCAGACATCCTGGAATATGAAGTTAAGTGGGCCTTAGGAAACATCACTACAAACAAAGCTAGTGGAGGTGATGGAATTCCAGTTGAGCTATTTCAAATCCCAAAAGATGATGCTGTGAAGGTGCTGCACTCAATATGCCAGCAAATTTGGAAAACTCAGCAGTGGCCAGAGGACAGGAAAAGGTCAGTTTTCATTGCAATCCCAAAGAAAGGCAATGCCAAATAATGCTCAAACTACTGCACAAATGAACTCATCTCATATGCTAGTACAGTAATGCTCAAAATTCTCCATGCCAGGCTTCAACAGTACATGAACCATGAACTTCCAGATGTTGATGTTGGATTTAGAAAAGGCATAGGAACCAGAGGTTAAATTGTCAACATCCTTTGAATCATTGAAAAAGCAAGGGAGTTCCAGAATAACATCTACTTCTGCTTTATTGACTAGGCCAAACCTTTGACTGTGTGGATCACAACAAACTGTGGAAAATACTTCAAATAATGGGAATACCAGACCACCTGACCTGCCTCATGTGAAATCTGTATGCAGGTCAGGAAGGAAGAGTAAGAACTGAACATGGAGCAGCATGTTGGTTGGTTCCAAATTGGGAACGGAGTACATCAAAGCTGTATATTGTCACCCTGCTTATTTAACTTAAATTCAGTGTACACCATGAGAAATGCTGGGCTGGATGAAGCACAAGCTGGAATCAAAATTGCTGTGAGAAATATCAATAACCTCAGATATGCAGATGACACCCCCCCTTATGGCAGAAAGCAAACAAGAACTAAAGAACCTCTTGATGAATGTGAAAGAGGAGAGTGAAAATGTTGACTTAAAACTCAACATTCAGAAAACTAAGATTATGGCATCTGGTCCCATCACTTCATGGCAAATAGATGGGGAAGCAATGGAAACATTGACAGACTTTATTTTGGGGGGATTCCAAAATCACTGCAGATGGTGATTGCAGCCATGAAATTAAAAGATGCTTGCTCCTTGAAAGAAAAGTTATGACCAAACTAGACAGCATATTAAAAAGCAGAGACATTACTTTGCCAATAAACGTCCATATAGTCAAGGCTATGGTTTTTCCACTATTCATGTATGGATATGAGAGTTGGACTTTAAAGAAAGCTGAGCACCAAAGAATTGATGTTTTTGAACTGTTGTTTTGGAGAAGACTCTTGAGAGTCCCTTGGACAGCAAGAAGATCCAACCAGTCCATCCTAAAGGAGATCAGTCCTGAATATTCATTGGAAGGGCTGATGCTGAAGCTGAAACTCCAATATTTTGGCCACTTGATTCAGAAAACTGACTCATTTGAAAAGACCCTGATGCTGGGAAAGATTGAAGGCAGGAGTAGAAAGGGATGACAGAGGATGAGATAGTTGGATGGCATTACCGACTCAATGGACATGAATTTGAGTAAACTCGGGGAGTTGGTGATGGACAGGGAGGCCTGGCATGCTGCAGTCCATGGGGTCGCAAAGAGTCAGATACAACTGAGTGACTGAACTGAACTGAACAGAGAGAAACCCACAAGACCTTTCGGGTATGCCCTAAATCAAATCCCTTATGATTATACAGTGGAAATGACAGATTCAAGGGATTAGATCTGATAGACAACGTGCCTGAAGAACTATGGACAGAGGTTCATAACACTGTACAGGAGGCTGTGATCAAAACCATCCCCAAGGATAAGAAATGCAAAAAGGCAAGATGGTTGTCTGAGGTCTTACAAACAGCTGAGAAAAGAAGAGAAGCCAAAGGCAAAGAAGAAAAGAAAAGTTATATCCATTTGAATGCAGAGTTCTAAAGAATAGCAAGGAGATATAAGAAAGCCTCCCTCAGTGATCAGTGCAAATAAATAGAGGAAAACAATAGAATGGGAAAGACTAGAGAGCTCTTCAAGAAAATCAGATATACCAAGGGAACATTTCATGCAAAGATGGGCACAATAAAGGACAGAAATGATTGGCTTAGGTTCAAATTTTCATTATGCTGTACTGCCTTCTCACTCTCAGTTTCTAGGGTATCTGTTTATTCACAGATCACCCAGTACACTGGTGTCAGCAAAATCCCTACTTGACTTTTAATCAATCTGGATATTCTCTTAACCTACCAGGAACATATAAAGATGTCTTATGTTCATTCAGATCTGACTTCCCCATAGCCTCTGCCTCTACTGGTAGTACCCTGGTGGGGTCTGTAAGGTTATCATGAAATTCACAGATGTCATGAAGTAGCTGCTGATGCATAAAAGTTTTAAGAGTGGAAAATGCAATTAAAAAGCATCATGGGAGCTACAGACTTGATTTCCTACTGCTATTACACTTTTGAAAAGATACACTGTAAAGGGTTAGAACTCTTCTGGGCTAGCCTGGTCTTTTTAAAATTCACAAATAGAAGCAAAAGTTCTGATCAAATTTTTATGGTTTAGTATGAAAAACAGTTCAAACAAAAAAGTAGAAGGAGTATGAATGAATGCCCATATAAACATTGCTCAGATTCAACAGTTATCACCGCATCGCCAATTTTGTTTCATTTATACTTCTATCCATTGCCCTCCCATTTATATCTCTAAAAGATAATAAATTTTAAATATATATATATAAACACAATACTATTATCTCAGATAAAAATTAATACTATCTTAACATAAATTATCAAATCAGTATGCGATTTCTTTGTTCAGATGATGGTGACCAACATTTGACAGCACCTCAGTCTAAACTTTTTGAAATCAAAATTAAAATTTGATTGGGTAATCTGGCTTCATATTGCAAGATGATTTTGGAGTTTATCTGAGCTATCTGTAGCTTGGAAAATAGCCAACGTCAAAATTGTATATAGTTTTTCAGTTTAAATTCAACCAAAGTCTTGGTAGGCAAAGCCAAATAATCTAAGCTCTCTTCTCTTTACCATTCTTAAGCTAAAGAGTTGTAATACTTTAAAGGCTGGGAATAATAATATCTAATAAAAATGACTAACTGCCAGTGACAACCAATGATAATGACACCTTAAGAACAAGTTATCAGCATGAGTATGTATGTTCCTTTTTAAATCACACTTAGTTATAGAGTAGAGTCTACAGAATATTTGAAGCTCATTCAACGTGCAAAATTCTAGGTGCATACATATAAAACCAATATAAAATATGTAAAAAAAAAATGTACCCTGAGTTAGAGAAGAATTTTTGCAAAAAAAAAAAAAAAATTTTAGCAGTGAAAGCTTATACAAGTTAATACCTAAAATAACTCCTATGACTTCAAAGGATAGTCTATAGGTCTTCTTGGAAATGTCCTGGTTTAAGTAAGAGGGCTCTGAATCTCTATTTCCTAGCCTTCTTGCAGCGTTGTCTTATGCGTCATGATACCTTTCTTCGGTCTGTCTCCCTTTTTATTATTTCCTGGTCCAGCAAGTGTCAGGGCTGTATGTCAGTCAGTCCTTGGCTTCCTTACATTTCCGTCCACCAGGGGTCGCTGTGAAGCCAGTTTCAAACGTGGTCCTTCCCTCTAAGACCTTCCGCACTGTTTCCCTTTAATCCGAATTCCTTACCTTCATCTCCAAAACTCATACATTTTTCCTGGCTGTGGAACTAAAATTGCTAATTGTTCAGTCGTGTCTAACTCTTGGTGACCCTGTGGACTGTAGCCCACCATGCTTCTCTATCCACGGAATTCTCCAGGCAAGAATACTGGAGTGGGTAGTCATTCTTTTCTCTAGGGGATCTTCCAGACCCAGGGATTCAACTCAGGTCTCCAGCATTGCAGGCAGATTCTGTACCATCTGAGCCACCACGGAAGCCCTGGGGTCACAGAGAGTCGGACGTGTCTGAGTGACTAACACAACAGTAACAATGGAACTGAAATTAATTATATTTTGCTCCTTTTATTCAGTAAAGTGCTTTCTAAAAATCTATCACTTAAAAGAAAAAAAAGTGTTAAAAGATCAGATTTCAAACACTTCTCACATATATTTCTACATGAAATTCGATAAACATGGAAGTTAGCACATTGTAAATCAACTTTACTTCAATAAAATTTTTGAAAATTAAACAATTTTAAAATTTAAAAAAATTAAGAAATTATATAAACAATGGAATATAACTCAGCTACAAAAGGAATACATTTGAGTCAGTTCTAATGAGGTGGATGAACCTAGAGTTTATTATACAGAGTGAAGTAAGTCAGAAAGAAAAAGACAAATACTGTATAGTAAGTGAAGAGGAACTAAAAAGCCTCTTGATGAAAGTGAAAGAGGAGAGTGAAAAAGTTGGCTTAAAGTTCAACATTCAGAAAACTAAGATTATGGCATCTGGTCCCATCACTTCATGGGAAATAGATGGGGAAACAGTGGAAACAGTGTCAGACTATTTTGGGGGGTTCCAAATTCACTGCAAATGGTGATTGCAGCCATGAAATTAAAAGACACTTACTCCTTGGAAGGAAAGTTATGACCAACCTAGATAGCATATTTAAAAGCAGAGACATTACATTGCCAACAAAGGTCTGTCTAGTCAAGGCTATGGTTTTTCTAGTGGTCATGTATGGATGTGAGAGTTGGACTATAAAGAAAGCTGAGCACTGAAGAATTGATGCTTTTGAACTGTGGTGTTGGAGAAGACTCTTGAGAGTCCCTTGGACTGCAAGGAGATCCAACCAGTCCATCCTAAAGGAGATCAGTCCTAGGTGTTCATTGGAAGGACTGATGCTAAAGCTGAAACTCCAACACTTTGGCCATTTCATGCAAAAAGTTGACTCATTGGAAAAGACCCTGATGCTGGGAGGGATTGGGGGCAGGAGGAGAAGGGGACGACAGAGGATGAGATGGCTGGATGGCATCACTGACTTGATGGATGTGGGTTTGGATAGACTCCAGGAGTTGGTGATGAACAGGGAGGCCTGGCATGCTGCAATTCATGGGGTCGTAAAGAGTTGGACACGACTGAGCACCTGAACTGAACTGAACACATGTATGTGGAATCTAGAAAGATATTACCTACAGTCCTATGTGCAGGGCAGCAAAGAAGACACAGATGTAAAGAACAGACTTATGGGCTCAGTGGGAGAAGGAGACGGTGGGATAATTTGAGAGAACAGCATTGAAACTTATACATTACCATATGTAAAATAGATAGCCAGTGTGAGTTTGAAGTATGAGGCAGGGCCAGGGCACCCAAAGCAGGTGCTCTGTGACAACCTGGAGGGATGGGGTGGGGTCGGGGCTGGGAGGGGGGTTCAGGAGGGAAGGGACACAAGTATACCTATGGCCGATTCATGTTGATGTAAGACAAAAACCATCACAATATTGTAAAGTAATTATTCTCCAATTAAAATAAATACATACATTTTTCAAAAAGAAATTATATAAACATGTAGCTGAAAGGATACTTTGAGATCCTCTCTTCTATCTCCTGTGGGGAGAGGGGGCTGTGAAGAGCTGAAGGAATGCTCATTCAGCTAAAAGACCACATTTTACTGGGCTAACAGGGTTGAGGATGCTAGCTTGCGGTGGCATGTGCCTGGTTGGCAGATCTTTAAGTGGCCACAGAGAAGTGATACACCAGATGAAGGATATTTAAAAGTCTCCAGTTTTATCGACTCTCAAAATCCTCCAGTCCCTGCCACATCGTGAAATTCCTAAGAATTAGAAGCAACAAAGGAAGGGAACTAGAAGTAGGAAGAAAGCTTTCTGAGAGCTTCAGTCAAATATCTCCTTAAAGGCAACCTATATACAACCCTCAATTATTCCTCTGCTGTTGCAACCTTACAAAACAAGGGTTAATCATGATTAATTAGTTTTGCAATTATTTATATAATATATAGTAAGGGCCGTTTTTGAAATAAGCAAGGGCTAATAATAGCTTCGGAGAAGGCAATGGCACCCCACTCCAGTACTCTTTAACAACTTTGAGGTAGTGTTACTTGAGAATAGTTCTACTTAGAATTATTCCCTGATGTGCCTGAATCAAAATAACACATTGAAAAGACAGCTGAAGGAGATGAAGAAATAAATTGCCATAAATCTGTCATATATAAATATTTTACTTTAAAAAATAAGATATATGAACCATATAGTCACTTTTCTCTAAACAGAAGAAATTTGCTGATAATGAAAAAAAATATGTAGATACCTTCTATCATCAAACTATTCCCTTAGTCACCAATTTTCCTAGCAAAATGAACTACTTTTTAATCCATATTAAAATTACCAAAAGGCTGGGAATGTAAGCTGGCACAGCCACTGCGGAAAACAGTAAGGAAACTCAGAAAACTAAAAATAGAATTACCATATGATCCAGCAATCTCAATCTTGGGCATATATCTGGACAAAATTAAAATTCCAAAAGATATATATATCCCTATGTCGAAGCAGCATTATTCACAATATCCGAGACATGGAAATAAATCTAAATGTCCATCAACAGAGGAATGGATAAAGATGGAATAATGATGGAATACTACTCCTTCATAAAAAGAAGGAAATAATGTCATTTTCAGCAACATGGATGCAACTAGAGATTATCACACTAAGTGAAAAAAATAAGAAAGAGAAAGGCAAATACCATATGATATCACTTATATGTAGAGTCTAAAATATGAAACAAACAAACCTATCTATGAAACAGACTGATGGATATGGAGAACAGATTGGTGGTAGCCAAGCGAGAGGGGATTGAGGGGTGGGGGTTAGCAGATGCAAGCTTTCATATACAGAATGGATAAATAACAAGGTCTCACTGTATAGCACAGAAAACTATATCCAATTCAGTTCACTTCAGTCGCTCAGGCATGTCTGACTCTTTGCGACCCCATGAACTGCAGCACCAGGCCTCCCTGTCCATCACCAACTCCCAGAGTCCACCCAAACTCATGTCCATTGAGTCGGTGATGCCATCCAACCATCTCATCCTCTGTCATCTCCTTCTCCTCCTGCCCTCAATCTTTCCCAGCATCGGGGTCTTTTCAAATGAGTCAGCTCTTCACATCAGGTGGCCCAAGTACTTGAGTTTCAGCTTCAGCATGAGCCCTACCAATGAACACCCAGGACTGATCTCCTTTAGGATGTACTGGTTGGATCTTCTTGCAGTCCAAGGGATTCTTAAGAGTCTTCTCCAACACTGCAGTTCAAAAGCATCAATTCTTCAGAGCTCAGCTTTCTTTATAGTCCAACTCTCACATCCATACATGACCACTGGAAAAACCATAACCTTGACTAGACGGACCTTTGTTGGCAAAGTAATGTCTCTGCTTTTTAATATGCTGTCTAGGTAGGTCATAACTTTCCTTCCAAGGAGCAAGCGTCTTTTAATTTCATGGCTGCAATCACCATCTGCAGTGATTTTTGGAGCCCAGAAACATGAAGTCTGACACTGTTTCCACTGTTTCCCCATCTCTTTGCCATGAGGTGTCGGGACCGGATGCCATAATCTTAGTTTTCTGAATGTTGAGATTTAAGCCAACTTTTCCACTCTGCTCTTTCACTTTCATCAAGAGGCTTTTTAGTTCTTCACTTTCTGCCATAAGGGTGATATCATCTGCATATCTGAGGTTATTGATATTTCTCCCGGCAATCTTGATTCCAGCTTGTGCTTCCTCCAGCCTAGCGTTTCTCATGATGTACTCTGCATATGATGCTAAAGCTGAAACTCCTGTACTTTGGCCACCTCATGCGAAGAGTTGACTCATTGGAAAGGACTCTGATGCTGGGAGGGATTGGGGGCAGGAAGAGAAGGGGATGACAGAGGATGAGATGGCTGGATGGCATCACTAACTCGATGGAAATGAGTATGAGTGAACTCCAGGAGTTGGTGATGGACAGGGAGGCCTAGCGTGCTGCAATTCATGGGGTCGCAAAGAGTCGGACATGACTGAGCAACTGAACTGAACTGAACTGAACTGAACTCTGCATATAAGTTCAATAAGCAGGGTGACAATATACAGCCTTGACGTACTGCTTTTCCTATTTGGAACCTGTCTGTTGTTCCATGTCCAGTTCTAACTGTTGCTTCCTGACCTGCATACAAATTTCTCAAGAGGCAGGTCAGGTGGTCTGGTATTCCCATCTCTTTCAGAATTTTCCACAGTTTATTGTGATCTACACAGTTAAAGGTTTGGCATAGTCAATAAAGCAGAAACAGATGTTTTTTTCTGGAACTCTCTTGCTTTTTTGATGACTCAGCGGATGTTGGCAATTTGATCTCTGGTTCCTCTGCCTTTCCTAAAACCAGCAAAACCACGGTTCACGTATTGCTGAAGCCTGGCTTGGAGAATTTTGAGCATTACTTACTAGCGTATGAGATGAGTTTAATTATGTGGTAGTTTGAGCATTCTTTGGCATTGCCTTTCTTTGGGATTGCAATGAAAACTGACCTCTTCCAGTCCTATGGCCACTGCTGAGTTTTCCAAATTTGCTGGCATATTGAGTGCAGCACTTTCACAGCATCATCTTTCAGGATTTGAAAGAGCTCAACTGGAATTCCATCACCTCCACTAGCTTTGTTCATAGTGATGCTTTCTAAGCCCCCTTGACTTCACATTCCAGGATGTCTGGCTCTAGGTGAGTGATCACACCATCGTGATTATCTTCATCATGAAGATCTTTTTTGTACAGTTCTTCTGTGTATTCTTGCCACCTCTTCTTAGTATCTTCTGCTTCTGTTAGGTCCCTACCATTTCTGTCCTTTATAGAGCCCATCTTTGCATGAAATGTTCCCTTGGTATCTCTAATTTTCTTGAAGAGATCTCTAGTCTTTCCCATTCTGTTGTTTTCCTCTATTTCTTCGCATTGATCACTGAGGAAGAATTTCTTATCTCTCCTTGCTATTCTTTGGAACTCTGCATTCAAATGGGTTTATCTTTCCAACCTATGGTAAACCATAAAGGAAAAGAATGTATTAAAAAAGAATGCATATATATATATATATACATATATATATGTAAAACTGAATCACTTTCATACAACAGTAATTAACACATTGCAAAACAACTATACTACAATTTAATTTTTTTTTTTTAAGAAAAGGCAGGTAATCACAAAGAGCAAAAGAACAAAGAAAGGCTTATGCTAATGGTGCTGCTGCTGCTGCAAAGTCACTTCAGTCGTGTCCAACTCTGTGCAACCCCATAGACGGCAGCCCATTAGGCTCCTCTGTCCCTGGGATTCTCCAGGCAAGAACACTGGAGTGGGGTGCCATTGCCTTCTCCTTATGCTAATGAATGGCTAGAATTAGTCCTGAAAAGACTGAATGGACTGTATCTATCATATCTATACCTTCTCTGCCAGTTTGCAAAATAAGAAAATCAATGTCCCAATTGTGGGACTCCCCTGGTAGTCCAGTGGCTAAGACTCTGCACTCACAATGCAGGGACCTTGGGGTTGATCCCTGGTTGGGGAACTAGATCCCGCACATGGCAACTAAGAGTTCACATGCTGCAACTGAAGATCCTGCACATGCAACGAAGATCCCACATGCCACAACTGAGACCAGGCATAGTCAAATAAATAAGTAAAAATGTCCAATTGTGTGGCTGTGAATCAGAACAATAGAACGTGACTGACACCCTAGTGTTCATAATGGCACTATTTACAATAGCTAAGATATGGAAACAATCCAAGTGCCCATCAACAGATGACTGGCTTAAGAAGAAGTGGTATATATATATATATTAAATGGAATATTACTCGGGCATAGAAAAGAATGAAATAATGCTATCTGGAACAATATGGTTGGACCTACTAAGTGACTAACTTACTTAGTAAGTTATCATACTAAGTGAACTAAGAAAGAGGAAGACAATATTGTATGATGTCACCTATATGGGGAATCTAAAAACTGATACAGATGAACTTATTTACAAACAGACACAGACTCACAGATATTCAAAACAAATTTATGGTTACCAAGGGGAAAGGCAAGGAGGGGGGAGGAATTAGGAGTTTGGGATTAACAAACTACTATACATAAAATAGATGTTATAAGGGTTACAGTAGAGCACAAGGAATTATATCCAATATCTTATAAGAGCCAACAATGGAAAATAGTCTGAAAATATATATATATTAAATATATCAGTGAATTTGCTGAACACCTGAAACTAATACAAAGTTGTAAATCAAGTATACTTCAATTAACAAAAAAAGAATGTGACTGAGCTACTTACTTTAAATTTCCACGTTTGTATAAGCAAAAAGTATCCACAGCAAAATGAAATAAAATTCTAAAGTACCAAAGGACTAATGGAAGATATTATAAATTAGTAACAATGAAGGTATGAAGGTAGTCAACTCTTGATATTTGCTCAAAAAAGGACTATATCACTGTTGTGTAAACAAGTCTCTTTTATAAACTTCAGTTTCACTGAACAAACAATGAAGACAAAGTGAAATTGTCAAAAACAAAGGCTTCTTTTTTTTTAAAGATTTTTCTCATCATGTTTAATGGGAAACAACTAAAATGTCATGAAAACAGTGCAGTAGGGAAACATTTACTATTTGTCTTTCAGATCATATACTTTTTCTTCAAAATCTGCACATATTCTTGTGATGTTTTCAAAAGTAGGTCCTGAAATAGATTTGACTCATCTGTAGGTCCTAGAGGAGACAGTCTTTAGGAACCAGATTCAAATTCAGCAGCAGGTTTTTCTAGTTCTCTAGTTATATTCTTTTGCAACTCCCACTGCATCTTGGTCAAGTAAGTCTCCATGCTGTTATTTGAAGGGCGTGGAATTGAGATAGAAAACACTACATTTGCTCTTGGAGTAATATTTCTATTGAGCACTAAACTACTATTGATATTTCAAACACAAATAGGCTTTAGGACTGGCCTCGTGGTAAGGAGTGACGATTCAAGGTCTGTTCTGCTGTTTCTCCACCACAAGTTTGCTGCTGATCTCTGCTAGCCTCTCATTAGTCTTGTCTAGTTTGTTTGCAAATGACTTTCTAAATTCTACCTCTTACTAGGTAGAGCGGCTTATATTTTTCCAACTCTCCTGTATTAGAATCTTCTTGAAATATTTTCACCTTGGAGAGTTCAGATTCCAAGTCTTTAACTCTGAGTTCCATCTGACTTCTTATTGAAGTGTTATTCTTCTCTCATAACTGCTCTAAGTTTCCTTGAGATGCTGCTTGTATTTTCATAGATAATAATTGCTGTCGAAGAACTTAATTTTTTGCATTCAGGTGCAGACATTCTGAAGATTTCCAGCTCTGCTGTAAGATCATCAATCTGACTTGTGAGTTGACGTAACTTCTTCTTTCAGTCTTGTACCTCATCTTCTAAGGTAGCATGATAACGTGACATGGCCTCCAGTGAAGCTTCCAACGTAAAGTGCATTTTTAGGGTATCAGCCAGTTATTGAAATTGTCTCACAATTGCTATGGCGATCTGCATCATCAGATTTCTGTAGCTGCCACTACCAGAGGTCCCGGGCCACCCAGGCTCCCAGTCCCATCTTTCTCTGGGCAGTGAGAGCCCCAGCAGAAAAATTAAGTTTTCTATGCTGATCTCTTGAGGTTACTTACAGGAAAAAATAAGAACATACTGAAAGTCACTTAAAAAATTAAAATGGTGTGGGGTAAGCTATTTCAAGAGCCATATACTAATTGCTAGACTCATGGATTGTCAGAAAACCAGTCTTGGCTACTAAACACTAATTCAAGCTACTTCTCTTTTTAAATTACTGTTATATGCAAGAAATCATGCAAGTCTGAGACAGATTTATGGTGTTCTAGAGCTTTCAACCACTTTTATGTTGTAGGCAGCTTCCCAAAAAACCCCTCCCCCATTCATTAACTAGGTACTAGATGTTGGACTGGAGGGAAAAAAATATTTTTTCATGACCATAACATCCCATGGGTCCTCTATATATGCCAGATTTTGTGGTTTAGTTTCTTTCTCTAAAGCTAATATTTTGTTGTACACTTCTGCTGTAGCACAAATAATATAGATTAAGTTTTATTCAGGCATATAAGGCCTCAGAAGGTCTGCCACACAAACATCCACACTGAAACACTTTTGTAAGAAGTACTCATAATAAGAGGAGAAACAAATTCTGGAGACACTGTAAGGGATGCGTGGATTACAAGAACTGGAAAACCTTGGCATTAGGTGTTGAACTATGCCCCTCCCCCAAATTCCTAATCCCCAGAATGTAACACTTGGAAACAGGGTCACTGCAGGCATCAGATGAGGACCCATCATACTAGAGTGGGCCCCTGATCCAGTATTACTGGTGCTGTTATAAAAAGTGTAAAGTTGGACCCAGACAAGAAAACAGAGAGAATGCCATGTGCAGGTGAGAGCTGTGCCACCCCGGGCTAGGGAGCTATCAGAATTGAGGAGAGAGGGCTGGCAAGGATCCATCCTTGGTGCCTTCAGAGGAGGGCATGGCCCTACTGACACCCCCATCTCAGACATCTAGCCTCTGGAACTGTGAAAGAATAAATCTGTGATGTCTCAATGATTTCCCTGCTGGACCAGTGGTTCAGATGCAGGTTAGATCTCTGGCTGGGGACCTAAGATCCCATGTGATGCCACCAAAAATTAAAAAAAGAAAACAACTGATGTTCCAGCCAACCAGCTTGCAGTACTTTATCATGGCAGCCCTCAGAACTAATATACTTGGTGAAGTCTGCTGTCACCTTAAAAATAACTAAGACCAAATAATGGAAAAATAATAGGGGAGTGTTAGGGAGGAAGTGTCCTTTCATACCCCATCCCCACAGGAAAAGGAGTGACTAATCTGATTGTACAGAGTTAAACTGCATCAGGCCACACATCATGAGTGTGTAAGGTCATTATCTTGAAAGGTGATTGTGTTTGCTATTCTCTCTTTGTTTATGCTATGCCAGCAAAGGTCTGTCTAGTCAAAGCTATGGTTTATCCAGTAGTCATGTATGGATGTGAGAGTTGGACCATAAAGAAAGCTGAGCGTGAAAGAACTGATGCTTTTGAACTGTGGTGTTGGAGAAGACTCTTGAGAATCCCTTGGACTGAAAGATCAAACCAGTCAATCCTAAAGGAAATCAACAGTGAGTATTCACTGGAAGGGCTGATGCTGGAGCTGAGGCTCCAATACTTTGGCCACCTGATGCAAAGAACGGACTCATTTGAAAAGATCCTGATGCTGGGAAAGATTGAAGGCAAGAGGAGAAGGGGATGACAGAGGATGTGATGGTTGGATGGCATCACTGACTCAATGGACATGAGTTTGAGCAAGCACTAAGAGATGATGAAGGATAGGGAAGCCTGGCGTGCTGCAGTCCAGGGGTTTGCAAAGAGCTGGACACGACTGAGCAATTGAACAAGAACAATGCTCTCTTTACCACCTTGGCATGCGATGCAGTCCTGGGGTTCACATCCATTTTTCTGATTGGGTAAGTGGACTAAATCCTGATTTAAAACTCTAGTCATCTCTCTCTCTTTCCCTCTCCTCTCGTCTTTCCTTCTGCACATGAATATGTAGGTTGGTCTCAGGATTATAATTTGAGTGGAAAGTCAGAAGTCTCCTTCTTAAGTCACAAGTCTAAGCTGCATCCACAATCTACCTCTTAACAGCACTGTATGTTGGGTTATTGGGTATTGGCCAACAATTCATGAATAAATCAGTCCCTTGTAATTAGTACTTTGGTTTTGATTTGATTATTGAAGAGGAATGGGTAGTCCCCCAAACCCTAAACAAATCCGACTCAAGAAAGTAGAGATGATAGTCTCTTCAATTTCTTTTGAAGAAACTCTTCCAGGAAATATATTTTTTGAAATTGGGGCATTCGTGATATACTCATAGTGCTCCAAATATTCCACTGAGTGACATCAAATTACCACGAGTCAGACTCTGCCCCTCAACAGCTTCTATTCTTTGGAAGAGACAATCCACCCACTCCACCAAAAAAAATCTGTCCTAAAATCAATCTAGAAGGAAAAACCAAGTCTTTAAAAATAGAGCCAATAATAGTAAACCATGCAATATTCTAAATGTGGACTATTGTTATGGCCATACTGAATCTCTGCTAGTCAAGAGTATATTTCAGTTTTTGGATTTTTACTCACCCTCTATGGATAACACCTAATGATTTATTAGAAAACATTTCTGCATCAGCCCAAGGCGTGAGTCCAAGAGAGGACTCAGGGACAAGGTTGCTAAATTTAGCAACTAAAACACAGGATGTCCATTCGCGTTTGAATTTCTCATTAACAATGAATAATTTGGGGGGCATACATATGTCAATGAATATTCATAGTTAATCTGAAATTCAACTATAAATGAGCCTCCTGTAGTTTGCTTCCCCGATGACTCAGGGGGTAAAGAATCCACCTGCCAAGACAGGTTCAATCTCTGGGTCAGGAAGATTCCCTGCATAAGGAAGTGGCAACTCACTCCAGTATTCTTGCATGGAAAATTCCATGGACAGAGGAGCCTAGCCGGCTACAGTCCATAAGGTGGTAAGAGCTGGACATAACTGAGCAACTGAGTACACACCACTCCTGTATTTCATCTGGCAACTGCACTCAAGGAAGACAAAAGGAGAATATAGTAAACAGATTATTAATCAGTTTGCCCACCAAGACCCAACTTTTTCAGCTTTCACTTGGCATGTTCATGGCTCTGGGAGGGACAGTTCTTCACACAATGAGAGTCCTCTCTCTTAAACCTGATTGAACCAAAAGTAGACAACTGACATCCTAGAAATACAAATTAATTGGCTGACACAGTTTGTCTCTTGAAAATTTTTAGTAAAAGACACAGAGACTCTAGTGAGAGAACTATGTAGATGCTTGAATTAAATAACAGGAAGAAGGACGTTCCTGGTGTTCCAGTGGCTAAGACTTCGCAATGGTGATGCAGGGGGCGCAGGTTCGATCCCTGATCAGGGAGCTAGATCCCACATGCTTCAACTAAGACCTGGCACAGCCAAATAAATAAGTTTTTTCAAAAATTAAAAAAATATAACAGGACGAGTCAGACTGGGAAGGCAGTTAGGTAGAAAGTTGAAATGAGAGTCAAAGGAAATAGAAGCGTAGAAGAGAAACACTATGTGATCACCGAGAGAAAGAAAAGCAACCTCAGTTTCTGCTTGCCGATTCCAAATGCAATCACTGTATTTCATAGACCAGATAGCTGTAATATTGGTTGTCATAGTCTTATAATAAATTTCCCCTTCTAAAGCTAGCATGAAAGAGTTTCTACTCATTGACACCACTGATCCTTGACTAAGAAACAATATGACCCCTCAAGGAGAAAAAAAGACAAATGGCTTTCATCTCAGGTGACCCATGTCATCTATTTACATAGCTGTGTACAGAGCTGGACTGCAAAAGGTTATGCAATTACTCCAAATTCAGTGACAAAGATGCGAAGATGGACTACCACTGCCTGCTGTGAAAGTGGGAGTGGGGAGTGGCAATATGTATGTCATATGTTTGCCATCCCAATAGTTGAGGAAGAAATTGAGATAAGCATAGGTCTTCTTCTAAAAGATAGCAAAGATCATTGTGGAACTACATTATGGAAATATGAGGTACACAAAATATATACATTTTGATCACCTCTCATCACAGTAGTCTGCTAAACTTTTGGCTTTTCCTATCTCTTCTTTATATTTCAGTCAGTACAGTTGCTCAGTCCTGTCCAACTCTTTGCAATCCCATGGACTACAGCACACCAGGCTTCCCTGTCCATCACCAACTCCTGGAGTCTCTTCAAACTCAATCCATCGAGTCAGTGAGGCCATCCAACCATCTCATCCTCAGTTGGCCCCTTCTCCTTCCACCTTCAATCTTTCCCATCATCAGGGTCTTTTCCAATGAGTCAGTTCTTCACATCACATGGCCAAAGTATTGGAGCTTCAGTTTCAGCATCAGTCCTTCCACTGAATATTCAGGGTTGATTTCCTTTGTGTTAGACTGGTTTGATCTGCACGTACTCCAAGGGACTCTCAAGAGTCTTCTCCAACACCACAGTTCAAAAGCATCAATTCTTCATTGCTCAGCCTTCTTTATGGTCCAACTCTGACATCCATACATGATGATTGGAAAACTCATAGCTTTGACTAGACAGACCTTTGACTGTAAAGTAATGTCTCTGCTTTTCAATATGCTGTCTAGGTTGGTCATAGGTTTTCTTCCAATGAGCAAGCATCTCTTAACTTCATAGTTGCAGTCACCACCTGCAGTGGTTTTTGAGTCCAAGAAAATAAGAGTCTGCCACTGTTTTTACTGTTTCTCCATCTATTTGCCATGAAGTGATGGGACCTGATTCCATGATCTTAGTTTTCTGAATGTTGAGTCTTAAGCTAGCTTTTACACTCTCCTCTTTCACTTTCATCAAGATGCTCTTTAGTTCTTTGCTTTCTGCCATAAGGGTGGTGTCATTTGCATATCAGAGATTATTGGTATTTCTCCCAGCAATTTTAATTCTGGCTTGTGCTTTATCCAGGCCAGCATTTCACATGATGTACTCTTCATAGAAGTTAAATAAGCATGGTGACAATATACAGCTTTGACATACCAGTCCATTGTTCCATGTCTGGTTCTAACTGTTACTTCTTGACCTGCATACAGATTTCTCAGGAGGCAGGTAAGGTGCTCTGGTATTCCCAGCTCTTGAAGAATTTTCCATAGATTGTTGTGATCCACACAGTCAAGGCTTTGGCATAGTCAATGAAGCAGAAGTAGATGTTTTTCTGGAACTCTTTTGCTTTTTCAATGATCCAATGGATGTTGGCAATTTGGTCCCTGGTTCCTCTGCCTTTCACAAATCCAGCTTGAACATCTGGAAGTTCTCAGTTCACGTACTGTTGAAACCTCACTTGGAGAATTTTGATCATTACTTTGCTAGCATGTGAGATAACTGCAATTGTGCAGTAGTGTGAACATTGTTTGGAATGGCCTTTCTTTGGGATTGGAATGAAAACTGACCTTTTCCAGTCCTGTGGCCACTGCTGAGTTTTCCAAATTTGCTGGCATATTGAGTGCAGCACTTTCACAGCATCGTCTTTCAGGATTTGAAAAAGCTCAACTGGAATTGCATCACCTCCACTAGCTTTGTTCATAATGATGCTTCCTAAGGCCCACTTGACTTCGCACTTCAGGATGTCTGGGTCTAGGTGAGTGATCGCACTATCATGGTTATCTGGGCCATGAAGATCTTTTTTTCTACAGTTCTTCTGTGTATTCTTGCCACCTCTTAATGTCCTCTGCTTCTGTAAGGTCCATACCATTTATGTCCTTTATTTTGACCATCCTTGCATAAAAAGTTCCCTTGGTATCTCTAATTTTCTTGAAGAGATCTCTAGTCTTTCCCATTCTATTATTTTCCTCTTTCTTTGCATTGACCACTGAGGAAGGCTTTCTTATCTCTCCTTGCTATTCTTTGAAAATCTGCATTCAAATAGGTATATCTTTCCTTTTCTCCTTTGCTGTTTGCTTCTCTTATTTTCACAGCTATTTCTAAGGCCTCCTCAGACAACCATTTTGCCTTTTTGCATTTCTTTTTCTTGTGATTGGTTTTGATCACAGCCTCCTGTACAATGTTATGAACCTCCGTCCATAGTTCTTCAGGCACTCTGTCTACCAGATCTAATCCCTTGAATCTATTTCTCACTTTCACTGTATAATCATAAGGGATTTGATTTAAGTCACACCTGAAAGATGGAGAAGCTCTATACAGTCAACAAAAACAAGACCAGGAGCTGACTGTGGCTCAGATCATGAACTCCTGAGTGCCAAATTCAGACTTAAATTGAAGAAACTAGGGAAAACCACTAGACCATTCAGGTATGACCTAAATCAAATCCCTTATGATTATACAGTGGAAGTGAGAAATAGATTTAAGGGACTAGATCTGATAGATAGAGTGCCTGATGAACTATGGACGGAGGTTCGTGACATTGTACAGGAAACAGGAATCAAGACCATCCCCATGGAAAAGAAATGCAAAAAAGCAAAATGGCTGTCTGAGGAGGCCTTACAAATAGCTGTGAAAAGAAGAGAAGTGAAAAGAAAAGGAGAAAAGGAAAGATATAAGCATCTGAGCGCAGAGTTCCAAAGAATAGCAAGAAGAGATGAGAAAGCCTTCCTCAGCGATCAATGCAAAGAAATAGAGGAAAACAACACAATGGGAAAGACTAGAGATCTCTTCAAGAAAATCAGAGATACCAAGGGAACATTTCATGCAAAGATGGTCTAGTGGTTTTCCCCACTTCCTTCAGTTTAAGTCTGAATTTGGCAATAAAAAGTTCATTATCTGAGCCACAGTCAGTTCCCAGTCTTGTTTGTCCTGACTGTATAGAGCTTCTCCATCTTTGGCTACAAAGAATATAATCAATCTGATTTCGGTATTGACCATCTGGGATGTCCATGCAAAGACATGGACATCTCTTGTGATGTGGAAGAGTGTGTTTGCTATGACCAGTGTGTTCTCTTGGCAAAACTCTATTAGCCTTTGCCCTGCTTCATTCTGTACTCCAAGGCCAAATTTGTCTGTTACTCCAGGTATCTCTTGACTTACTACTTTTGCATTCCAGTCCCCTATGATGAAAAGGATATCTTTTGGGGGTGTTATTTCTAGAAGGTGTTGTAGGTCATCATAGACCTGTTCAACTTAAGCTTCTTTGGCATTACTGGTTGGGGCATAGACTTGGATTACTGTGGTATTGAATGGTTTGCTTGGAAACAAACAGAGATCATTCTGTCATTTTTGAGATCACACCCAAGTACTGCATTTCAGACTCTTTTGTTGACTATGATGTCTACTCCATTTCTTCAAAAGGATTCTTGCCCACAGTAGTAGATATAATGGCTATCTAATGCTCAAAATTTTCCAAGCCAGGCTTCAGCAATATGTGAACCATGAACTTCCTGATGTTCAAGCTGGTTTTAGAAAAGGCAGAGGAACCAGCCAACATCTGATGGACCTGGAAAAAGCAAGAGAGTTCCAGAAAAAAAAAAATCTATTTCTGTTTTATTGACTATGCCAAAGCTTTTGACTGTGTGGATCACAATAAACTGTGGGAAATTCTGGAAGAGATGGGAATACCAGACCACCTGACCTGCCTCTTGAGAAATCTGTATGCAGGTCAGGAAACAACAGTGTTAGAACTGGACATGGAACAACAGACTGGTTCCAAATAGGAAAAGGAATACATCAAGGCTGTATATTGTCACCCTGCTTATGTAACTTATATGCAAAGTACATCATGAGAAATGCTGGACTGGAAGAAACACAAGCTGGAATCAAGATTTCCAGGGGAAATATCAATAACCTCAGATATGCAGATGACACCACCCTTATGGCAGAAATTGAAGAGAAACTAAAAAGCCTCTTGATGAAAATGAAAGTGAAGACAAACTAAAAAGCCTCTTGATGAAAGTGAAAGTGGAGAGTGAAAAAGTTGACTTAAAGCTCAACATTCAGAAAACTAAGATCATGGCCCCTGGTCCCATCACTTCATGGGAAATAGATGGGGAAACAGTGGAAACAGTGTCAGACTTTGTTTTTTGGGGCTCCAAAATCACTGCAGATGGTGACTGCAGCCATAACATTAAAAGACACTTACTCCTTGGAAGCAAAGTTATGGCCAACCTAGATAGCATATTGAAAATCAGAGACATTACTTTGCCAACAAAGGTTGGTCTAGTCAAGGCTATGGTTTTTCCAGTGGTCATGTATGGATGTGAGAGTTGGACTGTGAAGAAGGCTGAGTGCCAAAGAATTGATGCTTTTGAACTGTGGTGTTGGAGAAGACTCTTGAGAGTCCCTTGGACTGCAAGGAGATCCAACCAGTCCATTCTGAAGGAGATCAGCCCTGGGATTTCTTTGGAAGGAATGATGCTAAAGCTGAAACTTCAATCCTTTGGCCACCTCATGCGAAGAGTTGACTCACTGGAAAAGACCCTGATGCTGGGAGGGATTGGGGGCAGGAGGAGAAGAGGACGACAGAGGATGAGATTCCTGGATGGCATCACTGACTCGATGGATGTGAATCTGAGTGCACTCCGGGAGTTGGTGATGGACAGGGAGGCCTGGCGTGCTGCCTCCATAATTCACGGGGTTGCAAAGAGTCGGACACAGCTGAGCGACTGAACTCAACTGAACTAAACTGATTCTGGTCCATTTTCATTCACTGATTCCTAAAATGTCAATGTTCTCTCTGCCATCTCCTGTTTGACCACTTCCAATTTACCTTGATTCATGGACCTAACATTTCAAGTTCCTATGCAATATTGTTCTTTACAGCATCAGACTTTACTTTCACCACCAGACACATCCACAACTGGGCATTGTTTCTGCTTTGGCCCCATCTCTTCATTCCTTCTGGAGCAATTTCTCTGCTCTTCTCCAGTAGCATATTGGACACTTACTGACCTAGGGAGTTCATCTTTCAGTGTCATATATTTTTCCCTTTTCATGCTGTTCATGGGATTCTCAAGGTAAGAATACTGAAATGGTTTGCTATTCCCTTCTCCAGTAGACCACATTTTGTCAGAACTCTCCACCATGACCCATCTTCCTTGGGTGGCCCTACATGGCATGTCTCATAATTTCATTGAGTTAGACAAGGCTGTGGTCCATGTCATCAATTTGGTTAGTTTTCTTTGATTATGGTTTTCAGTCTGCTGCCCTCTAATGGTTAAAGATAAGAGGCTTGTGGAAGCTTCTTGATGGGAGGAACTGGCTATGGGGAATCTGGGTCTTGTTCTGATGGGTGGGGACATGCTCAGTAAATCTTTAACCCAATTTTCTGTTGATGGGTGGGGCTGTGTTCCCTCCCTGTGGTTTGGCCTGAGGCTAAACTATGGTAAGGGTAATGGCAGTAATGGCAACCTCCTTCACACGGCTCCCAGGACTGTTTTATTCAGTGCCCATGACCCCACAGCAGGCCCCGATGGAGACTCCTGAACACTCACAGGCAAGTATGGCTCAATCTCTTGTGGGGCCACTGCTCCTTTCTTCTGGGTCCTGGTGAACATAAGGTTTTGTTTGTGCCCTCCAAGAGTCTGTTTCTTCAGCCCTGTGGAAGTTCTGTAATCAAATCCAACTGGCCTTCAAAGTCAAAGTCTTTGGGCGTTCTCAGTCCCTTTGCCAGATCCCCAGGGTGGGGAATCTGTTTTGTGGCCCTAGAACTTTTGCAACAGTGTGAGAACTTCTTTGATAAAATTGTTCTCCAGTGTGTAGGTCGTCTGCTCAGTGGCTCTATGCTGGGGCTAATGGTGACCTCCTCCAAGAGGTTTTATGCCACACGCCCCACCTCCCAGGTCTGCTGCAGCCAGAGCCCCTGTCCCCACGGCAGGCCACTGCTGACCCGTGCCTCTGCAGAAGATACTCAAACACTCAAAGGCAGGTCTGGCTCAGTCTCTTGTGGGGTCTCTGGGTCCTGGTGCACACAAGGTTTTGTTTGAGCCCTCTTTATACTCAAATGATCCTTAATTTCTTTCTATGGAAGGTCACCAATAGACATAAACATAAATCAATTATTTTCCTGGCCAGGTACATTGAGACTCTGTTGGTATTTAAACAGTTCATGGAAAAATATGTCAAGGCTATAAATAAGTTCTCTGTACACTTGAGATCATGAATATTGTTTATGATCTGGGCCAAGAACAAAAACTGATTAGGAAAATTCCCATATATTCCTGAGGCAGCTGTGATTTAAACCAAAGAAGATACTGACTTTTCCCATGAAATAATATTAACAACTAATATTATACCGACTGTCAAAAAGTGCAGTGATCTCACATCCCTTTATTAAATACAAAATTGATGATATCAGGAACTTTATATGTATTACAAATATGTACACCATCCAGGAAGCACCATTGCTAAAGTGAATTAAATTGAGGCAATGGTTGAGAGTTCTGTGCCTCAGGGAACACCAGCTTTCTGGTAAACTGACACATAACTGGGGGAGGCAGCCCAAAGGAGATAAGGCAGGTAACAATCTTGTAAGTATTCAATATAAGAAAAACTGTTCCCTGCTAAAGTGTACACAATTGGTTCATAAACTGTACCCTTTTGTGACGTTTCTATTCCTTTAACAGTTTCATTTGGGTAATAACAATGTTGGGATGGGGAGGAGAGTGTGTCTGCTGGAGACCCATAGTGATTAGATCTGGCTAAAACTTCCTGTGGAAGCTTGAGGGTCACTGGAAGCTTGTCTGCCCTGTGGTAACATAAAGAAGCCATTAGTGAAAGGAGATTGCCCAGCAGTCACGGAATGACAGAGAAATAGCCTGATTATTAATTATGGCCTAGAACTGAGCAGGAGTTGAGACATCACCTCTGATAGTATTAGTACTGGTCTGCAGGAGACGAGCTAATTAATTTCTAGTGAGGTATGAAAAGATGATTGTTTCTTTAAAGTTCCATTCTATCTGGTTGCCTGGGTGATTCTGGGCATTCTGTACACGGAGATAGCACAGAGAAGGAAGCAAGCTTCACTCTGAGTGCTAACAAAACAAGTAAGTACAGTATTTATGTGATGGGTTTGGTCTTTTCTTCACTGTTGGGTGTTCTCTGTTACCCAGGATTGATTAGGAAGAGTCTCATAAATCACAGGTGTGGTAAGAGTCTCAGGGAAGGTGGAGGAAGGGAGGGTGGAGGAAGGAGGAGGTGTTGGATATTGAAAGGTAGGATGATTAGGGCAGAAAGGAAACTTGGCCTTCCCCACAACTGTAAAAGAGAAGGTATGGGACTTCCCTGGTGACTCAGTGGTAAAGAATTCGCCTGCCAATGCAGGGGACATGGTTTCAATCCCTGGTCCAGGAAGGTCCCAAGTACTGTGGGGAAACTAAGCCCACAAGTCCCAACTACTGAGCCCATGCTCTGCAACGAGAGAAGCCATGGCAATGGGAAGGCCATGTACCACAACAAAGAAATTGGTGGTCACAAGGTGTGATTTGAAGGGCAGAAGGTGAGTGAACCCTCCCTACACACCCAGGTAGTTTCCTTATTGACACTTCAATCCCACCATCGGAGACTCATAACTTTGGCTCAGCGTTGCTCATTCCCTGCAGTTCTTTTGGACTATCTCAACATTTTTTAAAGTCCCCAAATTCTCAAATTAAATAGATTTATCAGATCTCATTCCTCTACTCATAAAGGGGGACTTTGGAAGAACACTGGGCTCTTGAAACAGAGGCTAGGAAAAGGCAGTAAGGCAGTGCTGGAAAGAGGGAGGGGGGGGGTGTCTAGTAGACACCTGGTGGGATGTCTGCTTTGCTCACTCAACTAATCTCCTGTTTTGCTGGGAGGGCTTTCAAGAATCTCCTGGCTTGCTGATAGTTCTAGTGGAGACTGAATGACTGGCCCAGAGAAGGCAATGGCACCCCACTCCAGTACTCTTGCCTGGAAAATTCCATGGACAGAGGAGCCTGGTAGGCTGCAGTCCATGGGGTCTCATAGAGTCAGACACGACTGAGTGACTTCACTTTCACTTTTCACTTTCGTGCATTGGAAAAGGAACTGGCAACCCACTCCAGTGTTCTTGTCTGGAGAATCCCAGGGATGGGGGAGCCCAGTGGGCTGCTGTCTATGGGGTCGTACAGATTCGGACATGACTGACGCGACTTAGCAGCAGCAGCAGCAGAATGGCTGGCCAAGTGAGAATAAAGACACAGGCTGCCCATCACAAACACTGTTATCTCATCCCCCTGGCAATAAAGTCTGGGGTGCCCAGAAGTATTCCCTCATCTTCTGGAAGGTGTCCATGTGGGATGGAGCCTGAGCAGGCTCTGAAGACATGCTAGTTTCACGAGCAGGTGGCCTAGACTCCCTTGTCACCTCTTCCTGCCACACTGCGGCCCCTCCTCAATCCATACCTGTGGCCTCATGGTAAGTTGCTGCTGCTAAGCTGCTAAGTCACTTCAATCGTGTCTGACTCTATGCGACCCCATAGACGGCAGCCCACCAGGCTCCCCCGTCCCTGGGATTTTCCAGGCAAGAACACTGGAGTGGCTTGCCATTTCCTTCTCCAATGTGTGAAAGTGAAATGTAAAAGTGAAGTGGTTCAGTCGTGTCCAACTCTTAGCGACCCCATGGACTGCAGCCCACCAGGCTCCTCCATCCGTGGAATTTTCCAGGCAAGAGTACTGGAGTGGGGTGCCATTGCTTCGGGTTACATGTGCTTTAATTTGCTTCCTGGGGGTCCCAGAGGCTGCTCTCCAGGCGGAGGTGCCAGGCTGGGCTCTCCTGCAGCGGGCCCCCCACGCCAGCCCTGCAGACCCTCGGGAAGGGCCGTGTCCTCCTCCAGGCCGCCCGTGCCCTCCACGAGCTCCTCGTAGGTGATCTTCTTGACAAACGGCCGCGGCCCGAGCAGCTCCACCATGTCGGGCCGCTCCAGCACCTCCTTCTCCAGCAGCCTCCTGCCCACCTTGTCCACCTGCTCGCGGTAGTGCATGAGCAGGTCCAGGGTGCGCACGTGTGCGGATCCGATGAACCGCCACACCTCCTCGTCTAGGAGCTGGGCTGTGGCCTCGCTGAAGGGTTTCTCCACCAGCGCCTCACCTGGCCGCGGGAGATGGAAGGACACCTGGCCCAGCTTCTCGCTCATCCTGAATTGCACAATCTGGGCATAGGCGCTCTGGGTGACCTTCCTCAGGTCTTCCTGGGCCCCCGTGGTGACCCGTCCGAAGAACAGCTGCTCAGCCACATGGCAGCCCAGCATGGCACACATGCGGTCAAAGAGCTGCTCCCGTGTGTACAGGTACTGCTCCCTGGGCAGGCACTGGGCATAGCTGAGCCCCTTGCCCTGGGGGACGATGGACACCTTGAGCAGGGGGTCTGCATGTTTTAGGAACCAGCCCACCACCGCATGGCCAGCCTCGTGGTAGGCCACCATCATCTTCTCATGGTAAGTTATCTATGACCAAATGATTTAAGATCAAAAAGAGATATATGAGCATGCTGTTGCTGCTGCTGCTAAGTCGCTTCATTCTGAAATGCAGTATTTGGATGCAGTTTCAAAAACGACAGAATGACCTCTGTTCGTTTCCAAGGCAAATCATTCAATATCATGGTGATCCAAGTCTATGCCCTGACTAGTAGTGCTGAAGAAGCTGAAGTTGAACGGTTCTATGAAGACCTACAAGACCTTCTAGAACTAACACCCAAAAAAGATGTCATTATAGGGGAAGAGAATGCAAAAGTAGAAAGTCAAGAAATACCTGGAGTAACAGGCAAATTTGGAGTTGGAGTATAGAATGAAGTAGGGCAAAGGCTAATAGAGTTTTGCCAAGAGAATGCACTGGTCATAGCAAACACCCTCTTCCAACAACACAAAAGAAGACTCTACACATGGACATCATGAGATGGTCAATACTGAAATCAGATTGATTATATTCTTCATGGCAAAGATGGAGAAGCTCTATACAGCGAGCACAAACAAGACCAGGAGTTGACTGTGGCTCAGGTCATGAACTCCTTATTCCCAAATTCAGACTTAAATTGAAGAAAGTAGGGAAAATCACTAAGCCATTTGGGTATGACCTAAATTAAATCCCTTTTAATTATACAGTGGAAGTGAGAAATAGGCTGAAAGGATTAGATCTGATTCATGTCCATCAAGTTGGTGATGCCATCAAGCCATCTCATCTTCTGTCATCCCCTTCTCCTCCTGCCCCCAATCCCTCCTAGCATCAGAGTCTTTTCCAATGAGTCAACTCTTCACATCAGGTAGCCAAAATATTGGGGTTTCAGCTTTAGCATCAGTCCTTCCAAAGAACCCCTAGGACTGATCTCTTTTAGAACGGACTGGTTGGATCTCCTTGCAGTCCAAGGGACTCTCAAGAGTCTTCTCCAACACCACAGTTCAAAAGCATCAATTCTTCAGCACTCAGCTTTCTTCACAGTCCAACTTTCACAATCCATACATGACCACTGGAAAAACCATAGCCTTGACTAGACGGATCTTTGTTAGCAAAGTAATGTCTCTGCTTTTGAATATGCTATCTAGGTTGGTCATAACTTTACTTCCAAGGAGTAACCCTCTTTTAATTTCATGGCTGCAATCACCATCTACAGTGATTTTGGAGCCCAAAAAAATAAAGTTTGACACTGTTTCCACTGTTTCCCCATCTATTTCCCATGAAGTGATAGGACCAGATGCCATGATCTTCATTTTCTGAATGTTGAGCTTTAAGCCAACTTTTCCACTCTCCTCTTTCACTTTCATCAAGAGGCCTTTTAGTTCCTCTTCACTTTCTGCCATAAGGCTGGTGTCATCTGCATATCTGAGGTTATTGGTATTTCTCCTGGCAATCTTTATTCCAGCTTGTGCTTCTTCCAGCCCAGAGTTTCTCGTGAGGTACTCTGCATATAAGTTAAATAAGCAGGGTGACAATATACAGCCTTGACGTACTCCTTTTCCTCTTTGGAACCAGTCTGTTGTTCATGCCCAGTTCTAACTGTTGCTTCCTGACCTGCATATAGGTTTCTCAAGAGGCAGGTCAGGCGGTCTGGTATTCCCATCTCTTTCAGAATTTTCCAGTTTATTGTGATCCACACAGTCAAAGGCTTTGGCATAGTCAATAAAGCAGAAATAGATGTTTTTCTGGAACTCTCTTGCTTTTTCCATGATCCAGCAGATGTTGGCAATTTGATCTCTGGTTCCTCTGCCTTTTCTAAAACCAGCTTGAACATCTAGAAGTTCATGGTTCATATATTGCTGAAGCCTGGCTTGGAGAATTTTGAGCATGACTTTGCTAGCGTGTGAGATGAGTGCAATTGTGCAGTAGTTTGAGCATTCTTTGGCATTGCCTTTCTTTGGGATTGCAATGACAACTGATTGTTTCCAGTCCTGTGGCCGCTGCTGAGTTTTCTAAATTTGCTGGCATACTGAGTGCAGCACTTTCACAGCATCATCTTTCAGGATTTGAAATAGCTCAACTGGAATTCCATCACCTCCACTAGCTTTGTTTGTAGTGATGCTTTCTAAGGCCCGCTTTACTTCACATTCCAGGATGTCTGGCTCTAGGTCAGTGATCACACCATCAGGATTATCTTAGTCTTGAACATCTTTTTTGTACAGTTCTTCTGTGTATTCTTGGCACCTCTTCTTAATATCTTCTGCTTCTGTTAGGTCCGTACCATTTCTGTCCTTTATCGAGCCCATCTTTGCATGAAATGTTCCCTTGGTATCTCTAATTTTCTTGAAGAGATCTCTAGTCTTTCCCATTCTGTTGGTTTCCTCTATTTCTTTGCATCGATCGCTGAGGAATGCTTTCTTATCTCTCCTTGCTATTCTTTGGAACTCTGCATTCAGATGCTTATATCTTTCCTTTTCTCCTTTGCTTTTTGCTTCTCTTCTTTTCACAGCTATTTGTAAGGCCTCCCCAGACAGCCATTTTGCTTTTTTGCATTTCTTTTCTATGGGGCTGGTCTTGATCCCTGTCTCCTGTACAATGTCACGAACCTCCGTCCATAGTTCATCAGGCACTCTATCTATCAGATCTAGTCCCTTAAATCTATTCCTCACTTTCACTGTATAATCATAAGGAATTTGATTTAGGTCATACCTGAATGAAGAAAACAATAGAATGGAAAAGACTAGAGATCTCTTCAAGAAAATTAGAGATACCAAGGGAACATTTCATGCAAAGATGGTCTCAATAAAGGACTAAAATGGTATGGACCTAACAGAAGCAGAAGACATTAAGAAGAGGTGGCAAGAATACACAGAAGAACTATACAAAAAATATCTTCACGACCCAGATAATCACGATGGTATGATTACTTATCTAGAGCCAGACATCCTGAAGTGCAAAGTCAAGTGGGCCTTAGGGAGCATCATTATGAACAAAGCTAGTGGAGGTGATGCAATTCCAGTTGAGGTTTTTCAAATCCTAAAATATGATGCTGTGAAACTGCTGCACTCAATATCCCAGCAAATTTGGAAAACTCAGCTTCCGGAGTCCAGCTCCAGCAGCCAGGTACTCAACCTGAAGAGATGGACGGTGTCGGCGATGATGACAGCCTCTCAGTTTTCTTGGACTGCCTCTTTATTTCAAGTTTGTCAGCGGACAATGATGTAGCCTCTGACTCATAGTACGGGACTACATCTTGATGTAGCCTTTGACTCAAAGTATGGGACTACATGTTTATTTCAAGCTTCAGGTTGTGTTTTATACTTTGACAAAAGCATTAGGTCAAAGGTTTGACGTTTTTAGTTTCCCCCACCCAGATTTACTGTACTTAACTTGTGATTACATTGTAACTCATGCTACATTCCTCAGTTTATTTCTTATCTTTCTAAATCCTGTTTGCCCTTAGCATCTTAAGATCATTATCTCCTAAAAAGGCTTCTAGCTATTCTTAATTAATCCTAAACCCTAAACTCAGCAAACTTCTTCTGCCATAAACATTCCCCTCACAAACAGGTCTCAGATAATAATCCTTCCCATGGCCTCAAGCTGCTCATCCTGGAACATTCTTTGTAAAGATCCTTGGACAGATTATTTTCTGGGCACAGCTGCAAAAGGCTTTGTGCTTTCTCATGTTTCTCTCAAGAAGAATAAGCACCTTAACATTCTTTCCAGTCAACTCAACTGAAGAAAGGAAAGAACAAGTCAGAATCACAAGGCCTAACTACTTCATCCTGGGGCCGTGCCTGTGAGATGAGGAGAGGGGGTTGGGGCCATGCCTCCATTTTCTCAGTAATGCTTAACGCGGCTCCCGACATCTCCCCCTCTTATTTTTTAGAGCATAAGTGTGAAACTCAGTAGATAAAGCAGAGACACTTCGGTTGAGTATTCTGAAAAGGCACGGGGCTAATACACAAATCGAAATCACCAGGCATAAGCACATAGCCGCATTAATCATTATTATAAAATGGATCCATAGGAAAGATATTCCTTCAAATTTTTAAAAAGGGAATTAGAAAGCCATTGAGAGGAAAAGTCAGGCTCCACCTGTTTCATACTCTGAATATCCTGATATAACTTAGAAATACCAATACTAAAATCTGAATGATTCCAGATGCCTAAAACATGATTCCTAATGCATTCCCAAGAATGTACGGAATCATTCACTTGTAGAGGGGTAACGTGCATCCATTTAAATTCAGCATGGCACCTTAAAGACAACTTAATTTTTAAATTTGTAATTTCTTGCCCTATAAGTAGGACTGCTTCTTCTAAAGCATTGGCCTTATTTTCTATTTTCCTATCTATAATTTCCTGTGTAGTAAGAGCTATGGAGATAGTTCTGGACAGCTGATTGACAAACAAGGCAGTACGCACTTCTTTTGACAGGGCAACAGCAGAAACTGTAACTGAAGCAATTATGGCAATCAAGGCAGTTATTCCCACAATCAGAGCTGTAATGAATCTCTTGGGTCGAGAAATTAAGCCATTAAATTCATACAAAACTTTCAATGCATAATCATCAAACCATTGTCCCTCTAATTTTACAGGAACCACCAAATATGGTGGTTGCTTTACAATCATCACAGCCTTATAATTAGTATAATCATTCCCATCAACACAATTTGATATAAAACAATTCACATATTTGACATTACAAACAGTTTCTCCTTCAAAAACTCTTGCTTGAGGGCAAATGAAACAAAATTTGCCCCCTGAAATCTATCAGGGCAACTTGCCACTCATCACTATGCTGTAAAAGAAATTGCAGTTGATCCTTATTGAGTGGGATCACTATATTTGCTACTTCTTTTCCAAAAAGTTCCACACTTCTTTTTCTACCTTTTATAATTAATTGTGCCACCAAGCTTGGATAAGACAAAACTATTTTTCTTGGGGTCACTGGTAGATGGAGCCATTCCAATGGGCCTTCTTGCCTCAAGCATCCTGTAGGTGTATGCTCTGTGGCGAGAATAATTAAATCCCATCCTCTGGTAATATTAATCTTAATTAACTGATCATTTAAAACCTCATACACTTTAACAAGAGCCTCACTAGTCAATTCCCTCTTAGAACTGGGATTAGGATCGCCTTTTAAGCAATCGAACAAAGGCTTTAAATCTGCAGTAGTCAGTTTTAAATGTGGACATATCCAATTAATATCCCCTAATAATTTCTGGAAATCATTTAAAGTTAGTAAATGATCTCTCTGAAGCTGCAAAGGGGCATTACTCACAGTATGGGTGTTTAATACCCTCCCTAAATAAGAAAAAGGATTTACTTGTATCTTATCTGGAGCTATCTTTAAACCCCAGCTTTCCAAGGCCTCAATCAATTCAGATAAAATTTATTGCAACAAGGCTCTGTCCTGGATGAGCTGCCAAAATATCATCCATATAATGTATCAAATATAAATCTTTATAATTTCCTCTAACATTTTGCACAGCTTGGTCTACCAATTTCTGACACAAGATGGGGCTATTTTTCATTCCCTGAAGCAAAACCTTCCATTGAAACCTTTTATAGGGCTGTTTAAAATTAGCTGAAGGGAGACTGAAAGCAAACCTTTTACAATCCTGAACAGCTAGGGGGATGGTAAAGAAACAATCCTGTAGATCTATAACTATCACATTATATTGAAAGGGCACAGCTACTGGGGAAGAGATACCTGGCTGAAGGGCCCCCATGTCTTCCATAGTTGCGTTTATAGCTCTCAAATCTTGTAACAATCTCCATTTTCCTGATTTTTTCTTAATAACAAAAACAGGAGTATTCCAGGGGCTATTAGAAGGTTCTATATGGCTGGCTGTCAGTTGTTCCATAACTAAATCCTCAGCTGCCTGCAGCTATTCAGCTGTTAAGGGCCATTGCTCCACCCATACCTGATCATCAGATTTCCAGGTAATAGGGTCAGCAGCAAGAACAACAGCCTCTAGGATAAATTTAAATATCCCAGACCTTCTCTATTCGTGTTAGGAACCCCCTCTAATGGAGGAGCAATTCCCTGCTGATCTTTACCAAGCCCCTTATCAGGATTATACCTCATTTGCAGTATTTGGTTAGTAACCTTTTCATCTGGGCTATATAAAAGCATTCCCATCTGAGATAATATATCTCTCCCCCTTAAAGAAAAAGGTAGTGAAGGAATCACATATGGACAAAAGGTGCCTTGTGCCCCCTTCTCATCTGACCATGTCAAAATTTATGAGCTGTTAGCAACCGAGGGCACTGACCCCATTCCTACCAAGCCGGCATTGGTCAGACGCATCGGGCAGGACGAGGGCCAATCTTCTCCAGCAATGCAAGAGACATCTGCTCCAGTATCCAACAGCCCTGACATTCTATTTCCTTGATTTAAAAGATCTTTCAAAGGCCTAGAAGCTGTAATTTCCTGCATCTGAGTTAAATTCACCCATTCCAGTCCATTTTAGTTCGCTGATTCCTAGAATGTTGATGTTCACTCTTGCCATTTCCTGTTTGACCACTTCCAATTTGCTTTGATTCATGGACCTGACATTCCAGGTTCCTATGCAATATTGCTCTTTACAGCATCGGACCTTGCTTCTATCACCAGTCACATCCACAACTGGGTATTGTTTTTGCTTTGGCTCCATCCCTTCATTCTTTCTGGAGTTATTTCTCCACTGATCTCCAGTGGAGAATTGGGCACCTACTGACCCGGGGAGTTCCTCTTTCAGTATCCTATCATTTTGCCTTTTCATACTGTTCATTGAGTTCTCAAGGCTCAAGGTTCTTAAGTTCAAAATGGCTTCTAGCTATTCTTAATTAATCCTAAACCCTAAACTCAGCAAACTTCTTCTGCCATAAACATTCCCCTCACAAACAGGTCTCAGATAATAATCCTTCCTATGGCCTCAAGCTGCTCATCCTGGAACATTTTTTGTAAAGATTCTTGAACAAATTATTTTCTGGGCACAACTGCAAAAGGTTTTGTGCTTTCTCATGTTTCTCTCAAGAAGAATAAGCACCTTAACATTCTTTCCAGTCAACTCAACCTAAGAAAGGAAAGAACAAGTCAGAATCACAAGGCCTAACTACTTCATCCTGGGGCCGTGCCTGTGAGATGAGGAGAGGGGGTTGGGACCGTGCCTCCATTTTGTCAGTAATGCCTAATATGGCTCCTGACCCTCAGCAGTGGCCACAGGACTGGAAAAGGTCAGTTTTCATTGCAATCCCAAAGAAAGGCAATGCCAAAGAATGTTCAAACTACCGCACAATTGCACTCATCTCACAAGCTAGCAAAGTAATGATCAAAATTCTCCAAGTGAGGTTTCAACTAAGAACTTCCAGACGTTCAAGCTGGATTTAGGAAAGGCAGAAGAAGCAGAGATCAAATTGCCAACATCCTTTGGATCATTGAAAAAGCTAGAGAGTTCCAGAAAAAAAATCTATTTCTGTTTTATTGACTATGCCAAAGCCTTTGACTGTGTGGATCACAACAAACTGGAAAATTCTCAAAGAGATGGGACTACCAGACCACCTGACTGCCTCCTGAGAAATCTGTATGCAGGTCAAGAAGTAACAGTTAGAACTGGACATAGAATAACAGACTGGTTCCAAATTGGGAAAGGAGTACGTCAAGGCTGTATATTGTCACCCTGCTTATTTAACTTATATGAAGAGTACATCATGACAAACCCTGGGCTGGATGAAGCACAAGCTGGAATCAAGATTGCTGTGAGAAATATCAATAACCTCAGATATGCAGATGATACCACCCCTATGGCAGAGAGCAAACAAGAACTAAAGAGCCTCTTGATAAAAGTGAAAGAAGAGGGTGAAAAAGTTGACTTAAAACTCAACATTCAGAAAACTAAAATCATGGCATCTGGTCCCATCACTTCCTGGCAAATAGATGGGGAAGAAATGGAAACATTGACAGACTTTATTTTGGGTGGCTCCAAAAGCACTGCAGATGGTGAGTGCAGCCATGAAATTAAAAGACACTTGCTCCTTGGAAGAAAAGTTATGACCAACCTAGACAGCATATTCAAAAGCAGAGACATTACTTTGCCAACAAAGGTCCATTTAATCAAAGCTATGGTTTTTCCAGTCATATATCGATGTGAGAGTTGGACTGTGAAGAAAGCTGAGCGCCAAAGAATTGATGCTTTTGAATTGTGGTGTTGGAGAAGACTCTTGAGAGTCCCTTGGAGTGCAAGGAGATCCAACCAGTCCATCCTAAAGGAAATCAGTCCTGAATATTCATTGGAAGGACTGATGCTTAAGCTGAAACTCCAACACTTTGGCCACCTGATGTGAAGAGCTGACTCACTGGAAAAGACCCTGATGCTGGGAAAGATTGAAGGTGGGAAGAGAAGGGAACAACAAAGGATGAGATGGTTGGATGGCATCACTGACTCAATGGACATGAGTTTGAGCAAACTCCAGGAGTTGGTGATGGACAGGGATGCCTGGCATGCTGTAGTCCATGCGGTCACAAAGAGTCCAACACAACTGAGCAACTGAACTAAATTGCTTTACAATATTGTTTTGGTTTCTGCCATACATCAACATGAATCAGCCATAGGTGTACGTAGCCTCCTTTCTCTGGAGCCTCCCTCCCACCACCCACCCCATCCTACCTCTCTAGGTTGTCACAGAGCACCAGATTTGAGCTCTTTGCATCATACAGCTATCTAATTTTAAATATAGTAATGCATATGTTTCAATGATACTCTCTTAATTCATCCCACCCTCTCCTTTCCACCCTGTGTCCACAAAGTCTGTTCTCCTCTCTGTTTTTAAACATGTTTATGTCTCCTTTAGTTTGGGGCAGGGGTAGTGCTTAATCCTGATGGTCCTCCTAACAATTGTATTCAATATAATATTTTTTTCCTTCTTCTACCATTGAGCTTTGCAAATGAATGGGTTACATCTATAAACTCCTGCCATCTGGCTTCCAGCCCAACCACCACTGAAACTGCATTCTTAAAGCTCATGCAGAATTTCTGAAGCATTAAATGAAATAGCTCTCCTCAGTTCTGATTTCCCTTGACCAGGGGAAAACTTTTGAGATTTAAAGCATTTTATACCAACCTCTAAAACCACATTTTCAATGCATACTAGACATTTGTATTAGAGCATTCTATTGTTACTTCAACACAGTTAAAACGACTCATAATTTTCTCTACTGATATTCCCTCTGAATGATTTTCCAATGTGTGACTGATGATGAGCCTGATGATGAGCCCTGTAAGAGCAGGGATCACACTTTTCAGGTACATTACTATAGGTCCTTCACACTGCTTGGATGTAATCAACAGTCAGTAAATATTTGTTGAAATGAACAAATGAATAAACATCATTCTTCCACTCACTGAGCCTGAATTCTTTAGAGTCATTTTGGATTCACCTCCCTCCTTTGTTCCATAAATTACATCAGTGATGAAACCTTGTCAATTATGCTTTCAAAATGTCGTGATTAAGGGTATGGATGAGGAGTCACATGGACCTGTTTGACTCTTTGCTCTGCAATTGTCAAGCTCTGACTTTGGGCATGTTCCCTAACCTCTCAAATTTTTTATCTATAAAATGAGGATAGTAAGGGTACATTATGGGGTTAATGAGAATAAATGAGGTAATGTGTACAAAGTGCTTCACACAGTGCCTGGCACACAGCAAGGGTTCAATAAATGATAGTTATTGAATTATCTTTCACTGCTCCCCTAGAGAGGTTTACTTACTGCCTCATATTTTTGCTGTTTCTCTTGGCTTGAATGCTCTCCTTTCTTTCTGTCCTTTCAAAATGCTATTTACTCTTCTTGTTAATTTTATTTTTTAAAGTAATACATATTCATAGTTAAAAACTTGAATAGATTAATAAGACTTCTTAAGCAAAAGAGCAGACCCCTACTCTATCTTGCCTAACTTCTGATCTGTACTAGGAAAGCAACCACTTTCAATAATCTTAACTGTTTTCTCTAACATTTACTTTCATATTGCTAAATAATGTCCTTATACTGATGGTTCTCGATCTTTCCATTTTTAGATAAATACTTATTGCCTTCTTATTATGGAAGATAAATATTTAGACCTCTTACAACACCATCCTTTCCAATTTACTTTCCCTTCATCCTACAAAAGAATTTTATCAGAATCTTGAAGGCCAAACTATATCCCAGTGAATTCACTGTAGCTACTTGTGATTGCCTTTTCCCCTCCACTAAAATAAAATATCCTATCCTTTTATCAGTTGGTTCTAGAACTGTGTGTGCCTTTGATATCATGATTACTAGAATACATCTACTTCCCCTTTCTTAAAAGCAACACAATATTAGATCATCCACAATCCCCTTGGACTTCTGTTCTCCATGATTACTAACCTCATTTGTCAGTACAGTATCCTCAATGTAATTAATATGGGCTACTTGGAGCACTATAACAGGGAACCCTGATCTCATCTGACAAAGTGACATTTAAGCTGAAATCTGAAAGACAAATTGCAAAGGCTATGAAAGCATTCCTGCGGAGATGGTTGCAAGTGCAAAGGCTCTCAGGGGAAAAGGAACTTTGGGAACTCAAGGAATAAAAGGTGGCCAGTGGAGAGGATGGAGCTTGGTGCATCAGGGGGAGAGAAGGCTCACCAGGAGCTAGAAAGGAAAACAGGGGTTAGAGAATTCAGAGCCTTGAAGCTGAGGTCCAGGCAAGATCTGAGCCTTATCCTGAAACCAATGAGAAGCTACTGAAAAGTCATAAGCAGGGGAGTGATTTGATCTGATTTGCCTTCTAAAGATTTCTATGGTTGCAGGGTGGGGAATGAACTGGGGAAGGCCAAGAGTTAGAAAGATACGGGTAAAACTGGTTTCAAGGAAACGTTAAGGGCAGCTTTGTAAGGGAGAGCAAAATTTCAAATGGGCAAAAGGTAGTCTTATGAGGTACTTTCAAAAGCTCAGCAGAGACCTTGGAATTTCTTTAACTTGCTGATGGCAGTGATAGGCATGCTCATATAACAGCTTCAATTTTTTTTTCCTTTTTTTTTAGTATTAGATGGAGGAGGGGACTCCTCCCGCTTCTCCTCACCCTCCTGCTGAATCCCCGAATTGCTGACCAACCAATTGACCCCAGAAGCAGTTTGCCTCCCTCCTTTCCAAGCCTGAACAGCCTCCAGTCCCCACTGGATGGTCTACCCACATGCCATGGTGAGATTTCTGAGGGGTTGAGGTGACCGAGGGGCTTGCACAGAAATAGGGCAGCAGAGTTGAAACGGTCAAGGAAGAACAGTTTCCCTTCCATTTCTGGGACAGTATGCATTAGCTCTAGTCGAGTTGAGATGGTAAAAAGGACAGGAAACTGCTTCCTCTGAACTCCTGCCTACAAGGAGCCTGGGGCTTCAGCTGCAGTCAGCTGAGGCACCATGAGAGTTGGTGTTATATACCATGGGGTCTGACAGTTCAGACAACCGGAAGTTAGTTTTTGCAGTTCTGTTTATGGAACTGGCCGAATGAAAATGCTGGCTGATGGTCTGCTTTTCATAGCCATTGACAACAGCTTCCTACAACACCTGGGTTTTCTTTGGAAGCTGTGAAGAGGCACTGAAAAGAACAAAAATAATTTCTTCTTGTCTAAAAAAAACCCACAAAAACTCACAAAGTAATCTGAATGTGTGTGAGAGTAACTCTAATTCAGGTTGCACTTGGATATGGAAAGAAACTACCTTGCATAAATTGCAGGTTTTGCTGAGCATATTTGATTTTTGTGGGATTGCATTTTTATAGTCAAGCAAATTAGTCTGGACCCATGAATATAGGTGTTGTGATGCAACAAACTAGGAAGATGAGGGAGAGACGGTGGAATTACAGTAACAAATGAAAATTTGACCAACAATATTTCTATATCTTGGAAGATCCTAAAAGGTTTGCTTTTAAGCTGGACAAAATGGCAATGGTATATGAGAAAATACTCACAAAACGATGTTTGAGAGAACACCGAAAACCAATATCCAGTTCTCTAAAGTTTTTTAATTTGGTCTGTTTGAATCTATAAGCTAAGTACATTTTTAAAATTTATTTCACAAATTGCATATGGAAAGATATTACTTATTATTTACTAGTAAGCATTTGCATATCCAAATGTCTAAATTCATTTTCTATTACCTATTTCACTGATAACGATGTCTCTTATTGATAAGGATTCTAGCTTTGCCTAGAACAATTGATAACAACCTCTTCAACCCACAAATTCCAGTCAATATCTAGAACAGTGCCTGCCACATAGTAGGTATTCAACAAACAATAAGTGAATTAAATTACATTAGTCGTTCTCCTCAACAAAAGTAGTCAGCAAAACTTTTTCTATTTGAAAATACATCTTTGAAATATTAGAGAGCAAAATCTAAGATCCATTTTGCCAATATAACAAAATATCCTAATATCTGATTGGGCTTCCCAGGTGGTTTAGTGTTAAAGAATAACCCTGCCAATGCAGGAGACACAGGTTAGATCCCTGGGTCGGGAAGATCTCCTGGACAAGGAAATGGCAACCTACTCCAGTATTCTTGTCCAGGAAATCCCGTGGACAGAGGAGCCTGGCGGGGACTGAGGGACTAAACAACAGCAGATTAATAGACATCTAACATAAATCTTAAAAATCATTAGACATGGCCTCAAGGGTGAGTAAATGCAAGGAACCACAATAGAGAAAGAAGTGGAAATGGACGGTTTTACTTCTAGGCAACCAGGACAGTTTGGGAACCTACCTTATGTGCCCTGCACTTAAGGCAATGAGGACAGGCTACTAGTGGCTCACACTATCAAGTGCAGACTTCCCAGGCGTTTCTGAAGATCCTAATGGGGAACGCAAAAGTAGGAAGTCAAGAAACACCTGGAGTAACAGGCAAATTTGGCCTTGGAGTACGGGATGAAGCAGGATAAAAACTAATAGAGTTTTACCAAGAGAATGCACTGGTCATACCAAACACTCTCTTCCAACCACACAAGAGAAGACTCTACACATGGACATCACCAGATGGTCAACACCAAAATCAGATTGCTTATATTCTTTGCAGCCAAAGATAGAGAAGCTCTATACAGTCAACAAAAACAAGACCAGGAGCTGACTGTGGCTCAGATCATGAACTCCTGAGTGCCAAATTCAGACTTAAATTGAAGAAACTAGGGAAAACCACTAGACCATTCAGGTATGACCTAAACCAAATCCCCTATGATTATACAGTGGAAGTGAGAAATAGATTTAAGGGACTAGATCTGATAGAGTGCCTGATGAACTATGTATAGAGCTTGATGACATTGTACAGGAGACAGGGATCAAGACCATCCCCATGGAAAAGAAATGCAAAAAGCAAAATGGCTGTCTGGGGAGGCCTTACAAATAGCTGTGAAAAGAAGAGAAGCGAAAAGCAAAGGAGAAAAGGAAAGATATAAGCATCTGAGTGCAGAGTTCCAAAGAATAGAAAGGAGAGATAAGAAAGCCTTCCTCAGCGATCAATGCAAAGAAATAGAGGAAAACATCAGAATGGGAAAGACTAGAGATCTCTTCAAGAAAATTAGAGATACCAAGGGAACATTTCATGCAAAGATGGGCTCGATAAAGGACAGAAATGGTACGGACCAAACAGAAGCAGAAGATATTAAGAAGAGGTGCCAAGAATACACAGAAGAACTGTACAAAAAAGATCTTCATGACCCAGATAATCATGATGGTGTGATCACTGACCTAGAGCCAGACATCCTGGAATGTGAAGTCAAGTGGGCCTTAGAAAGCATCACTACGAACAAAGCTAGTGGAGGTGATGGAATTCCAGTTGAGCTATTTCAAATCCTGAAAGATGATGCTGTGAAAGTGCTGCACTCAGTATGCCAGCAAATTTAGAAAACTCAGCAGCGGCCACAGGACTGGAAAAGGTCAGTTGTCATTGCAATCCCAAAGAAAGGCAATGCCAAAGAATGCTCAAACTACTGCACAATTGCACTCATCTCACACGCTAGTAAAGTAATGCTCAAAATTCTCCTAGCCAGCCTTCAGCAATATGTGAACCATGAACTTCCTGATGTTCAAGCTGGTTTTAGAAAAGGCAGAGGAACCAGAGATCAAATTGCCAACATCCGCTGGATCATGGAAAAAGCAAGAGAGTTCCAAAAAAACATTTATTTCTGCTTTATTGACTGTGTGGATCACAATAAACTGTGGAAGATTCTGAAAGAGATGGGAATACCAGACCACCTGACCTGCCTCTTGAGAAACCTGTATGCAGGTCAGGAAGCAACAGTTAGAACTGGACATGGAACAACAGACTGGTTCCAAATAGGAAAAGGAGTACGTCAAGGCTGTATATTGTCACCCTGCTTATTTAACTTATATGCAGAGTACATCATGAGAAACGCTGGGCTGGAAGAACACAAGCTGGAATCAAGATTGCCGGGAGAAATATCAATAACCTCAGACATGCAGATGACACCACCCTTATGGCAGAAAGTGAAGAGGAACTAAAAAGCCTCTTGATGAAAGTGAAAGAGGAGGGTGAAAAAGTTACCTTAAAGCTCAACATTCAGAAAACAAAGATCATGGCCCCTGGTCCCATCACTTCATGGGAAATAGATGGGGAAACAGTGGAAACAGTGTCAGACTTTATTTTTCTGGGCTCCAAAATCACTGCAGATGGTGACTGCAGCCATGAAATTAAAAGAGGGTTACTCCTTGGAAGGAAGGTTATGACCAACCTAGATAGCATATTAAAAAGCAGAGACATTACTTTGCCAAGAAAGGTCCGTCTAGTCAAGGCTATGGTTTTTCCAGTGGTCATGTATGGATTGTGAAAGTTGGACTGTGAAGAAAGCTGAGCGCCGGAGAATTCATTCTTTTGAACTGTGGTGCTGGAGAAGACTCTTGAGAGTCCCTTGGACTGCAAGGAGATCCAACCAGTCCATTCTCAAGGAGATCAGTCCTGGGTGTTCATTGGAAGGACTGATGCTAAAGCTGAAACTCCGATACTTTGGCCACCTCATGTGAAGAGTTGATTCATTGGAAAAGACCCTGATGCTGGGAGGGATTGGGGCAGGAGGAGAAGGGGACAACAGAGGATGAGATGGCTGGATGGCATCACCGACTCGATGGACGTGAGTTTGAGTGAACTCCGGGAGTTGGTGATGGACAGGGAGGCCTGGCGAGCTGTGATTCATGGGGTCCCAAAGAGTCAGACACGACTGAGTGACTGAACTGAACTGAACTGAATGAGTTTTCGAGTTCTCTCGGGGCCATGCCTGCGCACACATCCTGGGCGTCTGCCCAGAGTGTGTGTTCTTTTTCTTAGATCATCTGGCACGTCCTCGCTGACCCCTCCCTCCACCCTGGACTTTGCCCAAGGGGCTCCTTCTAAAGCTTTCTCACATAGCAAGGTCCAGTTTAACCTCCAGTGCTTTCGAGAAAGCTTCCCAGACCTCCTTTTGAGGTGCACCGGTGCTCTCAGCACTTGAAGCCTCTCATCTAGCAGTCAGGACTTTCTAACCTAATGTTTTTGCAGGTGAGTAGCCCCTTACCACAGTGGGGCACCCCTCCCCCGCCCCACGCTGGCGAGGTCTTTTCAGAATTCGCTGTATCCAGCCCCTAACACAGCCGAGTACAAAGAAAATGCCCAGAAAAGATCTGTTGAAATGGATCTAAACCCCAGAGGGGAAAGGAGACGTGTCCGTGCCCAGCATTAAAGGCCCTTCACGACCCCCAGGGGAGGCCCGCGGTGCAGCTGGCCCTGTCCCCAGCGCTTCACTGGCAGGAGACGGTGCCGCGGCAGAGGCTTCTATTAATGCCTCTCATCTCCTTTGACTAATTTCTTCTTTACTTTTGCAGAGGAATCTACATTCTGCTCCAGCAGCCTCGGGGCACGCCGTAAAGGGCGGTGCAAACCGAGCGACGTGGGCGTTGGGATGGCCAGTCTCAAGGCAATTTTAGCTTCGGCTTTCCTATGTAATGTGTAAAGTTTCCCAAACTCCAATTCTAAACTAGGAGCCGAGAGGGTAGAGCGTTTCCTGGTGCACAATTTTTCACGTCCCAGGGAAGGTTCCGGGCGTTCGTGGCTTTGCCTCACAGATCCTTTTCACATTTCCCACCGCGGGGAATCTAAAGAGCGCTAGTGGCCTCCACTTCCAGCCCGAGCCGAGAACCGCGGTTCAGCCCTCAGGTCTCAGCCACTTCCTCCTTCAACCCTCTGGGCAAACCCAGAGCGGGCGAATGGGGGAGCTCCCAGCCCGCGGTACTAGGCGGAATCGGGGGCATGGCGGGACTACAACTCCCAGGATGCTTTGCGAGAAGCGAAGGGGCGGGGCTAGAGGGAGGGGCTTGGGGTATAGGCGGGAAGAGGGGGGGGTGCTTGGGGGTGGCAGGGAAATCCCGCCCCGCTGCGCAGCAGCGGCGACACAAAGCCTGACTTTACAACCTCAGAGAGAAAGTGGAAGTGAGATGGTTTAGGTGAGGAGACAGGACGAGAAAAAACCTGAGGAGGGAAAGGCGCGTAGGTAGCTGAGCGAAGCGAGGGTAGTGGGGAGATCCGCGCCTCGGCACACGAGGAGGGGGGCTCTTATAATTAGTCCCCCAGCCCGCGCCCCGCCCGCGCTGGGGTCTCCACAGCGCCCCGCCGGTCCCGGCTCCTCACGCAAAACCCGGCTCCGCCCCGCCGGGAGCGGGGAGCCCGGTTGCCTGGCGGGTTCGGGGCGGGCCGGCAGGCTGCACTGTGGCTCCCCGGCCCGAGTGCGGGACGGCCGGCGCGGCTGCCGCGGACCGAGGAGGGGCTGTGAGCGAAGCGGAGCGGCGGACGAATTAGGGCCGGGGCAGGGTAGGCTGCGGCTCCCGCACGAGCCAGGGGAGTAGTGTCGGGCTTAGGCGAGGTGAGGTGCGGGGCGCCTCGGGAGGGTCCCCCGTGGCCGCGAGCGGGGCGGGCGCACGCGGGCTGACCGCGGAAAAGCGGGCGGTGGCTCCGCGGCAGGGAAGAGTGCAGACGGCGGGGTTCCGAGCCCGGCGCTGGTGGAGAGCTCTGGGCGTCCCCCTCCCGCGAGAGGAGCCTAGCGCTCCTCCGCCATCCCTCCCCCGCGCGTTCGGCTCGCTATCTCCACGGGCTGCTGCGAGAGAGGCGGGGCCACCGCCCCCGGCGCGGGGCGGGGCGGGGCGGGGCGGGAGGGGGTGAGTGAGGTGGGGTGGGGGCCGAGGGGGGCGGGGGGAGTTCGGAGGGCCGGCGGTTGGCGGGGCCGCGAGCCTCGCCGACCGTTTCGCGCCGCCGGCCCACGCCGCAGTGTCGTGTGTGGACGGCGCCTTCTCAGACAGCCCAGTAGAGTCCAGCACGGCGCCCGGCAGCCTTCGACGCGATGTTCCGCCGGAGCTTTAATCGTTTTGTAAGTACACTCGCTGCGGCTCCCCGCGTGTCGGTTCGCTTGCTCGCCAGCCCCTTCGCCCGGTCCCTCAGAACAGTTTCCTGAGGGGAAGAGTGCGTCTCTGGGAGACACCAGCGGCGCCCGCTCTTACATTTTCACTGAAATGACGCTGCCCGGGGCGGTCGGGGTGGGGAGTCAGATAGGGCTCTCGGAGCACCCCGCCACCCGACCCCGACCCATTTATCCGGAGCTTCCCTGGGCTGTTCCTTACAAACTGCCTCGGACAGGGAGGGGGGGGCGCCCTCCAAGCTGGATGGTGGAGGACCCCCGGGGGTTTCCGACCCAGGGGTCCCTCGGTGTGCCAGTTACTCGAAGATGGCGTTTTATTATCAGGGAGGTTGCTTTCTTTTGTTTCCTCTGCCACGAGCACATGGAGGTAAACCTAGACCTGTCACCGTGGTCCAAAAAAGCCCTGGGGGCTGAGGGGTGGGCGGCTGGGGCCGGGCTCAGCCTGGCCCGGGCCTCGGCCGGCTGCTCACCCGAGGCCGGGCAAACTTTGGAGACCCAGCCTGAGCCTCTCACCTTGAGGGTTTAATAAAAGCGAGGGCGATCGTCGGGGTGGGCTGAGTCGAGGTGGAGACGCGAGGAGGCTGCACCGCCGCTGCCAGGCGAGCGCCGGGGCTGAAGCCTCGCCAAGCCCCGAACGCCCCAGACCCTGACCCGGGGGAGGAGGCGAGCTGCGGCTGGACTCCTCAGTCCACGTCGACCCCCGCCTCCCCGATCCCCAGAAAAGGGAATTTTATTGCCGAGGAAGTTTGGCACCCGGAAAACCGATTACTGACTTCCTTGAGTAACCTGTTCACTCCTAGAGGGTACGTGAAGAATGGAGTGAAACCGGGACCATCTACTTCTATGCTGCTATTAGTAGCAACTTCCTTAATTGCAAGATGAGGTGGCGGGAATAGGATTTTATTTCTGCCAGTAATGTGAAAGGAAGGATTCGTCAATAAATGTTTTTCCTGGCCTTAGGAGAAATGGTTGAGTGCTGTGCGCGCCTACCAACCCCCCTTACAAGGTCTGTTAAAGAACTTGTCGGTTTGGCTGTTTTCCTGCGATTATTCGTAATCGAAGCATTGCTAGCATTTTTCACGCATCGGATGAATTTGCTCTCGTTATTTTTTCTGCATTTGAAACTTTCACAAATGTATCCTGGCTAAACGAAGTAATTGTATGTCCCCTTCTAGGCTATTATTATCACAAGAGTGCTGTTAATGTTTTTCTAAAGGTTTACCTCACCAGAAGCATGTCTTATGAAATTGGAGCAGGTTTACCTGTGGCACAGCAATAGAGGTTGTGCCTATCAGGATTTTGAAATCCGTAGGAATTGGCTTGTACTGTATGCTTTGCTAAAGCAAGTGACTAAAATTGGTTTCTCACATTTAGCCTGAGAAGGTAAAAACATTGTGCTTCATAGTCCTATTTCATGTAGATTCTTGTGATCCTGAGTGTTATTTGGGGGTGTTAGAAAAGGAAAGGTGACAAGACTAATTGTAATATTTGGGAAGAGGATAATCTTTTCACATGGCATTCTTATACTGGAAAACAACTGGACTGTGGTTTGTAATATATTCGGTAGCTCAACATTGAGATGATGACATTCCCCCCCACCCTTTTTAAGGATTTGAACATTTGAAACCAAACAACCTGTCTAAAAGTATCAGTCTAAAAGCCCCCTTCATCTTTCTTTTGCTCAGAGTGGTCTGCATTGTTTGAGTCTAGTAAGGAAGCAGTGCTGGCCGGGGAAGGCAGGGCATGCAGTAGAATTTGCAGCAGTTGTTGAGGTGCCAGCCTGCAGGTTTTGAGGCTAGTACTTTGCATCCCCGTCCAAGATCTCTGCGGAGAATATGCTTACACTGAAAGGAGCTTTGACCTCATTGTTTCGGCTGGAATACTCGACTGCTCACATTTTCCTGAGCAACCATGACTCTGGTTAAGTCTCCAGAATTTCTACCAGTGCCGTGAACTGAAAGCTTCTCAGGAGTTGTATCTGAGCCCTAGGCCTAGGGCAAAGAATTAATCTGCAAACCCTTGGATGGAATGTGAAATATACTATCAAATACTTACTGCTAAAGAATGACTTCAGAAATAATTGGTGGGGGGCGGTTTTTAGCTCCCCTAGTCAGTAAGCAAAATGCTGTCCTCATCTTTTCCTTGGTAGAGACTGAGTGGCACTCCCATTTACATCACTAGAAGGATACAACTAAAGATTTAGGTTCGTCTTTGCCTTGCACAGCAATATAGATGTAGTCTAAGTTGTGTGCTTTTATATTTTGGAGATGGGGCTATGAATTCCTTTCAAAATTAAGTGTTTTTCTTGTGTACCTGTGTACATCTGAAATTGACTTTGAATGTGATATAAATTCCAGTGGTGTTGATTGTAGTTCTTGGTCACTGAAAACTAGATACTACATGTTAGGACAGGGCTTTACATTTGAAGGGCTTCCCTTGTGGGTCAGCTGGTAAAGAATTGGCCTGCAGTGCAGGAGACCTGGGTTCTATCCCTGGGTTGGGAAGTATTCCCTGGAGAAGGGAAAGGCTACCCAGTATTCTGGCCTGGAGAATTCCATGGACTGTATAGTCCGTGGGGTTGTAAAGAGTCAGACACGACTGAGCGACTTTCACTTAGATTTTAAACCTAACATGGGAAGTACTATCATCTTTTACAGCTCAGTAGAGAAGGCAATGGCAACCCACTCCAGTACTCTTGCCTGGAAAATCCCATGGACGAAGGAGCCTGGTAGGCTGCAGTCCATGGGGTCGCTAAGAGTCTGACACGACTGAGCAACTTCACTTTCACTTTTCACTTTCATGCATTGGAGAAGGAAATGGCAACCCACTCCAGTATTCTTGCCTGGAGAATCCCAGGGACAGGGGAGCCTGGTGGGCTGCCGTCTATGGGGTTGCACAGAGTCGGACAGGACTGAAGCGACTTAGCAGCAGCAGCAGCAGTATTTGCCGAATCATTTTAAAAACGCCATTTATTTCTCCAGGCCCAGGTTCTCCAGTTTTGAAAGAGAAAGTTCTTTCAGTTCAGTTCAGTCACTCAGTCGTGTCTGACTCTTTGTGACCCTATGAATTTCAGCACGCCAGGCCTCCCTGTTCATCACCAACTCAGACTCACGTCCATCGAGTCCATGATGCCATCCAGCCATCTCATCTTCTGTCGTCTCCTTTTCCTCCTGCCTCCAATCCCTCCCAGCATCAGAGTCTTTTCCAATTAGTCAACTCTTCACATGAGGTGGCCAAAGTACTGGAGTTTCAGCTTTAGCATCATTCCTTCCAAAGAATACCAGGACTGATCTCCTTTAGAATGGACTGGTTGGATCTCCTTGCAGCCCATGGGACTCTCAAGAGTCTTCTCCAACACCACAATTCAAAAGCATCAATTCTTCGGCGCTCAGCTTTCTTCACAGTCCAACTCTCACATCCATACATGACCACTTGACTAGATGGACCTTTGTTGACAAAGTAATGTCTCTGCTTTTTAATATGCTATCTAGGTTGGTCATAACTTTCCTTCCAAGGAGTAAGCGTCTTTTAATTTCATGGGTGCAGTCACCATCTGCAGTGATTTTGGAGCCCCCCAAAATAAAGTCTGACACTGTTTCCACTGTTTCCCCATCTATTTCCCATGAAGTGATGGGACCAGATGCCATGATCTTAGTTTTCTGAATGTTGAGCTTTAAGCCAACTTTTTCACTCTGCTCTTCCACTTTCATCAAGAGGCTTTTTAGTTCCTCTTCACTTTCTGCCATAAGGTAAAGTTCTTTAGCTTGAGCTAAAAGAAATAGTGATTCATTGCATTTTCTAAAGACACGGCCTTGATGTCTTTGCCATTAAAAAATTGTATTTCCTTTTTGATGAATTATGACTTCACTTCTGACAATTTTATGGTAGAAATAAATTGGTGGATTTGGTATAGGATTTTTGGATTTAGGTATGTAGGGGATGTCTTAAAAGATTTAAGAGTTGGGATGTCTGAGAGTATAATAAAAACTATATAGCCTATTCTCAGTCAACATCTCCAGTCTCCATAAATAAAATAAACAATGGTAGTTTTTTCTGTACAATTTACTTTCCTGTAAAAGAATGTTTAATTGGAAGTCTGGACTAATTGAGACTTAAGCGTCAGGGACTTTTATTCTATCTTTTACTCTTCGTGAGTTTCATAGTGATTACACTAGCATTTTCACATGAGTTGAAAGGTTTAATGAGAATCTAAACAACAAGAATTCCCCCCATTTGGCTTATTCACTTATTTCATGCTAACAAACAAGACATTACTTGATAAAGTAGTTCAGGGGACTTGGCCAGGTGGATGCTATTTAACTAACCTGTCAGAGAATGATGTTAAATAGGTGTGAATTTCTAGATCATTGACATATAAAAGCTTAAGTTTCGAGTTGAAATACTGGGAAAAAACTTCTCTCTCTGATTCTAGTAGCTCTCAAACTGTTTTGGCTCCATAAAGCATGCAGCATATAGTAATATCATCACATAGAAAATGTTGTATCTGTCGAAGACACCCAGGACTGAAAAGAAGTTGACTGCATAAGGTATTTTAAGGAAAATTCAAAATAAGATAAAAAAATATTCAAAATAATGAAATAGGTAGCTAATGTATTTCTTTGAGTCTGATCTCTGGTGGCCTTTGCCTGCAGTGGCTTGAAGAAGGATTTCCGTTTTGGGCCAGAGATTGAAGGCAGGTGGCAGCAATGAGAGCACTGAATCCTGGCCACTAGACCACCAGGGCCAGTGGCCTGTGACAAGACCCTGGCCCTTTGGCTTTGTAGAAATGAATTGCCACAAAGAGATGGAAAGTAGTGAAATAAGTAAAGTGTTTATTAGGAGGAAAAAGTGTACGTGTGGATAGACATACATAGGTGGGCTCAGAGAGAGAGCTGTGCCCTTGTGTTAGTTTGAATCACTTACATGGGGTATTTCTTCCGGGTTTCCTTTGCCTCATAATCTTGCTCTGCCTGGCTCTGAGTCTGCAGTTTAGTTTATCTCAGAATCTTCCCATGTGTGCACCCACTTCTCTTGGCTAAGATGGAGTCTAGTGAAGAGGCCTCTGGGTAGGTTGACATTGCCTACTGTGGGGTGCATCCCCTCCCTTTTGACATTCGAGGAGGCTTTCTGCGCCTGTGTAGTCGGGAAGGCCTCCTTGACCTCGAGAATGAGGAATGTGTGGTCTATCTCTTATCTGGGCAGCTCCTCTCCTCTGGCTGTTATCTTTGTCTTGGAGTATCTGTCCACAGGGGACAAACTCCAGCTGCTCAGCTTGGGGCCCATCTGTCTGCTGCCTCAAGTCCAAGGCAAGACCAATTTAGTGAAGCAATATATGGAGACAGTGAATAAAATTCAGGTAATTTGGGGGTCTTTTTGGAGCAAGGTTTTTTGTTTTCTCTTTGAATTAATATTATCAGAGTAATTATACTTTTTTTTCTTGTTTCACTTTACTAAAATCCTCAGCCTCACATTGCTGTGCATGGAAAATATTGATGAGTTTTATTATGTTTAGCAAGTTATCTGAATGTATGTAGTGCAGTATTTTTGCATTTACTCCAGCATTACAAATGGCCTGTTCATCTTTGCCCCTACCAGGTAGTTCATACATGGCTGGATTTTTTTAAAAATTAATGATTTATTTTGGCTGCACTGGGCATCAGTTGTGGCACCTGGGATCCAGTTCCCAGACTAGGGATCAAACCCGGGCTCCCTGCTTTGGGAGCTTAAAGTCCCAGCCAGAGGACTACCCAGGAAGTCCCCATGGCTGTGTTTAACAGGTGAATTTGCCCCTTTTAAAAGCAAACTTTTATTATCGTATTTTAATTTCTTTGAGGGCGGGGGTCCCTTTTCCCGGCATAAAGAACTTCCCCCACCAGGGATCAAATCCGCACCTCCTACGGTAGAACCGCAGTCTTAACCACTGGACACCAGGTAAGCCCCTGTCATTTCCTTTTAATTTCTGTGGCACTTTACATTAGTCTTTCTCCACTGGGAGAGAATCCATTCCTAATGTCCTAGAGAATCCGTTTTGTTATACTTACCTCCTGTGCATGCATCTGTAGATGAGGAATTCCAGTTGAAAAAGGCTGCCCTAGACGTTGAAAGCTGCTGGGGGCAGGGACAGTTGGCACAGTGCCTGGTGCATAGTAGGTGTTTGATAAATATTTGAATGAAAAATTTTTATGTTTCACATAAATAATAGCTTCTGCTCATAGTGATATTTATGAAATTCTTATGAAAAATGGTTAAAAATGAGGAGTTCCAGTTAATTGGGTGTGATACTGTGATTTATAATAACAAATATATATGTGTATTTGGTCTTTGCCTGTTTCTGGCCCAGAGCTCCTAAAACCCTTGGCATTTCTGACTTTGAGAGCAATAAAGGTGTGTTTTATAATGTTAATGAGGTGAATTGGGAAAGCATCTCTGGTTGGCGGCTGGTCACCAGGGAAACCAACCCTTTGATTAGAGGGTTGGAACTTTCAGTTCCACTCCCCTGATTTCTGGGGATTGGAGAGGGCCTGGTGATTGAGTCACCAGTGACCAATGGGTTAGTCAATCATGCCTATTAATGAAGCCTGTATAAACCCCCCCAAAAAACAGGGTTTGGAGAGCTTCCAGGTTGGAGATTTGCGAAGAGCAGGCTGTGCTCCTTAGAGAGAGCACAGAAGCTCCATGCCCTTTCCCCATTCCTTGCCCTATACATCTCCTCCATTTGGCTGATCCTTGTATAATAAACCAGTGATCTAGGAAGTAAAGTGATTCTCTGAGTTCTGTAAGCCACTCTAGTGGAACCTCTGATTTATAGTCAGTCAGTCAAAAGTACTGCTAACAACCTGGATTGAGTCTGGTGTCTGAAACCCAAGGTGGAGGTTGTTGGGAAGCCCAGTTTGTAGTCAGTTGGTCAGAAACACAGCTAATAACCTGGACCTGCTGCTGGTGTATGAAGTGGCTGGCTGGGGGAGTCCTGTGGGACTGAGTGCCTAACCTGGGGTATCTGATGCTACCTCTCGTCAGAAATTGGAGAAGGCAATGGCAACCCACTTCAGTACTCTTGCCTATAAGTTGAATTATGGGACACTCAGGTGATGTCTGAGAATTGCTTGTTGGTGTGGGGACACCCCTCCATATTGGAACTATGATCAGAACCTAAACATTGGTGTGTACTGATTACCAATTTTTAAACTATTAGAATAAATATATCTATACTGACCATAGTATAATCTCTTAGATGATTACACCATTTTATGATCTTGCAGAGCGTTATTTCATTCAACAAATATTCACTGAACATCTGTTATATACTGGGCACTATAGTAGGCCCTGGGACACATTGGTGAGCAAGACAAACTCCCTGTCTTCATGAGTGTTGATGGTCATTACGTACACGGCTGTGGATTTAGAGGACGTGGTGACTGCTCTGTAACACATTTGTGACAAACCATGCAACTTGCTTTTTTGTGAATAAGTTACTATTATATGCTTACTTGTTTGTCTTTCTACTAGAAATAGAGTGAACAATTTTGATTATTTTCTGGTTGTTTGGATTTCAGATAAAAAGGAATTTGTTGCATTTGACACCTTCAATATGACCTGGACATCACAAAGGGCTCTTTTGCAAATAGATGTTAGTCTGATTCTCTGTAAAGTGGGACACCTATTTAGGAATGAATCACTACTACTTGAAGTAAATATTAGATAACCTGAAAACAAGTTTTGTCTTTTTTTTAAAATCCTGATCTGGGTTTTGCTGATTCAGCAACATAAAACTCGGAATGTCTTCTGAACACCTATAAGGGTTTACTGTTTGCTCCTTCTGTTTATGATTATTGTGCATAATTCAACCCTTTAGTGGGTGATACTGAGTGCCTATAAATCAGGTAGTTTCCAGTGCTCTTAACGAGCTTTTAGCAGAAGTGAGATTTGAGCAGGTAAAGCTGGCCAATTTCATATTGATACAACTATCCAGGTGAGCTTGTTTCCTCATGTAGGCTGCCGGTTGACCAGTGTGCAGTGGGTTCTGAAAGGTAAAGTATAGCCAGTGGCCCCTGTGCTGTGCTTAGTCACTCAGTCATGTCCGACTCTTTGTGACCCCATAGACTGTAGCCCAGGCTCTTCTTTCCATGGGGATTCTCCAGGCAAGAATACTGGAGTGGGTTGCCATGCCCTCCTCCAGTGGATCTTCCCAACCCAGGAATCCAGCCAGGGTCTCCTGCATTGCAGGCGGATTCTTTACCATCTGAGCTACTAGTGGCCCCTAGAGAACCATAAGTAACATCCCTGCCTCTGGATGATGTGCAGAGAACTAGCTCATGAGTGAATTCAAATACTGGTTTGTTGAGTGATGGGAAAAAATCATTAAGGTTGACTGCTTGTTTAACTTGGTATAAATTCTCCCAAAGAGGTGGAAGCATGGGACACAAATGAAAAACACTTTTTTTCCCCCTCAAGGTGGTGGAGTTCCCTGTACATCTGTAGTGCTTTATATGGAATAATCTTTTGCATCTGGAATTCTTCAGATTGGAAGGAATTTTCTGGTTGGGCAGAGTGAGGTTCTAGGCTTCCATAAGTGAAGTAGGTGCTATTTTCAAGTTTGTTTACATTCACTTAACATTAACCTCGGAGAAGGCAATGGCAACCCACTCCAGTACTCTCGCCTGGAAAATTCCATGGACGGAGGAGCCCGGTAGGCCACAGTTCATGGGGTTGCTAAGAGTCGGACACGACTGAGTGACTTCACTTTCACTTTTCACTTTCATGCATTGGAGAAGGAAATGGCAACCCACTCCAGTGTTCTTGCCTGGAGAATCCCAGGGATAGGGGAGCCTGGTGGGCTGCCGTCTATGGGGTCGCACAGAGTTGGACACGACTGACGTGACTTAGCAGCAGCAGCAGCAGCAGCAACAGTAACCTTCCTGGCCTGGGATAAGGGTAGGTCAGTGGTGACTGTAAAACAAACATTAGCACGACTGCAGCATATGTTAACACTACTGCAGTTTAGTGATGAATGAGTACTCAGCACTGCAGATATGGGCGTGGGGTGCCCTGTGCCAGTACATTGGCAGGCAGCCCCACACTTACTGCAGTGTGTGGAGGGATTGCTGGTTTGGCTGACTTACTGATTGTTTGAGGTTTATAGATAATATTGGACTGTGGATATCCAGATTTGGGAGGTTAATATGTATTTGTGAAATACAGATTGTCATCCATTTTTTGCCCTATATTTATTTAATGAAATATGGGAGGATTGGTGAAGATTGTTCAAGCAGATACTGTGTATTTTTTTTTTTGACTCCTCCATTATATGTTGTCATAAAGTAGTGTGGCTATATTTTTCTAGTCTCTTTTTCATGTAGATATTGAAAAAATCAGCAGTTTTCTTGATAATGATTATGCCTTTAGCACAGCATCAAGTAAACAGTAGATGCTCAATAAATACTTTCTGAATTGATAGCATAGTCTGAGTCAGTAATAGAAGTTGAAAAATGACCAGCTACTGAGAAGCTTATGTGTTTCAGACTGGGCTACCAATGAGTGCATGGCACTAAAAATAACATCCTTTCAGTTACAAAATACTACACTATATTTATTCTAAATGAGAAAAAAAATTATACTTTCCTACCCACTTAAAAAGGAAAAGCTTTAGCATTTACTTGACGCTAGTTTCTCGACCAGCAAAAAAGATTATGTTTAGTGCCTTCCCCTTTGTTGGCCAGTCACAGAAAACTATAACCCATATCCTGTTCTCAACTTCTAAAATTATAAACAAATTCATATTCTTTTTGTTAAATCCCATGCATAAGCTTATATTTTCTGTTGCCACCAGCACATCAAATCTTTTTGAAAACCAAAGCTGCAGAATTCACTCTCCCAAGAGCGTTATTTGGATTCCGGATTCCACTTGGTATTTGGTGCTGGGTGGATACCTGCAGTGAGAAGGCAGAGCAACCAGAGGAATTGTGGAGTTTGAGGGAAGCAGTTTTGTTGAGAAAAGAGCCTTAACCTTGTTTAAAAGGGTTAGTGCAAGTCCTGGTTTTGCCATTTACATCCTAGCTTGGGAATTGGGCACTGTAGTTCCTGTACATCAAACTGTTCCCCAAAGTGTGGTCCTTAGACTACCTGCAGAAGAATCATCTGGGAAGCTTATTAGAAATAGACATTCTTGAGCCTCAAACCTACTGAATCCAAGTCTCAGGTGATAGGTGCCAGGAAACTGCATTTTTAGCAGGCACTCCAGGTAGTTCCTCAGTTCACAAAAAATTGGAGAACATCCATATTCAATAACCTGGAGAAGGGAACGGCTACCCACTCCAGTATTCTGGCCTGGAGAATTCCATGGACTGTATGGTCCATGGGGTTGCAAAGAGTCAGACACGACTGAGTGACTTTCACACACATATTCGATAAACACTGAAGTGTTTATTTTCTGTGTACACTCTGTTCCTGTTTCTGAAGTCTCCTTTCTTCACCTATAGAATGAACATCACACCTACTTGGCATGATTGTTGAAGTTTGGTAGGCTATTCAGCACATACCAATTGTGCCAGAGGTCCCCAGAACCACGCCCAGGCTCGATGGCTTACTGGCCGAACTCAGAAGACTCAGCATATAGTTGTCCTCACAGCTCTGATTTATTATAGAGAAAGGCTCCAAAGCAAAGTCAGCAAAGGGAAAAGGCTCAAGAGGCCATGTCTGCAGGAACCCAGGCACAGCTCCCAACAGTCCTCTCCCAGTGGAGTCACACAGGTTGTGCTTAATTCCTCCCAGCAATGTGTTGTCTCCAAAGGGAGCTTCTCAGAGACTCAGTGCCCAGGGTGTTTATTGGGAGCTGGTCACATAGACACACCTCCTCTGCCTGGTACATGCAGAATTTCAGACTCCCAGAAGGAAAACAGGTATTTAGCATAAACCATAACGTTGTGCCAACAGTTGAGGCACAGCGAGCTATTCTTACCACTTAGGATGGTGGGAACCTTCCCCACGTCCAATTCCCCAGACACCAGCTGTGTCTATACCAACCTTGTAAGCAGACACTTTTAAGAATAGCAGTCAAACCTGCTCGGTTAACTTTTTCACTGTTAGGAAATACTGGTATTTTTCAGAGAAGGGAAATGACTGACCCTTGGTCATTAAGCTAATCAAGCAGCAGAACTGAGTCTGTCTGAAACTCCCAGCAATCATCACCTTGTTCTCATTGCTGTACACATCGTGCTTCTGGATGATAGGTCATTGCTTTGAAGATCGTTGAATGTATTCACTGTCGCTTGTAGCAGAAGAGCAGCCTGCCGGTGATAAATTGATGCACCCAGTGGGGGAGCCAGGAAGTATTGATGTTTCTGCCAGTTTAGCGTCAACACTTGCTGGTTTCCTCTCTGGAGCATCACTGAATTCGTGGATTTTCAGTTTTTCTGACTTTTGTCACTGCCCCAACTTCTCCATGTTCCATTCATTTACCCATAGTCCCAGCCAACACTCATTAGCATCATTACTTCATCCCATTCTGTGATGCTTAGCTGTTAGCTTATAAGCAGCCAATTTTAAAAATCCTTTTGGGTAACACAGGTCCAAAGAGCAGGCATAGTGAAGAGTATTTGGTCAAGGATAATTATATAGGAAAGACTGCCAAAAGGAAGTCTAAATTCTTGGGCTAATGAATGAATTTTATGGAAATGTTTATAAGTAGTACTTTACTTCAGGATTTTTGAGTTCTGTGATCATGGAAAACCTCAGTGGTATCTCTGGTTATTCTTAGTTTCAATCTTTTTTTTTTAATCTGTTATCAAAAAAGAAAATTAATAATTCTGTTATGATTTGGGGCAAAGAATAAATTAGGAAATCATACTGGAAGATGCAGTAATCCTGCAGCTCAACGGGGAGCAGAAGCCAGGAGGGAGCTGTCACAAATAAGTAACAGCTGGGTAGAGCAGATTATGTAAGTTACACCTGTTGTGTAAGCAGTGGGGATGTTCTTGAAGCTTCACAATTAATGTAGCTTGCAGTAATATAGATTAAGGGATCTATAATGTAGTGCACAGTTTACTTTTGGCTTCTTTTCTGAAAACATCCATATGAATCAGAAGCTTCCTTTGAACACCCGTGCCCTACTGTAGAGGTATGTAAGGCACAGACTTGCTCTCCAGTAGGTTGCAGTCTATTAGAGACAGAAGACCACGCATAAGAGCAACCTCCCCAGGCAGCAGGTAATCAGTGCTATCCTCCTGAAGGTACACACAGGAAGTGCCGCCGGCATTCAGACTAGTGCACCAACTCCATTGGCAGGAGTGCCAGTAGACACTCTTCTGAAATCCATTATTCCAATGATGGTGGTCCTCAATCTTCTGATTTGATACAGAAACTGGGATGGAATAAGCATTTGGGGTAGTATTTCATGACCCTGCTTCATAATAACATTATATGACTGGTTATTTGGTTTTCCTGGTTACATAATAAGTGCACACTTCCAGAAATTTTTACTACATGGGGACAATATGGTAGTTTATTATCTTGAGTACTGTTAGTCATTTTAAAAAGCTGGGGATCCAGCATTTGTCCAGGAGCACCTTACTTATAGTAACACTTCTGTTTCACTGTCATTAAACAGCATAGCTCTCTATTTTTTTTTTTAATTTAGCTGCACCAGGCTGTAGTTGGGAGAAGGCGATGGCCCCCCACTCCAGTACTCTTGCCTGGAAAATCCCATGGATGGAGGAGCCTGGAAGGCTGCAGTCCATGGGGTCGCTAAGAGTCAGACACGACTGAGCGACTTCCCTTTCACTTTTCACTTTCACGCATTGGAGGAGGAAATGGCAACCCACTCCAGTGTTCTTGCCTGGAGAATCCCAGGGACGGGGGACCCTGGTGGGCTTCCGTCTATGGGGTCACACAGAGTAGGACACGACTGTAGTGACTTAGCAGCAGTAGCAGCAGGCTGTAGTTGCAGCATGTGGGCTCTAGTTCCCTGATGAGGGATGAAACCTGGGCCCCCTGCATTGGGAACTTGGAGTGTCAGCCACTGGACCACCAGGGAAGTCCCAACATGGTTCTTAATAGACATTCAGATCTGACCTTCATTGTACCTTTGTGGTTTAGTCACTAAGTCATGTCCAACTCTTCTATGACTCCATGAACTGTAGCCCGCCAGGCTCCTCTGTCCATGGGATTTCCCAGGCAAGAATACTGGAGTGGGTTGCCATTTCCTTCTCCAGGGAATCTTTCTGACCTTCATTGTACCTTACCAGAACATGAATTGCATCTTATTCCCACAGAGTTCATCACCACAGGCTGTTGATGCTAACTTGTACTTAATCATCATGACTGCCGCTCTAGTCCAAGTCATCAGCATCTCTTCTCTTTCACATTTGTTCCTCCTCCAGTCTTCCCTCTTTCAACAGATGGCACCATCTTCTACCTAGTAGCTCAAGCTAGAACCGTAGCTGCTGCTGCTGCTAAGTCACTTCAGTTGTGTCTGACTCTGTGCGACCCCATAGACGGAAGCCCACTAGGCTCCCCCGTCCCTGGGATTCTTCAGGCAAGAACACTGGAGTGGGTTGCCATTTCCTTCTCCAATGCAGGAAAGTGAAAAGTGAAATTAAAGTTGCTCAGTCATGTCCGACTCTTAGCGACCCCATGGACTGCAGCCTACCAGGCTCCTCCATCCATGGGATTTTACAGGCAAGAGTACTGGAGTGGGGTGCCATTGCCTTCTCTGAGAACCCTAGCAGTCATCCTTAATAACGCCTTTCCCTTTATCTCCTACATCTGTTCTCAGCAAATCCAATAGATTCTAATTCAGAAAGAGTTCCTCAAAGCCATCCACTTCTCTACTTTGCCATCCCTACCACCATCCAAGTCCAAGCTACCACTATCACTTATCTGGACCATTGCAGTAGATGATCTCATCTACTTCTGCACTCTCCAATCCACCTTCCACACAGCATCAAAGGGATCTTTCACAGGTGTGTATTTGAAAGCCTTCAGTGACTTTCCAGTACTGTCTAGATAAAGACCTGACCAGTATCAGGTGATTGACTTATTTCACTTAGCATGTTTTCAAGGCTTATTTGTATTGTAGCATGTATCAGTAGTTCATTCCTTTTTATGACTGAATAATACTCCACTAAATAGATATACCACATTTTGTTTATCCATTTGTCAGCTAATGGGCATTTGGATTGTTTATATTTTTTTGCTATTATGAATAATAATTCTGCCTTGGACATTTTTGTATATGTTTTTGTGTGGACACATTTTCGTTTCTGTTGGCTGTGTACCTAGATTTGGAATTGCTGGGTTAAATATTTAATTCTATGTTTAACATTTTGAGGAACTGCCAAACGTTTCCACAGCTCTTCTGTATTTATTACTTTAAAAAATTCTGTTAAAAGACATAGATAAAATTTATCCTAAACTTTTTAAAGTATATAGTTCAGTTGGACTTCCCTTGTGGCTCAGCTGGTAAAGAATCTGCCTGCAGTGTGGGAGACCTGGGTTCAATCCCTGGGTTGGGAAGATCTCCTGGAGAAGGGAAAGGCTACCCACTCCAGTATTTTGGCCTGGAAAATTCCATGGACTCTATGGGGTCGCAAAGAGTCTGACACGACTGAGTGACTTTCACTTTCACTTTATTTTTTCATAGTTCAGTGGTGTTGAGTATATTCACATTGTTGTTCAACAGATCTCCAGAACTTTTTCATCTTACACAGCTGAAACTCTCTACCCATTAAACAGCAACACCTCATTTCCCATTCCATACTCCCCCAGCCCCTAGTAACTACCACTGTACTTTCTGTTTTTAGGAATTTGACTATTTTAGATATCTCATATAAATGAAGTCCTACCATATTTTTCTTTTCTTTTTTTTTTTTTACCATATTTTTCTTATTGTGACCTCATATAAATGGAGTCCTACATAGTTTTCTTATTTATTTCACTTAGCATAATAGCCTCAAGATTCATCCATGCTGTAGCATGTGACATGATTTTCTTCCTTTTTAAGGCTGAATGATACTCTGTTTATGTATTGCATTTTGTTTATCCAACCATCTATTGATGGACATTTGGGTTGCTTCCATTTCTTGACAATTGTGAATATTGCTGCTATTAACAAAAGTGGGCAGATAATCACTTTGAGATCCTGATTTCAAGATCTCATTCTTTTGGGTATATATGCAGAAGTAGGATTGTTGAATCATATGGTGGTTTTGTGTTTAATTTTTGAGGTACATCTGTACTGTTTTCCATAGTAGCTGCACTATTTTACATACCCATCACCATTGCAGAAGGCTGCCAGTTTCTCCACATCCTCACCAACACTCCCCCACCCCCTACTTTGGAGAGGGTGATGTTTGGAAGAAGCCATCCTGATGGGTGTTTATATGGTTTAGATTTGCATTTCTCTGATGATTAGTGACATTGAGCATCTTTTCATACTTTTGGCCATTTGTATATCATCTTTGGAGAAATGTCTATTCATGTGGCTTACATATTTTTTATCAGGTAATTTTTTGTTGTCCAGTTGTGGGAGTTCTTTATATCTTAGATCTTAACCCTTTACCAGATATATGCTTTCTGTATATTTTCTTCCACTCAGTAGTTTGTTTCCCTTTTTATATTTTTGATTGTTTCCTTTGATGCATAGAAGTTTTTTAATTTGATGAAGTCTCGTTTGTCTGTTTTTGCATTTGTTGCATATGCTTTTTTAGTGTCATCTCCAAGAAATCATTGCCAAATCCAAAGTCATGAAGCTTCTCCCCTATGTTTTCTTCTAGGATTTTTTGTTTGTTTGTTTTAGGGCTTACATTTAGATCTTTAATCCATTTTGAATTGACTTTTGTATTTGGTGTAAGCTAAAGGTCCAACTTCATTCTTATGCATGTGGATATCCAGTTTTCCCAGCACCATTTGTTGAAAAGGCTATGTGGATTTTAGGATGAATTTTTCTATTATTGCAAAAAGTCATCCTCACTTTTTACCTTCTGTCTGTCAAAGGATGTTAGTATATACTATTTCCCTTGTCTGGTAAACCTCTCTCTTTTAGTCAGTTCCTGAACTTTTACTCATCTCTCAGGGCTTGTCTTAATCTCACATACCCAGGGACACTGTCCCTAATCCTTCCCACAGACTATGGCAGGTTCCCAGGTTCTCATAGTACTATGAACCTTTCTTCTATACTCTTTATCACAGTTGACTTTACATTTGCGTATTATATTTGTTTGCTAACCTATATAGTATCAAGCTTCCCTCTGTCTAGTAAGTTTCATGAAAGTAAGAATTGTGACCATTTTTGGTGGTGGTGGTGGTTTAGTCGCTAAATCGTAGCCTGCCCAGTTCCTCCGTCCATGGGATTCTCCAGGCATACTGGAGTGGGTTGCCATTTCCATCTCCAGTGACCATTTTTGCTTATTGCTATATCGCTAATGTTTCAGTGCCTGACATGTAGTAATATGCTCAATAAAAGTTGAATGAATAAATGAAATTTGATTACTGTCTGTATTTTTAATCTTATTTCCCATTTATAATCATAGAATTTGAAAGCTTGTCTGAGAGGTAAAATTGTCCAGTCTTTAGACATCAGTGTTGTGTTCAGTTAAAAAAGAAGCATTACTCACATTTTAGAAATGACTTCATTTCCTCTAGAATGCTGTGTTTTAAATATATACAATAGAGTATCTGTTTTTCACTATAATGTATTTAATGTTGTCTGATGTAGTTAATGAAAAACTTTATGAGCATCACTGTTGTATACACATTTTCAACATTCACTTTGTTGAAGTTTGCTCAGTTCATCTCACTTGTGTCCGACTCTTTGTGACCCCATGGACTACAGCACGCCAGGCTTCCCTGTCCTTTACCAACTCCCGGAGCTTGCTCAAACTCATGTCCATAGAGTTGGTGATGCCATCCAACCATCTCATCCTCTGTCGTCCCCTTCTTCTCCTGCCTTCAATCTCTCCCAGCATCAGGGTCTTTTCCAAAGAGTCAGTTCTTCGCATCAGGTGGCCGAAGTATTGGAGTTTCAGCTTCAGCATCAGTCTTTCCAATAAAGATTCAGGACTGATCTCCTTTAGGATGGACTGGTGTAATCTCCTTGCAGTCCAAGGGACTCTCAAGGGTTTTGTCTAACACCACAGTTCAAAAGCATCAATTCTTCAGCACTCAGCTTTCTTTATAGTCCAACTCGCACATCCATACATGACTACTGGAAAAACCATAGCTTTGACTAGATGGACCTTGTTGGCAAAGTAATGTCTCTGCTGTTTAATATGCTATCTAGGTCGGTCATAGCTTTCTTCCAAGGAACAAGTGTCTTTTAATTTCATGGCTTGCAGTTACCATCTGCAGTGATTTTGGAGCCCCCCAAAATAAAGTCTCTTACTGTTTCCCTTGTTTCCCCATCTGTTTGCCATGAAGTGATGGAACCAGATGCCATGATCTTAGTTTTCTGAATGTTGAGTTTTAAGCCAACTTAAAGTTCATGAAAGTTGAAGTTTGCTACTATACTTCAAACATACTGACTTTGAGAATCCCCTTCTGGTCCAGTGGTTAGGACTCAGCACTTTCACTGCCAGGGCCTGGATTTGATCCCTGGTCAGGGAACTGAGATCCAACAAGTCCCATGCTACGGTCCTAATAATAATAAATACAAAAAAGTACTCACTTCACAATAAATAAGAAATATCATATTTATTGATTCAAGTATTTCTTTCATTTTTTAAGTCTTTTTGATAATTTTTTAATCTAGCTGTTTCACAAATATTTGTTTTTTAAATTTCAAAAATAGTTATATTGAAGAGTAAGTACTTTTAATGTTACTATCTTTAGTGAATTTATTGCAGTTTTGTGAGTACCAGTTAGAAATGATAGTGTTAAGAGTCTCATTTAAGCCGTTAATACATGAGAATGGAAGTAATCTTTTTATTTTATATGGATCAGAATTTGAAATGAGTTTTTTATCTTTTTGCCTTCAACGTAAGATTTGTGTTCTGTTAGGCTATGTACAAAAATAACTATTCCAAATTCAGTGCCTTGAATTACTGATCTCTGATCCCACTGATACTCTGTAGGTTTATGGAATTGTTTTAGTTCTGAATTGTCTTTGCCTTCTTACCATTATAACAGCTAAAACCAGAGTAGTAAATTCCTGACACTGTTTTAAGTGCTTTGCAAACTTTAGTTCATTATACACATTTGTTTATTGTATTAGTAAGGATTCTCCAGAAAAACAACTAATAAGGGGGGTGTGTGTGTAAATACTTATATATTTACTACTTTAGTATTATTTCTGTGTAACTATGTAAGTTTCTTCATGTATATATTTATACAGACATATGTACACATAAAAAGAAACTTACAAGGAATTGGCTTCCGTGATTTTGGAGGCTGACAAGTCTTAAGAGCTGGAGTCAGCAAGCTGGGGACCCAGGAGAGCCAGTGGTGTAATTCTAGTCCAAGTCCAAAGGCCTGAAAACCTGGAGAGCTGATGGCATAAGTTTTAGTCCAAAGGCTAGCAGGCTTGATACTCTGGAGAATCAGTGCTTCACTTCAAGTCCCAAGGCCAGTTAAACCAGTGTCCCAGCTTAAAGGCCGTTAGGTAGGAGGAGCTGCCTCTTACTCAGAGGAGGGTTGGTTGGTCCTTCCGTTTTATTTAGGCCTTCAACTGGTTGAATGAGGTCCACTCATGTTATGGAGGACAATCTGCTTTACTCTCTTTACCAATTCAGATATTAATCTCATCCAGGAATACCCTCACAGACAAACCCCCTATAATGTTTGACCAGATATCTGGCAGTATGTGGTGCAGTCAAGTTGACACATAAAATTAACCATCACAGTTATGTCCTAGGATCATGTGAAGATGAATGAACAAATCTAAAGTGTGTACAGCCCAGGAGTAGAAGACTTTACTATAATTGCCCATAGTCTTCTAGCCTTACCATCTCATCTGTAAAGTGAAGGACTTGGATTGCTACATGGTCTGTAAGGTTCACTGAAATCCTAGAACTGGTAAAGGATCTTAGAGATGTTTTAATTGTCCAGCCTCTTCATTCTACAGGTGAAGAAATAGAGGGCAGATGGCTTGTCCAAGGTTATTCAGTGACTGGGAGTTCACAAAAAGAAATTCCAGCCTCAGCTTTGTAACCTATGTCCTCAGTTTCCTCCTCTGTGAACTGTGAGGGCTCTTGGATCATCAGTATTTCTTGAGCTTATAGAGATAGTATACTGGTTTTTTTTGTTTTGTTTTTTTTTACTCAATATTAAATTGCTAAGATTCTTCATAAGTTTTCATGTAGCTGTAGTTGATTCGTTGTCTCTGCTCAATAATATAATAATATTTTACTTTGGGAATCTACTAGAATTGATCCATTCTTCTGTCGATGAACTTATAGGTTATTTTGCAGTTTTTTCTGTATGACCAGAAAAATATGTCTTTTAGTGTATATTTATGAAAGAGGTTCCTCCCAATGTATGTAGGATACACATATATAAACACATGCTCAGCCACATCTATAGGAAGACAAATACATGTATGCTCAGCCACATCTATAGGAAGACAAATACATGTAATAACTCTAGAAACATGCAGCTTTACAAGAGGAGGTGAAATTGTTCTCCGAAGTAGTTTTACCATATGAATTACCACTAGCAATGTATGAGTTCCCATTGCTTCATATTTTTGCCTTTGATATTGGTTGACGTCTTACATTTTGTCAGTTCTCTGATTACTAATGAGGTTAAGCATCTTTGCATATGTTTCTGGGCCCTTTATGTTTCCCCTCTGAAATACTTGTTCATGTCTTTTAACTGTTTTCTATTAGGTTATTGATCATATACTGATTTATAACTATGAGTCCTTTTCATAATCAGAGATTAATCCTTTATTGATTACATTTTTTGCAAATATCTTAGTTTGTAGCTTTATATATATATATATATATATATATATGTCTTTTGATAAAGAAATTCTTAGCTTTAATGTAGTCAGAATTTTGGTTCTTTCTTTGTGGTTACTGCTTTGTGTCTTGTTTAAGCATTCCTTCCCTATTCCAAAGTTGGAAAACTAGTCTCCTTTTTATTCTTTTTAAAAGTTTTGAAATTTGGAAAATTATTTTTCGAGCCTCATTTTTCAGAACTTTAAAATGCAGGAGTTGATCTAGCTGTTTTGTAACAGTCTTTTATTCTTTAACATTGTGACCTAAAGTAGAAAGGATATGTGTGTATATTTTCAGAGATTGCCGTGTTCTTTCAGTAATCTCTTCCATTATGAGGTTTCATATTCACTCCTACTTCTCTTTTTCTCATTTCCCCAGCCTCTTCCTTCCTGGTTTCTTCAGAAAATAACCAGTTGAATCCTGCAGAATCCTAAAGTTTCTGTGTCGAAGCACCACTTTTTAATTGAAATTTGAGATAATGCAATTGTAAAAAATAACAGAGATCCCATGTACTCTTTACCCAGTTTATCTTAATGGTAACATCTTGCAAAACTGTAGTATAATGTCACAACCAGGATATTGACATAGATAGCATCCACTGATCTCATTCAGATTTCTCCAGTTATACTTGTATTCATTTGTGTGTATTGTGTATTTAGTTCTCTGCAGTTTTATCCCATGTGTATGTTTGTATATCCACCACCACAGAAAGACATGAGAGGAAACAACACTTTTTAAAGCCTGAATTACTGAATACCTCTAGAGTGTTCTGCAGTACCCAATTTGGCTGGTGCCCACACGGTTCTAGAGGGCCACCTCCAGGTTACATAATCCAGAAGCAAGTTGATGAACTGAAACCTTGACCTGAGAGATGAAAGAATCTTTGATCTTTGGGTCTGAGGTCCTGGGAGGCCAGTTGGCATGCCCTCAAAACATAATCATCCTTTATTTTGAATTGTATATGCCCATATGAACTTGCATTTGAGACATCCTAGTAAAAGCTGCTTTTGGTCCATCATACCAATAGGAGTCATTCAAATTCCATGTGGTCGTTAGCAACTACAAAGTAGTAATGCTAATCCTTCTAGGAAAACAAGTACAAGCATTAAAAACAAAATTACATAAAAACAGAAAAAACAATTAAAAACAATTAAAAGCACCAGAATATACATTAGTTTATATCCCCATAAGTAGAAACTTACATTATTGTCATGCTGGTAGTTAAGGGCATTTGAAGACTATATTTATGGGAGAGCTGTGTATGGTTTAAACTCCTGTCTACTTGAAAATATTTAAAAATGAACACTCAGCATCTTTAGTGGAGTTCATTTATTCACCCCTTTATTGCCTTGTTATGACCATCCAGGCACTATGCTAAGCAAACAGGATTGAGTACTAAATAAAAAGTGCTTCGTGTCCTTATGGAACTTAGAATCTAATTTTCAATTTAAAAAATAAGCAGCAAATATTCTAATTATTCACTTCATGAGTTATGAGTGAAATGAATTAGAAACAGAGATAGCAGAAATAGGATCTGTTTTTGATAGGGTAGCTGGCAAGTTCTGTCTGAGGACATGGCATGTAAGCAGATAACTGAAAGAATGAGGGTCTACTTCTGCAGTGGAAATTGTGAGTAGTTACTGAAACCGGTTGTTTAAAGGCCCTGAGTTGGGCAAGAGCCAGGCACATTGGGAAACTGCAGAGGAGGCTAAATGGGGCTGAAGGGCATACTCAGTGGAGGAGGGGGATGGAGGCAATTAATGGGCTATAGGAACTTCTTAGGAGCAATTTGGATCTTGTAATCTGAACTTCTTGAAGCCATGAAGGTGGTTTGAAGATGTGGAAGTGATGGTAATGAAGTTGTCTATTTAATCAGTTCACAAATACTAAATACCCTACCATGTGTCAGGCACTATTCTACTTGCTAGGGATGCAGTGGTGAGCAAACAGACAAAAATTTCGGCACTCATGGATCTTTGATTTTAATGGGGGATGGTATTGTTAGGGTAAAGAGGAAGCTGAGAGTTCGAAAATACAATGGCCAGAAAAAGCTAGATCTTCATCTCTCTGAAAAGTGTGAAAGTTAAGTTAGTTGCTCAGTCACATCTGATTCTTTTGTGATCCCATGGACTCTAGCCCATCAGGCTTCTCTGTCCATGGAATTCTCCAGGCGAGAATACTGGAGTGGGTAGCCATTTCTTTCTCCAGGGGATCTTCTGGGACCCAGGGATTGAAACTGGGTCTCCTGCATTGCAGGCAGATTCCTTACCATCTGAGCCATCAGGGAAGCCCCTTCGTGTCTCTGGCATGCATTAATAATAACCCAGGACAGAGGCAGCTTCTATTGCATGAGAGAAGGAAATGTCTACCCACTCCAGTATTCTTGCCTGGAGAATCCCACGGACAGAGGAACCTGTTGGGCTACAGTCCATGGGATCACAAAAGAGTCAGACACAACTGAGCATGTACGCACATCTAGGATCCCAGAGTAGTGGGGCAGTTCTGCCTCCCTCAGCATTTGGTTTTTGAGTTCTAGCCAGCCAGAGGGAAAGAGGGATCCAGGGCAAGCTTCTTTAGGAAAATGACTAGGAAATTACACACATCACTGTTAAACACATGCCTTTGGGAGATAGGAAAATGTAGTTTATAGCTGGAAAGCTAGGTGCTCAGGAAGAAAGAAAGAGCAGATTTAGGGGGACAACCAGTAGACAGGGAGACATAATAAACAAGATAAGTGTAATATCTTGTATGCTAGAGATGAGTGGTAAAAGGTAGGAAGTATCAGGTGGTCAGGTCAGATCATTCGCTCAGTCGTGTCTGACTTCGCGACCCCATGAATCGCAGCACGCCAGGCCTCTTTGTCCATCACCAACTCCCAGAGTTCACTGAGACTCACGTCCATCGAGTCAGTGATGCCATCCAGCCATCTCATCCTCTGTCGTACCCTTCTCCTCTTGCCCCCAATCCCTCCCAGCATCAGAGTCTTTTCCAATGAGTCAACTCTTTGCATGAAGTGGCCAAAGTACTGGAGTTTCAGCTTTAGCATCATTCCTTCCAAAGAAATCTCAGGGCTGATCTCCTTCAGAATGGACTGGTTGGATCTCCTTGCAGTCCAAGGGACTCTCAAGAGTCTTCTCCAACACCACAGTTCAAAAGCATCAATTCTTTGGCGCTCAGCCTTCTTCACAGTCCAACTCTCATATCCATACATGACCACAGGAAAAACCATAGCCTTGACTAGACGAACCTTTGTTGGCAAAAATCAGGTGGTAGAGGTTGCAATTTTTTAATAGAGCAACAAAGGAAGCCCTCATTGGGAAGGTGTCATTTGCTTAAAGCTCTGAAGTCTGTGAGCAAGAAATATTCTGAATTGTTCTGAGGTTGCCATGTGCAGGGTAGGCTTTTACACGCCTGAATCTTGGACCTTATCTGAAAGTATTTAGGTTAGTGGAAAAGGCATCATTATAAATACTACACTTTCACTGAGAACAAGCAATAGAAGAAAGCCTTAAACAATGAGTTGATGAATTATCACGCTAGGACCTGGACTGAGGCATCTGTCTGAGATAATTTTTTTTCTTAGATCTTTGATGGTAGGCTTAGCTCCCTGAAAAAGAAGGGACCAAGAAACCCTCTGTAGTGCTCAGTTCAGAGTGGGATTGGTGGGGGAGGGTGATTGTTTTTTTCCCCCTAAGTGTAGGAAGTTTTGATGATTTGACTCTGCTGTAGAACTCTGGCTAATTTCAGTCAACCCCTCTCAATGCAGTTTTAAGGATGTGGTTAGAAAGAATGGAAGTATTTTCGTGTTCACACTTACTCATCCAAAATCGTGCTTAGTTGCCTTTCCAATTACAGAAATCAATAGTTTCCAATACTTCATTATTTTCTTTAATTATATTTGAGTGCTGCTTTAGGTTATATGTCAGTGTAAAATACATAATAGGCACCTTTTCCTACTTCTACATCATTTTTTTTTTTTAATGACAACTCATTGGGTTAATGAGACAAACGAATTTTCTGCCTGTTTGTTTCTCTAATGCCCTTTCCATCTCCAATACTCCCATAGGTTGTTCTGGGCTTATTTCCGTGTTAATAATCATTATCTTTCATTAGAGAATTTACAGTTTAGGAAAGGAGATAAGATAAACATATACATAATGAGCATACAAGGCAGAAAGTGATAAATGCCACAAGAAAGGTAAAAATAAAATGCCTTTGTAGTTCACAGACCACAGAATGAGATGGTGACCCTGACAGTCTTTGCTTCCACGGTCATGAAAGGAGACTGTAAGGTTAACTTTGAGCTAAATATGTAATGCTCTCAAAAGGAATTTTCTCTTCTTGGAAAAGGGAAGCATTTGATGTATTCTGCTACTGTTTTAAGTGTTTTTGTGAGTCCAGTTCTTTTCTAGGCACAGATAAAATACATTTTTTTTTTGCCTGTCATGTTACCTGACAGAGAAAAACTCCAGTTAGACTGGAAAAGCACTACTAATCACAGCTTTTTATAGTCTTGGAAGTTACTCTTGAATCTTTCCTCCTCTCCCTCACTTCAGCTTACCTAGGGCCTCACCAAATCCCCAAGATTATGCCCCCTGAATATTTCGAGGATCCCCTCTTGCCATGCTTAATCCATCTCTGCAGAGCAGCTCAGCTGACTTTTTAAAAACATAACGTTAGTTTAAGTCAGTTTCATGCTCTGAATCCCTAGTGGCTCCCCTCACAGAGCAAGATTTCAGCTTCTTCTTGTGCGCACCAGGCTCTGCCTACCTGTGCGATAACATCCCTGACCTTTGCCCCTTGCCTTGTACACTGCAGTCACACTGGCCTTCCCTTGGGGCCCTGCCCTCCTCCTGCACACTGCTCCCACACTGTGGAATCCTCCCCTAATGGCCCCATTTCTGTTTCTTCATTACTAAACTCAAGGCATCCTTAAGGAAGCCTTCACTGACCCCTGCAGAATCAGACTACCCATCTCAACAGGGTCATAGCACCTTGTACTTCTCTTACTTAGGTCTTCCTGAAATTGTAATTCATTATGAATCTTGGATCTAGTTGTTAGCTGCCTCCTGGCTTTGTGGTTGTTGTTTAGTCTCACTTAGTTGTGTTCAACTGTTTGCGACCCCTAGGACTGCAGCACGCCAGGCTTTCCTGTCCATCACCATCTCCTGGAACTTGCTCAAACTCATGTCCACTGAGTTGGTGATGCCATCCAACCATCTCGTCCTCTATCATCCCCTTCTCCTCCTGCCCTCAATGCTTCCCAGCATCAGGGTCTTTTCTAATGAGTCAGCTCTTCACATCAGGTGGCCAAAGTATTGGAGTTTCAACATCAGTCCTTCCAATGAATATTCAGGACTGATCTCCTTTAGGATGGACTGGTGTGATCTCCTTGGAGTACAAGGTACTCTCAAGAGTCTTCTCCAACACCACAGTTCAAAAGCATCAATTCTTTGGCACTCAGCTTTCTTTATAGAACAACTCTCACATCCATACATGACTACTGGAAAAACCGACTAGATGGACCTTTGCTGGCAAAGTAATGTCTCTGCTTTTTAATATGCTGTCTAGGTTGGTCATAGCTTTTCTTCCAAGGAGCAAGCGTCTTTAAATTTCATGGCTGCAGTCACCATCTACAGTGATTTTGGAGCCCAAGAAAATAAAGTCTGTCACTGTTTCCATTGTTTCCCTGTCTATTTGCCATGAAGTGATGGGACCAGATGCCATGATCTTATTTTTCTGAATGTTGACTTTTAAGCCAGCTTTCACTGTCCACTTTCACTTTCATCAAGAGACTCTTTAGTTCCTTTTCGCTTTCTGCTGTAAGAGTGGTGTCATCTGCATATCTGAGATTATTGATATTTCTCCCAGCAATCTTGATTGTGCACAAGCACAATCCAGCCTGTGCTTCATCCAGCCTGGGATTTTGCATGATGTACTCTACATAGAAGTTAAATAAACAGGGTGACAATATACAGCCTTGACATACTCCTTTCCCAATTTTGAACCAGTCCATTGTTCCATGTCCAGTTCTAACTGTTGCCTCTTGACAGGTTTCTCGAGAGTCAGGTACGGTGGTCTGGGATTCCCATCTCTTTAAAAATTTTCCACAGAATTTTAAATCTTGTTCCTTCATAGAACAAGATTTAAAAGGGCATGTATGGTTTTACTTATTTATTGCTCTGTACCCAGAGCCTCTTTGCAACCACATGGACTGTAGAATGCCAGGCTCCTCTGTTCATGGGATTCTCCAGACAAGAAGAATACTGGTGTGGGTTGCCATTTCCTTCTCTAGGAGATCTTCCTGACCCAGGAATTGAACCTGTGTCGCCTGCTGGGCAGACAGATTCTTTACCACTGAGCCACCTGGGAAGTCCCATAATTCCCTCTGCTATAGGTAAATCCTGTAGGCTCAGGAGGGCCGAGAGGAGCTACTCCATGTTCAAGGTCAGGAGGGGTGGCTTTGAGGAGATACCCCTCGTCCAAGGTAAGGAGCAGCGGCTGTGCTTTGCTGGAGCAGCTGTGAAGAGGTACCCCACGTCCAAGGTAAGAGAAACCCAAGTAAGACGGTAGGTGTTGTGAGAGGGCATCAGAGGGCAGACACACTGACCATAATCACAGAAAACTAGCCAATCTGATCACATGGACCACAGCCTTGTCTAACTCAATGAAACTAAGCCATGTCGTGTAGGGCCACCCAAGATGGACAGGTCCTGGTGGAGAGGTCTGAGAGAATGTGGTCCACTGGAGAAGGGAATGGCAAACCACTTCAGTATTCTTGCTTTGAGAGCCCCATGAACAGTATGAAAAGGCAAAATGATAGGATACTGAAAGGGGAACTCCTGGGTTGGTAGGTGCCCAATATGCTACTGGAGATTGGTGGAGAAATAACTCCAGAAAGAATGAAGGGATGGAGCCAAAGAAAAAGCAACACCCAGTTGTGGATGCGACTGGTGATAGAAGCAGGGTCTGATACTGTAAAGAGCAATATTGCATAGGAACCTGGAATGTCAGGTCCATGAATCAAGGCAAATTGGAAGTGGTCAAACAGGAGATGGCAACAGTGAATGTCGACATTCTAGGAATCAGTGAACTAAAATGGACTGGAATGGGTGAATTTAACTCAGATGACCATTATATCTACTACTGTGGGCAGGAATCCCTTAGAAGAAATGGAATAGCCATCATGGTCTACAACAGAGTCTGAAATGCACTACTTGGATGCAATCTCAAAAACGACAGAATGATCTCTGTTCGTTTCCAAGGCAAACCATTCAATATCACAGTAATCCAAGCCTATGTCCCAACCAGTAAAAACGACAGAATGATCTCTGTTCGTTTCCAAGGCAAACCATTCAATATCACAGTAATCCAAGCCTATGTCCCAACCAGTAACGCTGAAGAATCTGAAGTTGAACGGTTCTGTGAAGACCTACAAGACCCTTTAGAACTAACACCCAAAAAAGATGTCCTTTGCGTTATAGGGGACTGGAATGCAAAAGTAGGAAGTCAAGAAACACCTGGAATAACAGGCAAATTTGGCCTTGGAATACGGAATGAAGCAGGGCAGAGGCTAATAGAGTTGTGCCAAGAGAACGTACTGGTCATAGCAAACACCCTCTTCCAACAACACAAGAGAAGACTCGACACATGCACGTCACCAGATGGTCAACACCAAAATCAGATTGATTATATTCTTTGCAGCCAAAGATGGAGAAGCTCTATACAGTCAGCAAAAACAAGACTAGGAGCTGACTGTGGCTCAGATCATGAACTCCTTATTGCCAAATTCAGACTTAAATTGAAGAAAGTGGAAAAACCACTAGACCATTCAGGTAGGACCTAAATCAAATCCCTTATGATTATACAGTGGAGGTGAGAAACAGATTTAAGGGACTAGATCTGATATATAGAGAGCCTGATGAACTATGGACGGAGGTTTATGACACAGGGATCAAGACCATCCCCATGGAAATGAAATGCAAAAAAGCAAAGGAGAAAAGGAAAAATATAAGCATCTGAATGTAGAGTTCCAAAGAATAGCAAGAAGAGATAAGAAAGCATTCCTCAGCAATCAATGCAAAGAAATAGAGGAAAACATCAGAATGGGAAAGACAAGAGATCTCAAGAAAATTAGAGATACCAAGGGAACATTTCATGCAAAGATGGGCTCGATAAAGGTCAGAAATGGTATGGACCCAACAGAAGCAGAAGATATTAAGAACTGGTGCCAAGAATACACAGAAGAACTCTACAAAAAAGAGCTTCATGACCAAGATAATCACGATGGTGTGATCACTCACCTAGAGCCAGACATCCTGGAATGAGAAGTCAAGTGGGCCTTGGAAAGCATCACTACGAACAAAGCTAGTGGAGGTGATGGAATTCCAGTTAAGCTATATCAAATCCTGAAAGATGATGCTGTGAAAGTGCTGCACTCAATATGCCAGCAAATTTGGAAAACTCAGCAGTGGCCACAGGACTGGAAAAAGTCAGTTTTCATTGCAATCCCAAAGAAAGGCAATGCCAAAGAATGCTCAAATTACCGCACAATTGCATTCATGTCACACACTAGTAATGCTCAAAATTCTCCAAGCCAGGCTTTAGCAATACATGAACCGTGAACTTCTAGATGTTCAAGCTGGTTTTAGAAAAGGCAGAGGAACCAGAGATCAAATTGCCAACATCCGCTGGATCATCGAAAAAGCAAGAGAGTTCCAGAAAAACATCTATTTCTGCTTTATTGACTATGCCAAAACCTTTGACTGTGTGGATCACAATAAACTGGAAAATTCTGAAGGAGATGGGAATACCAGACCAGCTGACCTGCCTCTTGAGAAACCTATATGCAGGTCAGGAAGCAACAGTTAGAACTGGACATGGAACCACAGACTGGTTCCAAATAGGAAAAGGAGTACATCAAGGCTGTATATTGTCACCCTGCTTATTTAACTTATATGCAGAGTACATCATGAGAAACGCTGGGCTGGAAGAAGCACAAGCTGGAATCAAGATTGCCGGGAGAAATACCAATAACCTCAGATATGCAGATGACACCACCCTTATGGCAGAAAGTGAAGAGGAACTCAAAAGCCTCTTGATGAAGGTGAAAGAGGAGGGTGAAAAAGTTGGCTTAAAGCTCAACATTCAGAAAACGAAGATCATGGCATCTGGTCCCATCACTTCATGGCAAATAGATGGGGAAACAGTGTCAGACTTTATTTTTGGGGACTCCAAAATCACTGCAGATGGTGATTGCAGACATGAAATTAAGAGACACTTACTCCTTGCAAGGAGAGTATGACCAACCTAGATAGCATTTTGAAAAGCAGAGATATTATTTTGCCAGCAAAGGTCTGTCTGGTCAAGGCTATGGCTTTTCCACTGATCATGTATGGATGCGGAGAAGGCAATGGCACCCCACTCCAGTACTCTTGCCTGGAAAATCCCATGGGTGGAGGAGCCTGGTCGGCTGCAGTCCATGGGATCGCTAGGAGTCAGACACAACTGAGCAACTTCAGTTTCACTTTTCACTTTCATGCATTGGAGAAGGAAATGGCAACCCACTCCAGTGTTCTTGCCTGGAGAATCCCAGGGATGGGGGAGCCTGGTGGGCTGCCGTCTCTGGGATCACACAGAGTCAGACACGACTGAAGTGACTTAGCAGCAGCAGCAGCAGCATGTATGGATGTGAGAGTTGGACTTTAAAGGAAGCTGAGTGCCGAAGAATTGATGCTTTTGAACTGTGGTGTTGGAGAAGACTCTTGAGAGTCCCTTGGACTGCAAGGAGATGCAGTCAGTCCATTCTAAAGGAGCTCAGTCCTGGGTGTTCATTGGAAGGACTGATGCTGAAGCTGAGATTCCAATACTTTGACCACCTCATGCGAAGAGTTGACTCATTGGAAAAGACTCTGATGCTGGGAGGGACTGGGGGCAGGAGGAGAAGGGGACGACAGAGGATGAGATGGATGGATGGCATCACCGACTCGATGGACATGAGTTTGAGTGAAGTCCGGGAGTTGGTGATGGACAGGGAGGCCTGGTGTGCTGCGATTTATGGGGTCACAAAGAGTGGAACACGACTGAGTGAGTGAAGTGAACGGAACCCAGAGCCAGTGTGTGGTATAGTCCTGGGCATAGGAATAAATGCTTAAGAAATATTTATTGCTGAAGAAAAATGGCAAAATATTCCCAAATATGTAAATTTTGTTTTAGGTTTTATTTTGGTGTTTACATTGATCCTAGGTGTTTTTTGGGTTTTGTTGTTAATATTCCTTTTTTTTTTATTTATTTATTTTTTTCATTTTCATTTACCGTGTTGTTAATATTTCTTTGTAAGCTTTGGGTCTTAGTTGTGACACACAGGATCTTAGTTGGGTTATGCAGGGTCTTTTGGTGTGATGAAAGGACTCTTTAGTTGTAGCACATGGGCTCCAGACTGTGCCGGGTTAGTTGCCCCATGGCATGTGGGATCTTTAGTTCCCCGACCAGGGGTGGAACCTTTGTCCCCTACATTGCGAGGCAGATTCGTAACCACCAGACCACCAGGAAAGTCGGAATCCTAGGCTTTTTAAAGTTGTTGGAATGTTTACAAAAGATAAGCATCAATGCACCTGGAAGCTGTTAGAAATACGAGGCTCAGGTTCTGATTCAGACCTACTGTATCAGATACTCTGAGGGTGGGGCCTGACGGTCTGGTTTTACAGGCCCTCCGGGTGATGCTGATGCTGAATAATATTTGAGAACCAGGGTTCTATAAAGATACTGACTGAAGGTTGATTATGGCTATGTAAAATATGAAGTGCAACTTAAACCTACTTTTGAAATTAGGTACATTGTTTCTAATCAATAGCAGGTGTTAATAAACCACTTTTCAGCTGTCACCCTACGCCAGCCCCCATTTTATCAACTGTTGTCTCAAGACATCAACTGAAATGTAAACAAGGTCTGCCTGATCAATCAGCCAAACCTGGACTTTAGAAATTACATAGTATTTTTCAGCCTTCACCAGCCTGAATCTAACTTTTTTTTTTTTAATTTTTTTTAAATTTTATTTTATTTTTAAACTTTACATAACTGTATTAGTTTTGCCAAATATCAAAATGAATCCGCCACAGGTATACATGTGTTCCCCATCCTGAACCCTCCTCCCTCCCCATCTGGGCTTCCCTGGTGGCTCAGATGATAAAGTGTCTGCCTGCAATCCGGGAGACCCGGGTTCGATTCCTGGGTCGGGAAGGTCCCCTGGAGAAGGAAATGGCAATCCACTCCAGCACTCTTGCCTGGAAAATCCCATGGATGGAGGAGCCTGATAGGCTACAGTCCATGAGGTCGCAAAGAGTCAGACACGCCTTGCAATTCCAGGAAATGATTGTAGAACTGATAATGCTCATGATTCTAGTGTTGGAGTGCTTTACTTTTATTTATTTTGGCCATACCACACGAGGAATGTGGGATTTTATTTCTCTGACCAGGGATCGAACCTCTGCCCCCTGCATTGGGAGCACAGAGTCTTAATCACTGGACTACTAGGGAAGTCTCAAGAGCTTGTTTTTCTGAAACAAGTAACATCTTTGTCACTGAGTGGTGCCTTCACCATTGTTTTTTTGGTGTCTTAAGTTTTACTTTAATCAGTAGACAGGTATATGTGATTTACATGTTTCAAATGCTTATAATTGTGAAATGTGTTTCAGCTGATGAAGGGATTTGAAAGTAAAGTGGCTATTTCAGTGAATATTCATTCTGCGGAAGTTAGGGGAAGTTAGGTGGTTTTGCAAATACTCCTGTGTCCAGCTGTTGCCCACATGTACTCTTATTTCTTAGCCTCCAAGCATCTGTTTGCCTGTAGCTGTTCTTAGAATTTAATTGCCTGCTAGCTAAAACCTCTATGAAAACATTTGGATAGATAGAGTGGCCCAGGATTTTCTTTTGCTTGGCAAGAACTCACTTGCTAAAATGGTTTTTAATATGTTGGTGCCTCTCCACTGTGTTTCTGCCAGAATAGATGCAGCCCAAAAGATTTGCTTGTCTTCCTAACTCCTTTTTTAATATCTCATCGCAGTGACTGAGCTATTGATCTGAAGGGACAATGACAACCCTGCATGTGCTTTTTGCAAGTTCTGATATTTTAAGAACTGAGAGCTTTGAAAAAGAGCATTGCTTTACTTCACAAACTCAAGGCTTCTTCAAACCAAATAATATACAGCATATATCATAAAGAAGGTTCATTCCTAGAAATCACCAGATTTGAAGGGAGTGAAGGATGAGGGAGAAGGAATTAAAGCAAATGACAGTCTTTCTCAGAGACCGATGACCAGGGTTAGCTTCATAGGAACATTGTCTCCAGCAGCCCCACTTACTCTTTTCCTCACCACATCCCAAATTCATGTCCTTGGCTCCTAAAATACACTTAAAACACTTCTCAGAAAGATTGTTCCAGAGTGAAAGGCACATAGAAAATAAACAATAAACTTTTTGCTGAAATTAGCCTTGAGTATATTATTAGTGGTTTTGGCTTCTAGATTGACTCTTCAATAGACAAAATAGCAAGCCACATGCCTCATTATAATTAGATATATTTCAAATAACTGAAGATAAAACATCTGTTGCAAGGCAGATGGAAAAATTGGGGAATTTTTACCTGCGTACATTTATTAACCCAAGTTTTGACTAATAAGGTCTAAGGGGACTCTGTCCACTTGAGAGACATGCCCCAAAAGAGTTAAAGAATATTTAGGTTTAGACTCTTAATTTGTTAATGTTACTAATATCTCGTATGTATATTTGTATCTGTACAAATAGGTATGGAAGAATCCCACTTATTTTTAGAATTTGTTTTAAACTTTTTTTAAGTGAACTTTTCATTTTAGCATAGTTTCAGATTTATAGGAAATTTGCAAAGATGGTACAGAGAGTTCACCCTTATTATCTTATATTAGTAATGGTACATTTGTCACAATTAATGAACCAATACTGTTATGTTATTACTAACTGAAGTCCATACTTTATTCACGTGTCTTCACATATTCATGTGTCTTTGCTTTTTCCCTAATGTTCTTTTTTCTGTTCTAGGAACCCACCTAGGATACCATACCATAATTAGTCATCCTGTCTCCTTAGACTCCTCTTGGCTGTGACAGTTTCTCACCCTTTTTTTGGTTTTGATGACATTGACTGTCTTGAGGAATACCACCCAGGGATTTTGTAGAAGATCCCTCAAATAAGATTTGTCTGATGTTTTTTCTCAAGATGAGGTGCAGATAATGGCTTTTTTGGAAGAAGACTGGAAAAGTGAAGGGCTGTCCTCATCACATCTTATCTGCCATGCATAGTGTCAACATGACTTTTCACTGATAATGTTAATTGATCACTTGGCTGGGGTAGCATTTGTCAGGTTTCTTCGCTGTGAAGTTTTTTTTAAGAGATTTTTACTGGTTTTTCTACCTCTGTGATTCTGGAGGGGAATATGTTTTCTTTCATTTATTCATTCAACAGATGTTGCTGCTGCTGCTAAGTCGCTTCAATTGTGTCCGACTCTGTGCGACCCCATAGACAGCAGCCCACCAGGTTCCCCGTCCCTGGGATTCTCTAGGCAAGAACACTAGAGTGGGTTGCCATTTCCTTCTCCAATGCATGAAAGTGAAAAGTGAAAGTGAAGTCGCTCAGTCGTGTCCGACTCTTAGCGACCCCATGGACTGCAGCCCACCAGGCTCCTCCATCCATGGGATTTTCCAGGCAAGAGCACTGGAGTGGGGTGCCATTGCCTTCTCCATAACAGATGTTACTTTGAGTTAAAGAAAACATGGTTTTAGGTAAATTTTAGGGTTTTTTCACCCCAAGTCCCACTCTATGGCTTAGAGAAATGAACCTTATTTAAGGCATAGCCAGTACTTTGTAGGTAACAAAAGTTGATTAAGGTCAAGTTGTTGGTGTATGGTGTATATTTGTTTAGCTTTTCTAAATATACTGAGATTTTCAACAAAATTCTGTTTGACCACTGATGAATATTGTTAAATAATTTAAACCACACTCTTCAAATATTATGACATCTTAATTATTCATGATTTACCAGTTTAAATTAGACTTTCTTACCTTCTCTTTTCACTCATTTCATATTCAGAAGTAACAGTGGAAATGAGACCCTTTCTATCTATCTTCCCAGCTTTTGTTTAAGTACATAGGATTATATAGATATTAGGGATCAAGCAACCTCCTACTTATTTACATTCCTCAAATGCTAGTCATGGTAATGGATTCTGATCAGAAAGTACTAGGAAGAGAAGTCACCAGAGAATCTTGTTTTGAAATTTGTTAGGGAGTTTTGATATCAAGGAATGAGCATGCAGCAGATGAGCCTCTAGGATGAATTTGATTAATTCTCCACAGCAGCAAGACCTCAGAATCAGATGGTGTTGCTTGAGGCTTTGTGTTGCTTTGGAGTTGGATAATCTAAATTGTATGACCTCTAGTAGATTTCCATTCTGTCATGTATCAACCAATGTGTATCTGTGCAAATGGAAAGAGATTTTCTGTTGGGCTGTGTGTGAGCTCAGTGGGAAGGGTTAAAAATTAGGAATGAATGCATTTAACTCAACTTTGCTTCCTAATAACAGACATCTCTACCAGAATTGATGACACTGCAAACACGAAAGGAGCAGAGACATCTGGGTGCTATTGCTGGCTCTGCCACTACTTGTGTAGTTTTTGGGGTAATTTTTTTCTGTGTCTCCCCTTGGTGGCCCTCAGATTTTCGTCCACATAGTGGGAGTGGATAGGCCACAGCATTGCTTATACCCCCTTATAAGTTTGTTGTTCAGGATGGGAAACAAGAGTAGCAATATGGGCTGTCCACTCAATTCCATGGTATGATATGAGGCAGTGCATTAGGAAAAATAGATTTCTAGGTAATACGTATGAGCTGTAGAGCTTTTTAAGATCTATATTCTGGACTAGGGAAGTGGTGGTAGGTAGAGAAGATGGTGATGGATGAACAGAGACCACTGTACACTGAAGACCATAGTCCTTGTCCTTGGTCCTTCCTCTGTTACAGACTTGCTATTTCTCTTTCAGTGCCAGTCTCCTCTGCTCATGGCCTTGCCTTAGGCTGTCTGTTGTCAGGAGGGCTATGAGGGCCTGTTGACTTCCCTGTCTTCGCTTCTCTCCAGAGGACACAGTTGGGGCAGGTCAGCCCCGAATGAGGCTTTGGGCCCCAGGCTGTCCTGAGTTGGAGAAAATTTGGAAACCTCAGCAGATCAGCATGTCTGCTCGTGCCATTCTGACTGTGTGTGCTTATGTTTTTGTAAGGCTGCTCTTGCCTAGTTCCTTGTGATGAAGATTGGCCTTGTATTCAGTACTTCCGTGCAGAACCTGGGCCCCTTGGTGAAGTCCTTGTCTGGGTACAGTGGTTGGTACCTTAGTTGCTCTAAGGGTAGAAACATGCTTTCTTTTAGCCATGCCTCTCAGGGACTTGAACTCTGCCTAGGTCCATGCTGATGTTTGGGGCTCTGCTGCCCATTGTTGATGAAGATGCTCACTGTCCCAATTGCTTTTTACCAGATTTACCTGTTATCATATTGTCTGCTTTCTCCTTGCTGAGTATCCTGATGCTCACTAACTGATCACCTACCTATCTGGACCTCTGCTTGGTGCTGCCCACTCTCCTTTTCCAATCACACTCTCTTGCCTGCTTGCATTTCCTCCTAGAGCTTGCTTCTGAGTCCATCTCCAAGTACCTTCCCTCCAGTATGGAGGGACAATGGAGCCTGATCTACCATACTGCCTGCCTTTAGAAGCTTAATTATGACAACAGCTTTTTCCATTCTCTTTGTAAAAATTGATCAGCTTTTAGCTGCCTTAGTTGTTTTTTTCCCTGATATCATAAACCCACTCTTTACCATTTTTATTGGATCACTTCTTTTGTCTTTCTTTAGAACAAATCTCATGTATCCCCATTTCAGCCACTTGTTACCTTCACAGGAAGAGGCCTCAAATCATAAAATCTTTCTGTTGGAAGAGACTTTCAGAGACATCTAGTTCAGCTTTCCATGTGATGGTAAAATAACTCATCAGTTATTTTTTTGACGGCTCTCAACTGGTTTCTTGGGCCCAAAACTATAAATTCATTCATTTATTTATTCAGTCAACACAGTTACTGAAGGTTTACTTTTAGCCAGGCGTTGCAGGTGTGTGTGTGTCTTGTTTGTCACCATTCCTGTCCTTAGGGAGCTGCTACTCTAGAGGGAATAGAGAAATAAACAATCATGATTGCTAACTAGAGACCTGTAGTGGGTGTGGGGGAGGGGTCATTTCTTCTGCATGACTGAAGGTTGGTTCTGGAGAGGTTCTTTCTGTTGCTCCAGTTAACATCAGCTTTCTGGTCCACCACTTTTTCAGTTGCTCAGTGAAGAGAGGAATCTCCTTTCTGCCTCTGTCTATCCTTGACTTGCCCTTGAGATCATCTTTCTAAATGCAAACCTTGGTTTGTTACTTCCTTGTTAATAGGCCCCCACCCTCATTGTCTTCACCCAGGAACAGACATCTGGTTCTTGGGCACAACTTGTAAAGCCTTCTGGTTCATGCCTACTTCTCCAGTCTCATACACACCATTTTTCATCAGGCGCTCAGTGCTCCCAAATTTCGTGCAGTTTCCTGGCTACATCATGCTTGCACTTCTCTCGTATATGTTGTTCCTGCTACTTAGAATGACTGCCAGTCTATCTTCACCATAAACTCCAGGGCACTGTAAAAGCCTGATGGAAAATGGTACACAGGGAGGAATAAATCTCAACTCTACCCTTTTCGATTAAGTTGTACTTTGACCTTTTGGCTGCTATTACACCTTATGTACTCCACCCCTGCCGCCCAAAGATTGTAAACTAGACCAGGCAGTTATCTCTGTCTTTGGCCTTAGCAAAGACTGGCCCAGAATGGGCAGTCAATAAATACTTGTTTGGTGAACGGATAAGTAAAGAAATGAGTACAAGTTTTCTGTGGTGTCTGTTTTCTACTTTAGGTCTCCCTTGGAGCACTGCAAGTGCTACTTAAAAAGACTCCTACCACAATTTTGACTGTAGCTCCCTTCCAACCTATGACCACGCTCACTGGCTTAGCCACAACCAAACACCTGCCTGCAGTTATCACCAAGTGCTTAGTCACTCAGTTGTGTCTGACTCGTTGCAACCCCATGGACTGTAACCTGTCAGGCTTCTCTGTCCATGGAATTCTGCAGTCAAGAATACCAGAGTGGCTTGCTGTGTCCTCCTCCATGGGGTCTTCCCAACCGAGGGACCTATCACCAACAGCCTACCCAACAGGGAGAAAGACCCTTCAGGGGTGGGGGGAATGATAGACAACTCTTCACCTTCTCCCACCTGGCAGCCTCTGCTGCCAAGATAAGCTGTGTCTCTTCAAAACTCTAATCAAGAGAAAGAAATTGTACAAAATGAAATTGGCTTCATTCCTGTTTGATAAATCAGAACATTTGTAAACTGAGGAGAATTAGTACTTGAACAAGTTCCTGTCTTGTTAAGCAATCCTTTAAAGAGTCATCTACAAACTCAAGCAATTGGTGAGGACAGTTAATGGCCATTTATCATTTTAAGTTGATGTGTTTCAAATAAGTAGCAAATGGAGTATTTTGTTCCTAAATTACACATTTAGCACCTTCCTACTACCCTTTGTACATAATTATATCAGTGAGCAGTGAAGGACACACAAAACTGTCATGAACTTTGTCCTCCTTATCTTCCTCTTCTTTAATTGTGGATCTTAAACTTTTAGTCAAAACCCAGCACTTTTAGTTCTATTAGATGTAGATCTCTGCCTGAAATAGTCAGCCATTTCTGAGATAGTATACCTTTTTATTTTAGGTTTATTGTGATATAACTTACATAAAGTAAGATTCACCCTTTTTAGGCATGTACAGGGCTTCCCTGGTGGCTCAGATGGTAAAGAATCTGCTTGCAATGCGGGAGAACTGGGTTCGATCCCTGGGTTGGGAAGCTCCCCTGGAGAAGGGAACGGCTACCCACTCCAATATCCTGGCCTGAAAAATTCCATGGACAGTGGAGCCTGCCAGGCTATAGTCCATGGCGTCGCAAAGAGCTGGACCCAACTGAGCGACTTTCACTTTCAGGCATATACAAGTCTATGAAGTTTGACAAAATTATGTAGCTCATGGCCACCACTGAAATCAAGATAATAGACTTTTCTGTCATCCAGAGTGTTCCCTCATGCTTCTTTGTAGTCAGTCTCCTATCTATATTGCCAGCCTTGGCAACCACTGCTCTGATTTCTGTCACTGTTGTTTTGTCATTTCCAGAACCTCATTTAAGTGAAATCAAAGTATGTAGCCTTTCGAGTCTGGCTTATTTTGCTTAGTATAATGCTTTTGAGAGTCATCCATGTCATTGAATTTATCAGTAGTTTTCTGCCTTCTATTACATTCTTTATGAATGTACAACAATCTGTTTATCCTTTCACCAGTTGATGGCCATTTGGATAGTTTGAAATTTGCAGTGATTATGAATAAAGTGGCTGTAAACATTTGTAGTTTAGCTTTTGTGTAGACATATATTTTTATTTCTTTTAGGTAAATACCAAAGAGTGGGATGGCTAGATCTTATGATGTGTTTTTCAAAACTCTCTTTTTCAAAGTGACTGTGTCATTTTTTTTTAATTTTATTTTATTTTTAAACTTTACATAACTGTATTAGTTTTGCCAAATATCAAAATGAATCTGCCACAGGTATACATGTGTTCCCCATCCTGAACCCTCCTCCCTCCTCCCTCCCCATTCCATCCCTCTGGGTCGTCCCAGGGTGGGAAGATTTGGGAGAATGGCATTGAAACATGTAAAATATCATGTATAAAATGAGTTGCCAGTCCAGGTTCGATGCATGATACTGGATGCTTGGGACTGTGCCATTTTTTAAAAATTCCAGTCTGTGGCTTGTCTTTTTATTTTTATTTCTTTTAAATTTTCTTACTATTTAAAGAGCAAAATATTTAAGTTTTTATGAACTTCAGTTGATCAGTCTTTTCTTTTATGGTTCATGCTACTTCTGTCCTATATAAGAAATAGTTACCAGACCTAGGATCATGAAGATTTACTTCTATTTTATTCTAAACATTTTGTAGCGTTCGGTTTTATGTTTCAGTCTATGATCCATTTCAGGTTGTATGTATACAGTGAAGTTTGGGTTGAGGTTCTTTTTTAAAAATCTTGATATGTCCCATTGTTCCACCATCATTAGTTGAAAGACAAAAAGACTGTCATTTGTCTGTTGAATTAAATTGACATCTTCATCAAAAATCAGTTGACCATATATAAGATCTCGTTTTTTTGTACATTGCTTTATTGCACTTTGCAGATACTGCGTTTTTTACAAATTGAAGTTTTGTGGCAATCCTGTATCAGGCAAATCTGTCAGCTCCATTTTTTTCCAGCAGCATTTGCTCCCTTTGTGTCTCTGTGCCACATTGTTAATTTTCATCATATTTTAAATCCTCCACCAGCAAAAAGATTACAACTTGCTGAAGACCAAGTTGATGGTTAGTATTTTTTGCAATAAAAATAAAGTATCCTTTACTTTTATTTTTTATTTTTCAAGGAATGTACATTTTAATTTTTTTAGACATAATGCTATTGTACACTTAATAGACTACAGTATACTGTAAATTTAACTCATATATGAACTGGGAAACCAAGAAATTTGTGTGACTCACTTAATTACAATATTTTGTTTTTTGCACTGGTCTGGAACCAAACCCACAGTATTCTCCAGGGTATGCTTATATATATATATATATATATATATATATATATATATATATATATATGGATCAGTTTCTATTCCATTGATCTATGTGTTTTTCTTTTTACCAATATCACACTGTCTTGAATAGTGTACCTTTATAGTAAGTCTCAAAATCAGTTGTTTTGAATCCTTCAGCTGTTTCTTTTTCAAACTTGTCTTGGTTATCCTAGATTGTTTTCCCATATAAATTTTAGAATTATCTTGTAAATTTCTCAAGAAGAAGTTGGCTTAGATTTTATTGAGCATTTACTTGAATGCTGAATTAGGGATGAATGGAATCTATAAATTGATTTGGAAGAGAATTGCAGTATTGATGATGTTGAGTCCTCTAATCCATGAACACACTGTCTTTCCAGTTACTTATGTCTTTGATTTCTCTCATCATTGTTTTTTGTAATTTTCAACATATAAATCTTACAATACTTTGTTAGATTGGTTCCTGAGTATTGTGTATTTATTGGTTCTGTTGCAAATGGTGCTTATCCAAATTTTAGCCTCCCATTTGTTCATTAATGTATCTAAAAATACAGTTCATGTTTGTGTAGTGGTCTTAATGTTTTCCATCCTTGGTAAAGTCACTTACTAGATCTAATTTTTTTATGGATTATTTTGGATTTTCTACTTAGATAATTGTGTTTTCTGTGAATAAAGACAGTTTTATTTCTCCTCTCCAACTTTGTGTATCTTTATTTTCTGTACCTTACTGCACTAGGACTTCTATCTAGTAGGCTGTTGAATGGAAATGGTAAGAATGGGTTCCTTGCCTTGTTCCTGATCTTAGGGGGAAATCAGTCTTTCACCATAAAGTATAAACTGTAGGTTTTTTCATAGATGTTCTTTTTCAGACTGAGAAAGTTCCCTTCTATTTCTAGTTAAGTGTGTTTTTCTTTAAATTGTGAATGGCTGTCAAATATCACAGTTTTTTCTGCATGTATATAAATAAACATGGATTTTCTTCCTTGAACTGTTGATATTGTGAATGGCATTAAGTTAAGAATTATGAACCTCGCATGTGTAGACCAAATCCCAAATGACTATAGTATATTATTCTCTTATACTTCATGGATAAAAATCATGGCTAGATGCTGCATAGTTGTTGGCAATTCCTGAACATATGAGTGTTATATAGGTTACTAGGACCACTTCCATCCTTGCTAACTTTACCTATGATACAATGCATGTAGAGTGCTTCTTCTTCATCTTTATTTGATCTTTCGGCTATCAAAAGGGAGTGAGGGGAAAGGCAACAAATATAATGAGTGTCTATATATTAATACTAGGCAATGTGTATGTTAATTTAATCTTAATTGGAGATTGAGGTCCAACAAGCAGTTCGTACCACTGAAGTCTTGGAGCTGGTCAATGGCACGCTCAGAACTTAAGTACAGGTTTGTTTTGTAAAAACCCATGATAAGCCCAACACATTTTAATACCTCTCCCTGGAAATGAGTGCCTGCATGTGGCAGCGGACAGTCAGGGCAGGGGACCAGGTACTGGGTGGAAGACTGCAGGGAGGGTGGTGGAGGAGAGACTGATTGAGATTAGGAAAGGGAGAAATGTTCTACCACCTTTCATTGCCATATAAAAACCTGGACATTTTTAGATATCTTGGTTTGCATCATATCTCTGTCATTTATTTGATTTGTGGCACATTTGTATCTCTGAGACTCTTTTTTAAAATTATTATTATTTGAATTGTAGACTCTTAACTTGGGTTGTTAAGAATAAAGTGCCATGCACATAGAATGTGCTCAATATGATGGTGTCCATTACTATCCTCATTACTGATTTCCTACCATTAAACACACCTTATAACTGGAAATAATTTGGTTTTGGAAAGTGATTTATGTAGTTTAATTCTTTTGCCAAAATAGCCTAGAACAAGTCTTTCTTTTTTTTTTTTTTAAGAATGGACTTGGTTTCCTCTACTTTTTACCCACATCCCAAGTCAAAACAATACTCACTTTACTAAATCAGTTTGCAAGTTTGATTAAAACCTCCTGCTGAATGCTTGGGCTCTGGAAATGATTGCGTGCATGTGTGTCTGTACATGTGATCTGGAAGTGGTTGTCTCGGCCCCAAGGACTGGAGAGACCACTTTGATTTTACATGAGCAGCCAACCAATGATAGCCAGCTTGAGTGCCTTCGCTCATGCAGATCTGACAAGTTTCTGAGTCATCAAAACTGTCTTCTCTGACAAAAACCACTTCAGGCTGTTTGGAGGTAATGATTCCTTTTTTTGGTAAGGTTATTTTGGTTATCACAAGTAGAGCCCAACAGCTTCTTCTGTATTTCGTCAGTCAGGTCAGGAGGTAGCAGTGAGAAAAAGGCTGACACTTGAGAAAGGACATCAGGCTGTCATCCAGTGAGCTTTCTACTGCCCAGACCTAAGGAGGGTTTTTGGCTCTAGTATCACCAATCCATAGCCTTTTGGGAATTGATTCTCATTATTCTTTGATTTCCTAGCAGTACACTTCCAACTGAAAATGCTGTTTGACAGACGAAAGGAAAATCAATTGTATTTTGAGAATTTGGGGGATAATATCATACCATCTCTTGGTGTTATTGCAAATCAGGATTGGCAGTCAGTAGTCCTCTTTTTTAAAAAAACAACTTTATTGAGGTGTGATTGTTATACAGAGTGCTACTGCCCATATTTAATTTATACAATTTGATGGATTTAAACATATCCATATACCCTTGAAATTATCACCGCAGTCAGGATAATATACATATCCATCACCTCCAAGAAAGTCTCCTCCTGCCTTATGTTTATTTGTATGTATGTGTTAAGAACTCTTGAGATCTATCCTCTTAACACATTTTAAGTGAAAATGAAGTGTTTTACATATTACTGTATTGTCATATTACATATTTATATGATACATAGTCTTTAACATATTACATATTGTCAAAGCACCTGCACCTTAACCACAACTTCTAATTTAATTTACACCTTAAGTACAGTAGGTCTTATTTTTACTTTATGATGAAAAAATTGACCTAAGGGATATGTTTTCCCAAAGATCACCTTTGGATATTGCGCCAGTACCCAGAACCCAATTTTGAATTTTTTCCAGTGTTCTTTGCATAAGACCTCTGGCCCTTAAGCCTGATCTGGCTCTCTAAACTTTATTGACCTAGTAAACCGTTTGAAAACTAAATGTTTAATGACTACCTTTGCCCCCACAATTAGAATCAACAAATGTGACTGATGACAGCTTCAGAGAGAGTTCATGAAACAAGTAGTTTCATGGAGATAGTTTGGAGAAGACCTTCTGCATTTCATATGTGTAACTTTACCTATCTAGACTGGTTAGAGACTTCTAGCGTCCAAGGAGGAATGTTCAAAGGCTGGTCATTAAACTTTTGGGACGGTTTTAATTAAAATGTTGGGTAGTGAGGTAAGAGGCCTCCCTGGTGGCTCAGACCATAAAGAATTTGCCTGCAATGTGGGAAACCTGGGTTCAATCCCTAGGTTGGGAAGATCCCCTGGAAGAGGGCATGGCAACCCACTTCAGTATTCTTGCCTGGAGAATCCCATGGACAGAGCAGCCTGGTGGGGTACAGTTCATAGGGTCGCAAAGAGTTGGACACAACTGAGCGACTAAGCACAGCACAGTGAGGTGTGGCCAGGCTGGTAGATTTGGTGCAGCCTCTTGGGTTTGACTTTGTGTTAAATGCTTTTCTAATCATTATAGGGACATAAAGATTAAGGCGAAACAAACCAAAGAATAGTATTCTACTCTTTAGACCTGACAAGCCAACAAAACAAGATGGGAACATAGACGTGATTCCATTTTGTTTCCTCCAGTCCATTCTTCGTTCTGCCAGCAAGAGAGTCTTTTGAAAGCACATGTCCTTCCCATAAAATTTTCTGATGGTTCCCTGTTTCTCAGAGGCCCAAGTCCAAGCAGGACAGAAAAGGCCTTCTCTTATTTCTCCAGCTTCTTCCTCCATACCCACTCCTCTGGCCAGGATTGCAAATCTCAATACCCTGGTGACCTTGGTTGGACTATGCATGAGGCAGGCGAGCTTTGTGCTCAGGCCCAGTTCTGTCCTCTGCATTCTCACTCGTGTCTTGTTTCTCCACAGGTGTCACTTGAAGGGACACAGGTTTCTTCATTTGTAATAGGGGGATCAATATCAGCACCTCCATCCTGGGCTTGCTGTGAGGATTCAACCAGAATGCATTCTGAGGGCTTTGACTGTGCCTGGCATAGCGTATTTTATTATTATTATACAATAGAAGAAGCAAGGGTGTGAGGGTAAAATCTTAATATTTTTAGGTGCTCGGAGCACACCTTGATTTTTCATGCCTCTTGGTGTTTACTCATGCTGAGCCCTCTGTCTAAAATGCTGTTAGTCTGAGTCCTCTTAGAAGGAGATATTTAGGATGAAACAGGCAAGGATTTTATAACCAACCGCCTGTGTGAGAGATGTGGCAGGATGAGGAGATGGGAAGGGTGGGCGTGCCCATGATGCCAGTCCATGATGCAAGTCTGACCCCTAGTGAAGAGGAGACAGAGTAGCTTGGGTGAAAGCTGTCTAGACTGCTGTACAGTCGAAGGGAGGTTCAGAAAAGCCTTTGGGGAGTCCCAAAGTCCAAAGGTCAGTACAGTCCTGCCCCTGCTGTGCTCAGTCATTGGTCAGGTGCAACCCATTGGAAGTGGGCCTTTGGCACAAACATTAGGATGAATTTCTGAGGTAGCAGCTCAATTGTGCACCCTGTCATTGGAGGCCTTCCTCTTAGCCTCTGTAAGTGCCTTTCCTCTTGTGTTGAATTCCTCCTGCCTGTATTTAAAGGACCAACTTTAAATGTTTTCTCTTCTAGGAAACTTTTCTAGGAAAGAAATTCTCAGCATGTCAGATGATGGGCCCACTGTCTACAGTGATCATTCCCAGATCTCTGCCTTGTTAATTTTTGATACACTTACTTGAACCCCTGCCATCTGAAAAACTAGTAGGTGTTCAGGGAATAATCTTTTGAAGCAATGAATGAGTTGGTAGGACTTGGACAAGCAGAATTAAAGGAGAAGATAGTTGAGGCAGAGTGAACTGTTTGAGCCGAGTCAAATAAGTATGCCTTGCCCAAAAACTGTCATTTTAGGCAAAGTATATTATGATGCAAAACAGTGGGGGCAGGTTTTTTTTCCTGGCAGTTGAAAATGATTCATATTTGAGAACTTTGTTAAAAACAATGTTTTGAGTATTTCCTGAGAGATTTCTTTCCTGAGAGGAAACGGCGTTGATGGAAATGGAATTTTACTGCTGCCAGGAAGAGTATGATAAAGATCAAATCTCTTACAACTGCTACCAGAATAGAAATTTCCATAGAGCAAAGAGATTTAAAAGGCCCACCTAATGGCTCATAGGTATTTAGTGTTTAGTGCAGCTGAACTGTAATTCCATAATGGAATTGGACCAATTTTGACAATCCAGTTTGTAACATATGAATTAGTGGAGACTCATTCATTTTGACATTTGCCGAAGCTGCCAGATGTTGGCCATATTTCTGATGAAAGGAAACAGGGAGCTGGCCAGGATCCCAAATCTCAGTGTCACTGCCAACCGCCTGCCTCTGCTACATGTTGCCAGAGGAGGTAGACATGCCAAGGATAAGGTCTCAAAAATCACTCTTTATCAGCAACGGGAGGTTTAGCTCCTAATCCCTATGTAATGTTTTGCCCTGGTGACCTGGGTTGGACTACGTATGAGGCAGGCGCTCCTTTTTGCCCAGGCCCAGTTCTGTCCTCTGCATTCTCCCTCATGTCTTGTTTCTCCATAGGTGCTACTTGAAAGGACGCACGTTTCTTTATTTGTAAGAAAAGGATAATGTTGGCACCTACATCCTGGGCTCACTGTGAGGATTCCACCAAGTAGATATGCTGAGGGCTTGGACTGTGCCTGGCATAGAGTATTTGTGCAATAAATGGTAGCTAGGTTTTATTACTATTATATAGTTAAAGAGGAATTTCCCTGGTGGCTTAGTCGGTAAAGAGTCTGCCTGCAATGTGGGAGACCTGGGTTCGATCCCTGGGTCCGGAAGATCCCCTGGAGAAGGAAATGGCAACCCACTTCAGTATTCTTGCCTGGAGAATCCCAATGGACAGAGGAGCCTGGTGGGCTACAGTCCATGGGGTCACAAAGAGTCGAACATGACTGAGTGACTCACTTTCACTTTTTCATAGTTAAAGAAGCTAGGGTGTAAGGGTAAAAATCTTAATATTTCTAGGTGCATATTTTAAAAGTTGGTGAGGGCCTGTTCTCTAGGGGCATGGGCTTTTCTGGCCCATTCTGTAATTAATCTCTCTCACACAGTTGCTGGTTCCAACTCTTCTCAAGTAAGAACAGTTCATTTTGGCTTTTACATAAGTAAAATCGCTTACTCCTCCACTGTGCTCTGACCTAATAGGGAATACCTTTCTTCTCTTTTTCATTGGCCCATCTCTCTCACCTTCAAATTTCTATTATAATTCTTCCGTAGGTTACATATACCTAATATGCCCCAGACACATGAATGTAACGTGGCTACATGGTACAGTCCCCTCCTTTGACTTTTGTTCATCAGGTTGGGAAGCTCTTTGACCCAACAGCCATTGCCTTACAGATCTTTTTTTCCCTTTTAGTGGAATAGTTCACTTGGTATATTAGCCGTTTACTTCTGTCTTTCACTGCTGAGTTATTGATTTCACTAAAGAGCTTCTCCTTTATGTATGTTTATACACATCTCTTTTTTCTTTTTTTGAATTATAAAAGTGTGATAACACATTTACAGGAAACTTGGAAAATACAGAGCAAAGTTACATATAGTTCCACTATATATTACAGGTATTTTTTTAAGTAGATAAATTAAGATTTTTAGTTTCAGAGTTTCAGTATCATCCTCAAAAATTAATAGAACAAATAGAAAGCTGGGCCTCCCAGGTGGCACTAGAGGTAAAGAAACTGCCTGCCGGTGCAAGAGACACAAGAGACATGGGTTTGATCCCTGGGTCAGGAAGATGCCCTGGAGAGGGAAATGGCAACCCACTCTCAGTATTTCTTGCCTGGAGAATCCCATGGACAGAGGAATGTGGTGGGTTACAGTCCATGGGGTTGCAGAGAGTCAGACACAGCTGAGCACACACACGATACTACAGGGCAAACATGTTTAAAATCTCCATCCAGGTAGATCATAAGCCTTCCCTCCTTCCAAAATAACCATTATCGTGACTTTTCAAGTAATTATTTTCTTACAGTTCTTAATCAAGAGCGTGCTTTTTAAAATTATCACTCTTGCCTATCCAGTTACCTCTATGCTGCAGCCTAGGTAAGGGCACTGAGATTCCTTCACAGGTTTTCTCAGGCCTTCCTTTCTAGTCTCCTTTCTCTAACCACTCCTCCTCGCCGCAGTACCCGGTTTCTGGCCATACTGGGTTATTCACAGGCTCGGATGCCTCTAGGGTTTGCCAGATACTTCCAGGCATTTGCTCCTGCTTTCCCCTCTCTCTGGAGTTGCCTCTGTTCCCATTCTCTGATGAAGTCCTGCTGATATAGACCTGCTCAAGTGTGGCTTCTTCAGTGAAGCTGTCCTAGAGCTCTCTTCCCTGACAACCTGGACAGAATGAATCTCTCCCAGCTCTGTGCCCATTAGAGATTTTTTTTGGCGGGGGGATCTGGGGGGCTTGTGAGATCTTAGTTCCCTGACCAGGGATCAAACCCATGCCCTGGGCAGTGAAAGTATGGAGTCCTAACCACTGGACTGCCAGGGAATTCCCTGGAGTATTTTATACATGTTTCCGTTAGTAATATTTATCATAGTATCTGGTTCCTAACGGATTGCTTAATACATAGTAGGTGCTCAATAAATGTTTGTTGAAAGTGTGAATCTATACAGTCAATCTTTAAAGTTTTTTCAGGGTGTCACATTTTCTTCAGGATTGACTCAAATCATATATTTGATCATATGATCAAGCTTGATGTGGAATCTTTCAGATGCTGTGAACATTAACTGTGATTGAAGTAAGTTTTTTTTTTTTTTTGCTGTATTAAGATAGCACTCCTGTATTTTAATTGTTTGAGTTGTCTTAAAATACTCAATTTGTGTCAGCCAAACAGAGACTGAAGTGAGCTTTATAAAAACTTAAAATTCAAATCCATATCTGTCTAGTCCTAATATCAATAGGAGTGACTTATTTTAATTCAGATTCTCTCAATTACATTTTATATATAACTAGGATAGGTATGACTGAGAAAAATTTAACAGTTATCAAGATTTTTTTTAATTGAAAAGTTTTATATTTGGTTAAAACTTTTTTTAAGCTACAGAACATATAAAAAAGTTTATATCCCTGCTTCATTTACAACCCTATTCCCCAGAGGTAACCACTGTTAAATTTTTTCTCTAGGTGTTCAAATTGTTTTTATGTCTATTGAATTGAAGCATATGTACACTTGTGCACACACACATATGCTCATACATTTATGCTCATGCACATATATCTTTATATATACAATTGGAATCATACAATATATCATATTCTTTAATTTGTTTTTTTACTTGATGTATGTTAGAGATAATTTCATATTGGTATATACTGAGCTACTCCTATATTTTGACAGTTGCACAATAGTCCATTGTTTGGATATTTCACAGATAGTTTAAACAGTCCCTTCCTGATGGATATTTGGATTATTTAATTTAAAATTTTTTTTTTTTACTCTTTTAAACAATGCTGTTAATAAACATCTTTCTATATTTTATTTACTCTTGTTTGTAAAATTGTTACAGACCAGAGTTCTTGGGCTTCCCTAATCAATAGAAATTGATCAGAGGCCAGACAAGAAATTCAGGCAAAACTTTATTGGGGCCCTGCTGCAGCAGCGGGGAGCCACAACAAACAACAGGTTCCCTGTTGCCTGCCCTCTCCCTGAAAGAGGGCTAGCTTATGCCCTTATATGGAGTGAGGGTAGGGGTGTGTCCAGGGGTCAGACCAGAGGGGGTGACTTAGGTGGTGTTGTGTACAGGGAGCACGCTCAGTACCCTGTTTTTGCTCCAGGCTCTTCAAAAGTGACAGTTGGTTGTGTTTTTTTTTTTTTTTTTTTTTGGTCTCTGTGTATCTTTGAGGTGCAGAATTTGCCCCAGGTGTGCATGCATGCAGTTACTTTTAGTCCCATATAGTTTCTGTGTGTTTTGCTCGAGGAGCAGTATGTACAGGTGCAAGCATAGCAGCAGTGCAGCAAAGGGTCCCAGGTCCCAGCCTGTCTCAGATCACCAAAGTATTTTTTTTTAATTTATTTATTTATTTTATTTTTGGTTGCACAGCCTTTTTTCTCTAGTTGCGGTAAGCTGGGGCTACTCTCTAGTTGTGGTGTGAGGGCTTCTCATTACAGTGGTTTCTCTCGTTGTGGAGCACAGGCTCTTGGGTGCACAGGCTTTAGTAGTTGTGGCTCCTGGGCTCTAGAACACAGGCCCAATAGTTGTGGAGCATGGGCGTAGTTGCCCTGAGGCATGTAAGATCCTCCTGGACCAGGGATCGAACCAGTGTCTCCTGCATTGGCAGGCAGGTTCTTTACCACTGAGCCACCAGTGAACCCTGGTGGGTGTGGAGGTAATACCTCATTGTAGTTTGATTTGCATTCTCCAGTAATTAGCAATATTGAGTATCTTTTCAATATTTTGGGCAAAGGATATTAATAGGCATTTCTCCAAAGAATATATACATCTGGCCAATAAGCACATGAAAAGGTGCTCAGTGTCTGCATTTCCATAACTTAGTGTGTTATTGCTTGAAAGAATCAAATCTTTGTGAAATAAATGTGTGAATGGAATTAAAACAGATTTTTCAACAGTATTATTCTATCTTTATATTAGTGTTTTCGATTTTTAATAAATATTACAACAGCTTGTTTAAATTAGATATGTGAATATCTAAAGGAAAACCATAAACATTTTAGATAAAAATGGGAACTTTGGGACTTCAACCTTTATTAGAGCAGTAAGCCCATGCAGATTTCACTTTTTGAGGAATATTGTTACTATCATATAATTTAAGGCTGGGCTTGATCTAGTAGATCTGTCTCTATTGACATCCTTTTTACCTCCTTGTTTCATTTTCATCAGTTTCAGAGCCCTCCATATTTTGCAGCCAGGAAGGAAATTGGTCTAGGCTTATGAAGACTGACATCTACATAGGGTTGGCATCTTAGTCACTTTCCCAAAATCTGATGCAGAAAGGCAGAAAACCACTCATTTTTGTATCTTGGAAAGTGAAACTATGTGTACTAAGCTCCATCTGGCAAAAGTAGTATTTAATATTTGTTCCTTACTCTTTTCAGAAAATGGAGGCGTGGGTGGTGGTGATGGAAATTAACACTTACTGAGTTCCAACTATGTTAGGCACTATATATATGTTATTTTGTTTAATCTTTATAGGAATATAGTATGGCTTCACTGAGGCACATAGTAGTTTAATTGCCAAATACAACATACCTTGCTAGTAAACAGCAGGGCTGGGGTTTTGATCCAAGGTCTTCTTGACCCCCGCCCCCACTATCTGTGTCAGTCACACACTTGGATAAGAAATCGTACCATTATTGTTCATCTCAAATGTTGATAATTTGTTCTTTAGGGAAGTTTTGGCTACTTTTCACAAATTGGCATAGCGTTAAAACAACCTTGGATTTCTTAAAGTTAAGAAACTTGTAGTATGATTCGTAGGTAAAAAGTCCTGTATTCGAAGAGCAGAGTAAATTTAATAGTTGTAAAACTATAGTTTAATATTTTTATTAGACATACACTGTGATTCATTTTTATGTATTATAAATTGGAAATTATTTTAGATAGGTAAAGAATCCTTAACACAATTACATATGCTTCAGTTATTCTAAAATACTTTTTTTGCTAATATTTTTTCTTAAAAAACACTTTGAGGAATGTTTTTTTCTTAAGGCTTCAGACTTTTTGGAAATGTTGCATTTTCCATTAATAAAATTTTTCTAGTTTCTCTTCTAACTCAGAAGCAGTATTTGTATGTAATGTAAGTTGTTTACATTTAAATAGAGCATCTTAGTATTTGCATGTGACTCAGGCTGCTGTGTGGCTCTGATGAGTGCTATTTTATATGCTTCTCAGGAATGATGCAAACAAATGCATTTTCCTATGTGGTAGACTTAATAGATAAAATCAGTTTGGAATTAAAGTTCACGAGTAACAAAATTTCTCCTTGAACAATTCTCTGTGTGGCACAATGTGTAATTGTATCAGACCCAACTCTACTACCAACAAAACTGTAATGTCAGTCCTATGTCCTATTTGTCTTCTCTTCCGGGGCGGTTCTGCTCTTATCAAAACATATCAAAGTGCAGTGCGAATTGCTAGTCCTCAAGAATTATTATTTTCTGTGGTAACTGTTTAATTCAGACATGGATGCTGCCAAAGTTGCTCCCCAAGGTACCCTGTGCCTAAGGCATTTTAAGAACTGGAGTGTATTTCAGTATGATACTGCTACTCTGGAAGAAGTGTATACATAGTGGTTTACTTTCCCAGTGTAAAGTTAGATTAGAGCTCACGTTTCTGATCTATAAAAAGATTTATGGCTGATGTGTATTTGTATTCTGGCTCTGCTGCTTAGCTGGAGGACTTGAAGTGATTTAGTTCTCCTCTCTGTCCTTCAGTTTCCTCCTCTCTAAAGTGGGGATGATAAAACCTACTTCATAGCTCTGTTGTGAGGATTATTATCCAGGATTACATAATCTTGATCTTTACATTTATTTAAGATAGTATGGTATTGGGGTTAAGGATTCAAGCTTGAAGGTCAGTCAGTATGCAGATCTTGGCTCTGTTCCTTTTTAGCCACCTGACCTGGTGAAGTGAAGTGAAAGTCACTCATCTGTTTGTGCTCTTAGTTGCTCAGTTGTGTCCAACTCTTTGCGACCCCATGAACTGTAGCCTGCTCCTCTGACCATGGGATTCTCAGGCAATAATACTGGAGTGGGTTGCCATTTCCCTCTCCAGAGGATCTTCCTGATCCAGGGATCGAACCCAAGTCTCCTGCATTGCAGGCAGACTCTTTACCGACTGAGCTACAAGGGAAGCCCGAGTGAAAGTGAAGTCGCTCAATCACGTGTGACTCTTTGCGACCCCATGGACTGTAGCCTACCAGGCTCTTCCATCTGTGGGATTTTCCAGGCTAGAATAGTGGAGTGGGTTGCCATTTCCTTCTCCAGGAGATCTTCCTGACCCAGGGATTGAACCCAGGTCTCCCACATTGTAGGCAGACGCTTTACCGTCTGAGCCCCCAGGGAAGTCCACCTGACCTAAACTAAGTCATATAATCTTGTGCTTCAATTTCCTCTTCTGTAAAATGGGAAAACTAATAACTGCTTACTTTATCAGGTTGTTTTCAGAAGTAAATGACTTAATACATATGAAATGCTTTGAAAGATACCTGCTGCTGCTAAGTTACTTCAGTCGTGTCCAACTCTGTGCGACCCCATAGACAGCAGCCTACCAGGCTCCCCCATCCCTGGGATTCTCCAGGCAAGAACACTGGAGTGGGTTGCCATTTCCTTCTCCAATGCATGAAAGTGAAAAGTGAAAGTGAAGTCACTCAGTCGTGTCCGACTCCTAGCAACCCCATGGACTGCAGCCTACTAGGCTCCTCCATCCATGGGATTTTCCAGGCAAGAGTACTGGAGTGGGGTGCCATTGCCTTCTCCATGAAAGGTACCTGGCATGTGGTAAATCCTAAATAGTTATTAACCATTAACAACAGCAACAATGATCTTGATTCTCATCTCAGTTGTCAGCATGCAATGTCAGTGTTCATTTACTGTGCTCACTAAACCAAAACCTCTTTTGGAGATTGGGCAGATTCTTTTTAGCTTCTGAGCCTGACATAGTAGGTTGTTGTTGTTCAGTCGCTCAGTTGTGTCCAACTCTTTGCAACCCCGTGGACTGCAGCATACCAGGCTTCCCTGTCGTTCACTATCTCTTGGAGTTTGTACAGACTCATGTCCATTGAGTCGATTATGCCATCCAACCATCTGATCCTCTGTCGCCGCCTTCCCCTGCCCTCAATCTTTCCCAGCATCAGTCTTTTCCAGTGAGTCGGCTCCTCATATCAGGTGTCCAAAGTATTGGAACTTCAGCTTCATCATCAGTCCTTGCAAAATATTTGTGGAATGAATTAGTTAGTAAGTGAAAGAATACTTTTATGCTTCTCAGACCTACCCTTGCCCCCTTCCACTTCCTTTGAAACTGTTCTCTTTCTCCCTGCCATGACCCACGTGGTTTTTGCAGCTGAACTCACCATGTTGTTTAGAAAAAAAGTTTGGAATACTTGGTCTAAAAACAGAACAATCTGATTAATCCAGGCTGTTCTACTATCATAGTCTCATATTTTGCCTCCCCCACCCACCCCCCCCGCACCTACACTTAACTGTGAAGCAAAGGATTACACCTGCTTGCCAGCACTGAAGATAGAGTCTGGGGCATAGTAGGCACTTGATTGATGATGTATGAATTGAACAGAGAGTCTTCACAGCCCCAAGAGATGAGTTCATACCTTTATCCCAGATGGAAATAAAGAGCTTTTCACACCAGTGATGGTTTCAGGATTATTAGGAGCTATGAGATCTGCCTCTGACATGTTTTGAAGTAACACATTTCAAACCTCAATTTAGGTTCAGTATGTATGAGAGGGAAGAGCTTGTAGCAAGCCATGTGAAAGACTTCTGTTTCTTAAAATTGGCTACTGATGCTTTTCTTCACTGGTGATTCTAACCTCGTATCACGTATAGCATATAAATTGATTGAATTTTTCTTTCCTGGTCTATCCCAAGTCTTCAAATGGCAAATTAGATTGAAAATAACTCAGTAGTGCTTTGCAGTTATTGCACAAGGAAAGCTGGCTTCAGTGGTGCAGTTTAACTCTGGCTGTGTCACTCCACCTGGAGCAGCATGGAAATACCTTCTCTAATTATAGTCATTAAAAGTCTAATGAACTTTTCTGTTTTAAAAAGCCTTTTAAATTTTCTTCTGTTAAGCAGTTTCTTTTCATTTGTACCATAGATGCTGTTGATAATTTCCATTTATGTATTCTTCTGGCTTCATACAATTGGTTTCATTTTCCATGTAATTAGACACATGGTTATTAAATGTAAGTTGTGTAGGTAAAAAGAGGTCATTCTTTATACAGTCTCCTAAAGATATTCTCCTTTTTACTGTTCTTCCTGTGAGAATTTACTGTGTCTTCCTTCTGATAACACAGTAAGGCTGTAATATTTGTCTGGTTGTAGGAATATTTAGCTCTTTCTTGCTTGAATTTCTTGTACCATATGGGTAAATCCAGTCCTGGTAGAAAACTCCTTTTTTAAACACACAAAAAAGAATCTTTTGTGTTGTAAAAAATAATATATGTACACTTAAAGAAACCAGTTTGTCTTAACTGACTTCACACATTATAATTGCTTTTAAAAATGTACTTCTCAGAAGGTTTCAGTTCCTAAAATCAAAGTTTAAAACTGCTCATATCAATAACTACTAGTGGGTACCACATTTCTTTTTTGGGTGATAAAAATGTTCTAAAACTAGATTGTGGTGGTGTTTGCACAGCACCATGAACATAAGAAAAACTGTTGTTAAATAAGTGAAATCCATGGCACGTAGATTATATAGAAATAAAGTTGTTATTTAAGAAAAAGATAGGTGCTTGTATCACCGTTAAGAAGCTCTACCGCTTACTAGCTGGCTGTGTGGCCTTGAGTAAGTTGCTCTCCTTTCTGTGCCTCGGCCTCCTCATCTGTGCAAGGCAGTAATAACAGCACCTTTCTAATGAGCTGGTTGTGAGCAGAAAATGGATAAATACATGTAAAGAACTTAATATTGTTCTTTGGAACCCGAGCCCTCAGTGTTAACATGTGTAGAGTGCAGAAGAGAAGTCTGGGGCTAGAGATGTATACTTTTCGGGTGTCATCATATAGATGGTAATTAAAGCCATGCCTATGGATTAGGTTACCCAGCGAGAGCATGCCATGAGGAGTGGTGAAGGACAGAGAGCTGAGGGCTGAATACAGGGAAATAGGACGAGCAGATTTGGCAAAGGAAGCTCAAAAGGAGTATCCAGAGACATAAGAGGAGGTGTGATGTCATGGAAGCAAAGAAGATGGTTCTTAGTGTTAGTGCTAGAAAGAGGTTAAGTTAGAAACTGTCCATTTGATCTGGCAGGTTAGACCTGTGGGAGTAGGGGCAGGAACCAGCCTACAAAGAAAGGGCTGGAGGAGTAAAGAGGAGGTGAGGAAGGAGACATACTGACTGTATTCTTCTGATTACAGAATGAGTGGTGACTCATTTTTCAGCAACTAATTATTGAGCTTCTACTATGTGCCATTCCCTGCTCTAGGTTAGTGGTGTACCAGGGAACAAAACAACAACAACAACAAAAACCCAAATCCTTGCCCTAAAAGAACTTTACTTTATACTGGGCTTTATTTTATACTGGGAAGGAGAGAGATAAGGCTGGAAGAGGATGCATTGTCAAGAAAAGTATGTGTGTTTAAGAAAATAAGGACTTAAACTAAACACTAAAGCTAAAAAACCAAGGGGAGATAGAGAGTGGAAATAAAATGGTTCATAGTATAAGGGAGATGGAGTAATTATTGGTGCAAAAAGATGGGCAGATAGAGATCAGGAGCATAGGTGAAAGCTCTTTATCAATCAAGAACAAGAAAAGAAACCCCTCTTCTAAAACTGGAGGGTAAGACCTGATGCTCACACACAACAGGGACGTATGAAGTGCCCAGCAGAGGTAGGAGCAAGGTCATCCGCATAGAGGAGTGTGGTATGGGACTTGAGAGTCATGAAGCTTTCAAATAGGCGCTTAGGATAAGTGGAGGGTACAATCAATGAGAACAAGTAGGACGTTCATGGAGTGGCACTGAAGATTTTGTAATGCCATGAACTTGACATTAGTGTGATTTTTAACAAAACTGTTCTTAGCTTTGTTCATGCAGGAATGAAGACAGCGATCTCTGAGACTGGTCCTGGAATTAAGACTTAATGAGGGAGGAGGGAGGAGGGTTCAGGATGGGGAACACATGTATACCTGTGGCGGATTCATTTTGATATTTGGCAAATCTAATACAGTTATGTAAAGTTTAAAAATAAAATAAAATTAAAAAAAAAAAAAAAAAAAGAAATAAAAAAAAAAAATAAATAAAAAAAAAGACTTAATGTAGGTCTATTGTGGAAAGCCTAGTTGGGAAGAAGTTGACCGAGCTGGTGAGAAATAGGTTCTATGAGTGAACACTTTATAGAAAAAGTGAAGGTAAGGAATTTGAGAAACTGAAGGTGGGATCAAGAGACCAGAGGTTTTAAAGAGCTATGGTGGGAGTGAAAGAGCTAAAAGACTAAGAGCGTGCTTTTTTCCTTCGAGATGTCAGAGATGAAGCAGTAGGTGATATTAATAAATCCCAGTCTGTCAGCCTAGAGCAGTTGGCTAAAGTAGAGCAAAGGTGAAGATCCTTAGAGCAAAAGAGTTCTGAGACTTGACAGTGTAGGTAGGTTTCTGGATGAGTTGTCTGTATGGATGATGGTATTTCTAAGTGCAATGGTAAGAGGAAACATAGGGCATGGGGCTTAAAGCTAAATTTCAAAGTCTGCTGTTGATGTCAATAAGTGACCAGAGAGCTATTTGGTAGAGATGATGGTTAGTAATGGTCACTTGAGATAACGATGTCCAAAAATTATGAAACAGGATTATGGAGTTAGTTGTCACACAGACATTAAAATTTCACAGAATGATGGTAGGAGATGGGATGGAAAGGCCTCCAGTGACACAAATGAGTAAGGGGAAATGTCCAGGAGACATGCTGTCCATGAGGAGGAGGGGGTAAAAGCTTGTATTTCTAGATCGTATGACCCCAAAAGGAGGACACGCTTTTCGGGAGATTGGATTCATGGACTGCACAAGCAGTGGAGAGGCAAGAGGAGACCGACCCCTCACCTCTCTGGGGAAGAATCATCAGAAGAGAGCTAAGGCTTAGGGCTTCCCTTGTGGTTCAGCTGGTAAAGAATCCACCTGCATTGAGGGAGACCTGGTTTCGATCCCTGGGTTGGGAAGATCCCCTGGAGAAGGGAACAGCTACCCAGTCCAGTATTCTGGCCTGGAGAATTCCATGGACTGTATAGTCCATGGGGTCGCAAGGAGTCAGACATGACTGAGCGACTTTCACTTTCAAGGCTTAGGGAAGGCAAGTATTTGTAGGGAACATTTTTTGATGTTAACGATGTAGAGAGTTTGGTTAATGAGGATGGCAGATTTTGCAGGGCAGAGTTTAACCACTGAGTTAGGAGCAAGAGAGGGAAGGGGAACTGGTATCGTGAATGTGGGGTGATGAAAGAAGCATAGAGCAGTCTGAGGATCAGGATAAAGTGAGGAAGTTGGATGAGAGTCATGGGTGGAAGTGATTAGATTTGGGGCCCCCTTCCCTTTTTTTTTTGTAAACTGCTGGAAAAGAGTAGTTCAGGGTGTCACAGATATACCTGGAAATTGCTCCCACCAATTCTTTCCCTCTTCAAATGCTGTCTGGGTCTGAACCTGACTAGAGTTGTAGGTTATGTGCTTCCCACGCCAGACTACAGTTTATTTTAACTAATGTGACTCAACATTGTGCAAAATAGAAGCTATAAGAATGAGGATGTTGTTTTAGAAGTGCAGCCTAAATCCTTAGTTACAATATACTTATCTGTTTTTGTTTTTTCTGTTTTGAGGCTTTTTCAACAATATCAAGGTATAATTAACATACAACATTGTGTAAGTTTAAAGTGTACAGCATAATGATTTGATATATGTATGCATTGAGAATGGAGAAGGAGATGGCAACCAGTTCCAGTATTCTTCTCTGGAAAATTCCATGCATAGAAGAGCCTGGCAGGCTACAGTCCATGGGGTCACAATGAGTCAGACACGACTGAGTACACACACATGCATGCATGCATACATTGAGAAATGATTATCACATTAAAGTTTCTTAACATGTCAGTCAGCTCACATAGTACTCTTTAAAAATTTTTAAATGTTTATTCCCAGGCGTGAATGAAGGAATTTCTTCATTGTATTTTATGGTCACCATCAGAATCCAATTTCTACTTTCACAATAGTAACTGGGTGGTTAGGTGTTTATTCACCTAAATAAATATATCTAGTTATTTATTTATAATGAAAAAAGGTGGCAAAAAGTAAATCTTAGAAGTGACATGGTGGATTGCATTATACCACAGACAGTTGCTCAACCCAACCTTACTTAAACATTTACAAAGCCAGTTTTGGTTAGCTCTTTAATCTTGATAATCAGACTCCAGTCTACTAAGCCCAGTCCAGAGGTGATTATTACTGAGATTTATAGCCACTGACACCACAAAATCTTACAATTTAGCTGTTAGGAATTTTTTTTCATAGGGGTCTGGAGTTGGGTGAGTGGATTATTTAAGAAGGAAATCAAGTGTTTACTATACTGGAAGCAAATTTGTTGTTGTTCAGTTGCTCAGTCATGTCTGACTCTTTGTGACCCCATGGACTGTAGGCCGCCAGGCTCCTTTGTCCATGGGGATTCCCCAGGCAAGAATACTGGAGTGGGTAGCCATGCCCTCCTTCAGGGAATCTTCCCAATCCAGGGATTGATGCATGCCTCCTACATTGGCAGGCAGATTCTGTAACACTGAGCCACCTGGGAGGCCATGAATGGACATTAGTAAAATGGAAACCCTTAGCAAATCTTACTCCAGTTTGTTATATACTAGTTAATAGCTAGAGGTTATCTGTGTTTTTGCAAGAGTTACTATTTCTTAAGGTCAATCAAATGTGTGGCCCTTTCCTATAAACCTTTAAGTATAAATGTGTAGGCAAACTTTCTTCTGGAGAATCACATTAAAATCGAAAGATTCATAATGAAATTTACATGAGGAGATTGTCAGAGAACAGTCTTAGCAAACTCTATAGTGGTCAACTTTTGCTGAGGGAGTTTCTTTCTTAAACTTCAATTATTCCTAAAACAAATCATTTCGATCATATGAAAAACAAATGGGACAATATTTGGCAAGCATAAGCATGATTGATAAGGTAGAGACCCGCTATCTCCAGATCTAAACCTGCTACCTTCTCTCTGTCCAGAGCCGCTTGTCCCCTTTAGTTAGGGTGCTGCCTGCCTTTGTGTATGCTTACCCCTCCCTCTGGGTTCTGGCCTCTTCAGCATTGCACATGTGGCAGAGCTGAGCCAGTGCCTTCTCATAGTTGCGTCCATGTGGTTTCACGTGGTAGCTATTTCTGCCTCCCACCTAGTGCCTAACCCAGAGCCTCCACTTGCTGAGACTCCCCAAATTCCAACCCTGAAGTTGAGTCAGGCTCGTTTAATCAAGTTAGGGTGCTGTAACCTTTGAGAACCCATCTGAAGTTGACTTTAGATTCTTTTTTGCAAGTTATTTTGAATGAAGTATGTTGAAGTCCTGAGTAAAGTCACAGTGAACTATTCTGTCTTATGCTCATGTATTGATTAGATAATATCTGGTCAGTGCTGTGTGCATAGTCACTCAGTCATGTCTGACTGTTTGCGACCCCATGGACTGCAGCCCTCCAGGCTCCTCTGTCCATGGGGATTCTCCAGGAAAGAAACTGGAGTGGGTTGCCATGCCCTCCTCCAAGGAATCTTCCCAACCCAGGGATCAAACCCAGGTCTCCCGTATTGCAGGTAGATTCTTTACCAACTGAGCCACCAGGGAAGCCCTGATCAGTAGTTAGTAGGAAATCTGAGCAGTAGTTCATTTAAAGAAATGCTCATGATCATTAGGGTTTTGCAGGCGTGCTTCCTTTCTCTCCTTTTCAGTTTCACGGAGATTGTATCTTTCTGTTTTTATTCTAGTCAAGAAAATGTTCACATAGACTTTATTTGTGGCACTGTGTTTCAGGGTAATAACCCTACAGATGTATTTCAATTATTTGCATTAAGGTTGTGTTTTTTTACACATTTTTAAAAAATCTGGGTTGGAAGCAACTAGATAATGGCAGCAAAGAAATTAGCTATTTCACTGTGCTATATAAAAGCAACTGACATTTTTTCAGCACTTACTGTATCAAGGCAATGTCTCACAACTGCCTTCTAAGTCATTGATATCATCCTCATTTATACACATAGGGAAACAGACACAGTACCATTAAGGAAATTGGCCAAGATCTCTTAGGTGTAGTAAGTGGCAGAACCAGGATTTAAACCCAGACATCTGGCTCCAGAACCGACGTACTGAGCTGGTACACTTCTCTTCCTCACTATATCTTGTGTGACCCCTTTGAAACAACCTGGTAATTGCCAGGCTCGCTGAAAGAAGGCCATTAGAATAGCAAATGGCAGAATGTCTCTTGATTGAGTATTAAAAATATACCCATTAGAAGATATTTACAAGACAGTTAAACTGTGAGCTACTAGCCTTGATCAAATTATTCTCGTCTCAGGTCATCACTTAATGATCCTTGGTGATCTCGAATGGCTGTAGACAATACTCTGATTTGGACCATGCTGGTTTAATCAAGTGAGTGTGCCATATCTGTTTGTCCATACACCTTCTGCCACTCCATCCATCCATCTAGAGAATTCTTCATCTTCTTATGACATACACTTGCTTGAGTGTGTACATGCTCTGCTGCTGCTGCTAAGTTGCTTCAGTCATGTCCGACTCTGTGCGACCCCAGAGACGGCAGCCCACCAGGCTCCCCCATCCCTGGGATTCTCCAGGCAAGAATACTGGAGTGGGTTGCCATTTCCTTCTCCAAAGCATGAAAGTGAAAAGTGAAAGTGAAGTCTCTCAGTCATGTCTGACTCTTAGCAACCCCATGGACTACAGCCTACCAGGCTCCTCCACCCATGGGATTTTCCAGGCAAGAGTACTGGAGTGGGTTGCCATTGCCTTCTCCCGTGTGCATGCTCAGTCATATCCAACTCTTTGCGACTCCAGACACACACTTAGGTGTTGCTTATCTTCATCGAGGAATCAAGTCCCAAATGTATACTAAGTGAATGAGGCACAGAGCTCCAAGAATCACTGGCTAATCATCTTGCCGCTACTGCTAAGTCACTTCAGTCGTGTCCGACTCTGTGCGACCCCATAGGCGGCAGCCCACCAGGCTCCCCCATCCCTGGGATTCTCCAGGCAAGAACACTGGAGTGGGTTGCCAGTTCCTTTTCCAATGCATGAAAGTGAAAAGTGAAAGTGAAGTCACTCAGTCGTGTCCGACTCCTAGCGACCTCATGGACTGCAGCCCACCAGGCTCCTCCGTCCATGGGATTTTCCAGGCAAGAGTACTGGAGTGGGGTGCTATTGCCTTCTCCGAATCGCCTTGAGGGGAAAGTAAATTAATTTGTAAAGGTCTGTAAATTTTATGTATCTACAGCTCTTCTTATGTTATAGGATCTTGTAGATCACTAGTTGAACCTTCAGTTAACTTTTCAAGGAGATTTATGTAGGTAATTCCAGTCCAGGAGAACAGCAGTTAGAAATAAACTGGGATACTTAGAAAATGAGGAGGGAGACCAGTTTGCTGAGAGCAGAGCCTTCTGGCGGGGGACTGCTAGTGGAAAATGCAGTTAGAATGGGTAGACTAGGTCAGGTTATGATAGAGAAGCCTTGAAATCAAGCACAGCATAAAACTGAAAAGAAAGTAAGTTTTCTTGTCATTATATCCAGATTCTAGCTTTGGAGCATGCCACATGTGACATACCCAGTAGATTTTTAAATGATTTGGATCATATTCTGGATTAGAAAGAGGCCAGAATCACCCAAGGCTTGGACGTGCACTAGTCTGAAACTCTGTCTAGAATAACTGTGCCTGAGCAACTACATGATCTTAGTAGGGATTAGTCATAAGTCTTGAACTGGCATTTTGGACTTTTAAACATTTAGCAGTATGGGTGAAAACTGCATGGAGTTGGGTATTTCCATTTTGTGTTGATTTCCCAATAGTGCTCTCGAAGACTGGAAGTTATGATCCAAGAAATGGAAATGCTGATTGCATGCTGTTGTTTTACTCATTTGTGTGCAAGCATCATTACTAATTGTTATGTCAAATGTGTGTACAAATAATGTCTGTTAATCATTAAGATGTTATTTCAAAAATGCAATTTATGTTCACTTCCAGAAAGCACAGGGATAATGTTATATTGTTTAAATGTCCTTTGACAGCTTTAGCAGAGTGTTTTTTGGCTGCACTGCATGGCTTGCAGGATCTTAGTTCCCCAACCAGGGATTGAAACCCCAGCCACAGCAGTGAAAGCACTGAGTCCTAACCACTGGACCCCCAGGGAATTCCCTAGCACAGTCTTTTTTGTGTGGAACTTTCTATAGGTCAGTGAAATTGCTCCTCTCTGCTTGCAGAGAAATCCGTGCTACAAAAATACCTTGTCCTAGCTTATGATTATTAAATGAGATAGACTTAAAAGAGAACAGTGTGTGACTGGATGATTTGAATTGTGTTTGCCCTGGTCCTAGCCTCTTTCCATAGTGCACACCGGCTGGGTGATAGCTTTTCCTGAAAACCTTGTCAACTTGTCCTTGTACGCTGTGGCAGGTTGTGTTCATGGAAGTCAAAGTAATGTAAATCTAATCTGATTTTCTTCACAGAATCAAAATAGTATATTGAGGATTATATTCCTGGACTGATGCTTGACTTTTTTATTTAATAGAAATGACCATAACCACCATTTTTAATCAACTATTTAATCAACTGGAAATGATTAATCTGAATGCTGCTCAGGATAAAATGGTCTGAAGTATATGCAAATCAATTAAGAAGGCATCACAATAGCCAGTTGTATTAAATTATGTTTAACGAGTTAGTGTCAGTGGACTATACAAAGTTCTTATTGTCACAATAACTGTCTTGTTTTTACTGAAACTAAGCAGAAGGTTAAAAAAATGTGCTTTATGCAAAGTCAAGCAATTCATAAAAGATTTCTTTGGGTAACTGTTGACAAGAATGTTTGAGTAGAGTTTGGGGGAATCTTGCAGTTAATAACTTTTTGAAAAGTTGAATTGAGATTTTCTTTTTGCTTTGCTTATTGTAAATTCCCGAAGGAAATGGTAACCCACTCCAGTATTCTTGCCTGGAGCATCCTGTGGCTGGAGGACCCTGGTGGGCTGCCGTCTATGGGGTCGCACAGAGTCAGACACGACTGAAGCTACCTAGAATGTAGCAGACACGGATTTTGGAGAACAGGTCATTGGTCTCTCTTGATTTGAGTTGCTATCAGGGAAGGCTTTAGTGAGGAAGTGACAGTTGGGAGATCTGAAAGGTGGTTACCAGAAGATAAACTGGAGAGGGAGGAGTATTCTAGTGGAAGGAAGCTATAGAGTAGAAGCCCTGGGGCAAGAAGGTGTGTGGAGCTCACAAGAGTTGGAAAGAAGACCAGAGTGAACAGGGGGGAGAGACTGGAAAAGTGGGAGGAAGAGACCTGATTCTGTGCAAGACCTTGCAGGTCAGAAGAAGGATTTTAGTTTTCAGTTTTATGTCAGTGGGAGACTTATTAAAGCAAGGATTAGAGAATATGATCAGGTTTGTGTTATATGTGGTTGTTGTGTGGTCATGGCTGGGTGAGCTCTCAGAATAGTCTGCAGTTGTCATTCTTGGCACTTAGCTGATTTGATACATATTTGATCAGTGTCTTGTCTCCTACTACACTCTCAGCTCCACGAAGGCAAGGACTGTTTCTGTTTATTTATCACCCTATCTCCAGTGTCTTGCACACAGTAAGAACTTAATAAATACTAGTTGAATGGATGCATCAACTATATCAAGCCTTGTGACCTGTTTTAAGGCAAGTGTGTTAACTTTTTTTTTTTGTGATGAACTTTACATTGCATAAAATTAACCATGTTAAAGTGAATCAATCAGTGGAATTCAGTACATTCATATGTTGTGAAACTATCAACTCTGTCGTGGTCCATGACATTTTCATCACTCCAAGGGAAGCTCTATACCCATTAAGTAGTTACTCCCTGTCTCCACTTTCTCCCCAGTTCCTGGGAACCACCATCTCCTTTCTGTTTAATAGATTTACCTATTCTGAATATTTAATATAAATGAAATTCTACTATATGTGACCTTTTGTATCTAGCTTCTCATTTAACAGAATGTTTTGTTTTAGGTTTGCCCATGTTGTAGCATGTATTAGTACTTCACTTTTTTTATGGCTGAATAATGTTCCACAGTATTCCATTTTGTTTACCTGTTTATCAGTTGTTGGACATTTGGGTTGTTTCCTCCTTTTGGCTATGTTAATAATGCTGCTCTGAATATTAATACACAAGTTTTTGTTTGAACCCTGGTTTCCAGTTCTTTTGGATGTATAAGTAGGAATAAAATTGCTGACTCATACGGTAATTACTTGCTTAGTTTTCTGATAAACCATCAAAATGTTTTCCACCAATGCTGAGGTATTTTACATTCCTACCACTATGGAGATTCCATTTTCTTTACAGTCTCAACACTCTTTATTTTCCATATTTGTTTTAAACTCTAGCCATTCAAGAAGCACTTTATCTTTAAAATGCATGAGTGAACTGCCCCTTATTTGCAGTGAATATCTCATTCTTTGGTACTTCATCACTTTGTTACTCAACATTATGAAAAATTGTAGTGAGGCTCAAAGGTACACTGGACTGAATTGGATTCTAAATCCATAAAATCTATGTCCAGTGTTACTCTGGTACATTGCCTTCTAAGAAAGGTTTGCAAGTATTAGGAGAATCCCACCTTTTCCTCTTACCTCTGTTTTTAAGATAGAAGATGAAGTCTAAAGGACTAATCTGACATTTAAACAAATGTCTTCCTTCTAAATATACATGTTGCTTAAAAGCTCTTCTTTGGAGATGTCTTAAGATCAAGAGCAGTATGGGAGCTTCCCAGGTGGCGCAGTGGTAAAGAATCTGGCTGCCAATGCAGGAACCGCATGGAATGCAGATTTGATCCCTGGGTCGGGAAGATCCCCTGGAGAAGGATATTACAACCCACTCCAGTATTCTTGCCTGGAGAATCCCATGGACAGAGGAGCCTGGTGGGTTACAGTCCATGGGGTCTCAAAAGGTCAGACATAACTGAAGTGACTTTGCATACTGAGAATGATGAGGAAGCCGCATGCTGTCTTATAGCAGAATGCTCTCATCACAGCTAATTTTCTTTTGGCCTGACACATTTGTACTTGTCCCCTTTTACTTTTCATTTTCCTTTGTTGCTCATTTATTTTAAGCTTAGCTTTTCTTCCCAGAGAGTAGATGTACCTGCTTGCTTTTGGTCTGCGACAGAACTGTAGCTAATGGCTCAAAACAGAATAGGGCTGTAAGCAGAATATGTTGGAATACTCAGATTATTCCTACCCATTCATAGTCATCAGTCCACCATAAATTGGCTCTCATTAATAATGCTTAATTAATATTTGCATATTTGCAAATACACTTTAATTGCCAGCCTTTGAGGGCCGCCTCCATTCTTTCAGGTTCTGCCATTTTTCTAACCTTAACTAATGCTGTAATTATTTTCTGATTGTCAACATTTAGAAAGTTTTATATCATATCTGAGTTCACAGAGTACGAATGAGCTCAAATATATTAACATATTTGCATACACACATGCTTTTAATGAAAACGTGAATTAGAGTGAAATTCATCACAATCAGGAGAATGGAGTCTTTGCGAACATTTAATTATCCAGTACTGGTCATGACTAATCTGCTTGTGTTCCACTGACTCAGTCGCTTAATGCTGTGACTGCTGTGCTGTTTCATGATTTAGCTCAAAGCATTTTTCCTGATCAAAGCTTGCCAGGTAATTTTAATGTTGGCTGTAAATTCTTATAATTGTTCTAGATACCCCCTATGTGTGTTTTGGAAATATCCCATTGCTATTTTCAATCATACATTTAAATAGAATTTCAAACTATTATTTGTCCTATCTGGTAAAAAATCAAGAAAAAAAACTGGTTTAGAGGTGTGTGTGACCTTTGGTGTGAGTAGTGTTTGTTTTTGGGAGGTCATACATTTAGAATGTGTCTGGTTTAATAAAAATTCTTTCAAGTGGTTTTAAATCTGTGTGCATGTGTTTCATTTTATAGCAAAATCCTTTTGTACAAGTAAAACTTGTAATTCTAAGTGGTTCATTATTTTTTTAGATTGCACTTATGGCAGTTAATCCTAACCTGTTTTAACGTGAAGTGGTTTGTACCTTGGGTGCCGGGACATAAATTTCATTCCATTTTATCAGAGGAAAGTGATTCTCTTGGGTAACAGGTACATTTGAGAAGGCATTCATTTTTTCACATCTAAATGTTACCATTAAATACATTGGCACTGTGGTGCTTTAAATGGGTATCCTTAGAGCCCCAAAGAGCCAATGAACCTTCTAGCTTACTGAAATTAGCACCCTGAAGCTTTGCCCTGATATTTGTAATTTTTCATAATGTTCCTTTTATTTCTCCTTTCTTGTCTACTTTGAAGCCTACAAATAAATTTCATCCTGAATACATTATCTTCTCATGTATATTGGCTTATATATTATTCTTTATCCTCTAACAGGTCATCTCTCCCCCTCCCTTCAACAGTTGGTTTTTTTGTTTGTTTTTGGATTTTTGGTCCAGGCTGAAACAAGTGGTGAATAATACAGCAACCAAAACCACATTTCAAATTTTATTGCTAGAAAGGTTTGACTTCCAATTCCCCTGCAGCCTTTCAGATCAGATTATTTAGTCAAGCTCTCCCCAAGTTACCACTAAAGAAACCTATTCCAGGACTTCCCCTGAGACACAAACACATCAGTCTGTGGTAGAAGGCAATTAAAACTAAGATCTCCTGGTTTCTTGCTTCTCATAATTAAGCCTTAGAAGCAAAAGCACACACCTGGGATCATGGGTGAAATTGTCACAAATTCAGCAATTATCTCGCCTTATACCTTTGGATACTTTGCCAGTATAGCTGATCGTGATGAGGTAACAAATACACTAGAGTAGCATTGCCCAAGCCATGTTTTACAGAATCCAGTGTCATTGGATCTTCCTTGGGGGTTGGGGGGAGAGTTCTATGGGAAGTGCTGACTGACACAAAGATAGAGGCTTCTTTACTGTAAGACTTTTTAAAGCATTTATTGTGTAAATATTTGTTGTGAACAGCCAGGAGGAGAGGTTACAGGAGTAACTTTCCACCTTCTGGAAGGAACCTCATTCTTAACTTATTCCATGTAATGCAGTTTGTGAAACATTGAATGGAGTTTTCTAATATTCTTGGTAATCCATCTTTGTGTGGCATTCGTACTTGGCAGTACTAAAAGGCCAAATATTAAAATTTTGCAAACCAAATCAATGTTACTACACACAATAACTAATAGATATTGTATATGTTCTTCTTTCTGTGCTTCAGTACTCTGAAGGTTATACATTATACTTCAAACATATTGCTGATTTTTAATGTCTCTTTTAAGCATGTTTTAAGAATAATTACAAATAGATCACCTGTTATGTTTATAGCAGCACCCAGTGTTTATACTGTACACCAGTTACTAATCCAAAACCTTGGAAGAGAAGTGAGATTTAGAGACAATGTAAATAATTCCAGTGTGTGTGTTCCAGTGTCTGGGTACGTGTGTACATGGCTGGGGTGCGTGCTCAGTTGCATGAGACTCCTGGTGGCCCCATGAACTGTAGCCCTCCAGGCTCCTCTGTCCATGGAATTTTCTGGGCACGAGTACTCGAGCGGCTTTGCCATTTCCTTCCAGGGGAATCTTCCCAACCCAAGGGTCGAACCTACATCTCCTGCATTGGCAGGTGGATTCTTTACCACTGAGCCACCTAGGGAGCCAAATAATTCTAGTACAGTTCCCAAATGACCATGTGCTTTGCCAACAAACAGAAAAATAAATTCTTAATTGTATTCCCATGGTGTCAGATGATCTGTTTCAAAGGACTAATGGTCTGTGTTGTGGACAGCAGCCTCAGGGGACTTTTTGAGTGGCCCTCCCATGCTTCTAGATACAACATTTGTCAGCCTCCCTGGCCCACTCTGGTCCTCTTCATGAATGGTGTTTTCAACACCAAGAGCTTGCTCTCGGTCAATAGACCGTAACTCAACTTGCCTTCTTGAATAAGAGTAGCATCAGAATTGGGTATGCCTCTTCTGTAGAGCCAGGAACTTCCTTGCTTTAAATCAAATACATATACTTGAATCGTGTGAGACCATTGCCTGGTTCTGTGCTAGCAGTTCCTAGAGTTTTAATATTCACATAATTGGATAATATCAGCAAGCACCATCCTTTTTTCACCTGGATAGCCTTTCAAGTCCTTTAAAGTGATCTCTGGGTGTTTTGTTAATGCTACTATAGGCGGTCATTTAAGTTTCATTACCTTTTTTTTTTTTAACTGTTAAATTAAAGCTCGGTTTTTCCCAGGTATCACACTTTACTGCTTCTCCTGTAAAAGCCTTCACCTCTAGGGAGGATGCCTTTTTCAAGAACAGATTTTTCTTTAGGACATTGTAATTTGAGCCAAGAAGTGGGCCACGATGTTCTTGAATGGAAGGGTAGAAAATGGTCACTGAAGAAGTGGCGACCTTGTGTAAGGCCCCTCCCGCTTTGTTTTCTTTGGTTATTCAACTCGGTGATGCTCCACAATGGAAACTTGTTTTTTACCTACCTCTGTTGTTGGAGATTTTTTTTTAAAGCTATAGCCTGGATGTGCTATTTAAACTAATTATAACTTGGACATTTTTTTCTAGCTAGTTTGCTTTGTGTGTGATATTTAACAATGCCCTGGGGTTGGGGAGAGGAATGTACTCGTTGGTTTCAGTGGACATGCTCCAGCATATATTTGAACTGCTAGACCTTTCTAGGAAACTTATTATCACTTTTATAATAACAATCTGTTACTAAAATGGGAGATAAAACTCTGTTCAGGACATCAGACACCTCTTTTGCAATATGTTTTTTGTTCTAGCCAAAGTTCATCTCTTCTTATGCTGTAATAAGAATTCTCCTCTGGTGACCTAGAAAGATTTTTGGCTGAGAATTTGTCTCTTGTATTTTTCACCCTAATAGCCAGTGGGTCTTTCCCTTGCCGTTGTTACATATTACTGTTTGCTTCTGAGATAAAATTTTCCTATGAGATGTTTAAAAAGTGGGGAAAGGAATTCCCTGGTGGCCCAGTGGTTAAGACTCCACGCTTCCACTGCAGGGGACACAGGTTTCATCCCTGGGTGGGGAACTAAGATCCTGTATGCTGCAGGGCCAAAGGGAAAAAAACTAAATGCAAAGTAGAAAATCTTCCAGCTCTAAGGGATTTTGCTACAAAAACCATCTGCTTGAGTATTATATTTATTTTGGTATGCCTTTTTTTGACACTTCAGTGTACACTATGACCAATACTCTCTTACAGTGGGGGGACTTCTTGTATCACCGTGAATACCTAGGTTATATCTCTTCCTTTTATACTATATACCTGCTTAGAACTAAAAGTTCAGTTGAATTTTCCTCAAAAGTTTGATTTTTAGCCTCACTTCTTACATTGGTCCATTTATTACAGGCATGGGTTAGAAAAGAACTTACAAGATGTGGAGAAAATGCTGTGTAGTGTAAAATACTAATATTTTAAAATAATGCTTTAAAATCAAAAGTTACAAAGGCAAATCAAGACTTCAGATAAAAGTAACAAAAAAGATGTCAAATGACCTGATAATAGAGGCCAGGCCACCAGAGCACCCCTTCAAAGTCTTAAAGGAACAAACCAAGACTTCTAGTACCTCCTTCAGATGTACACAAACTTGCCAGCCCCAATTGGCCATCTTCCCAAATTCTGGGAAACTTTACAAAAATCACAGGGGTTGGTACAAGTAGTGTGATAATTTGCAGTGTTCTCTCTGTGACTTGCCTGCCATTGTGTTAGCAAATTTCTGGGTGTCGGTATGCAGAGGGTCCCACCTTCCTCTCCTGCCTCTGAGGTTTGTGATCTGTATTTTATTCTGTTCCCTTTCAGCCTGGTTGGGCTTTGAGGTCCTGGGCCTTCTTTAGACTTGCTTTCTATTTGCCTGTGTATTTTTACCCATTTCCTGAGGGTGATGGTAAATGTGTGGCTGGCATGTCAGTCAGCCTTACTGTTTCTCCAATCCTTAGAAGTTGTGTACCTCCCTGTTGATTAGTAACATCCGGTTAAGTGTTGGGAATGCATGGTGGTGTGTAGATATGTGTAGTGAAAATGAAAAGTCACTTCTGAGGCCTTGTAGATGTGTCCAGTTCATCTCGAGTTAAGTTTGCCTTAGGAGAGATGCTGTTACCAAAAAAAGTGGAGTTCCTGAGCCCCAGCTTGAATTTTGTCTCAGGTTACCTTCTATAAATGAAAGAATCTCTGAATTATTTTTAAAAAAATTCCTGTTAGACTCCTGAATCACTAAAGGCTTATAGCACTTTCAATCTGTCGACTCTAATAGCTACCCTGTGAGAAACTTGCTGCATTTCTTCTTTAGAGCCCCGTTTCTATAGCACTGAGGTCCTTGGGGTGAGGCATGGTGGGGAAAAGGATCACAGAGGGAACACTTAGAATTAATTGTTCCCGGTGAAATTAAACTGCTCAGTGGATCACATTTAGATAATGAAAGCTTTACCCTGAGCTTCCAAACCCAAGTCCTCACGGTCACTGCTTTTTCCTAAGCTTTGTACTTGCTGATTGAAGTGTTTTTGTGGCGCTTAATATCATTTTCCTGTAGGAGTTTCTATTCAATTAAATGTGCTGCCATTGGGTAATGCCTGCCTAGAGATTACCTGCACGCCTAGGGATGTACTTTGGATATTCAGTTGTGTTTTGCTCAGGTGTTTGAGAGTATTGATTAATATAACCATAATTAAGCTTTAAAGGCAAGAAGACAAAATGCCCTGGCTCAATCTTGCTTCACTTCTTCTAACAAAGGAGAGACAGCTTCATCACTTAAGAAGATGCAGGAAAAGCAAAATCAGAAAAGTGCTATTTTTAAGACTCGTTTTAGAGTTATGACTGTAAATAAGGCATGAAGGCTATTCTTGGCTTGTTATAATGAGATGGGCTTAGAAGCCTTAGCAATATGACCACTGAAGAAATCTTAACCAGGAAGCTTAATACACCGGAAATGTTGCCTGGCACTGGAGTGCTTCTAACTTTATGCAGAACTTCCGCCCTTAGTGGGCTTCCCTCATAGCTCAGCTGGTAAAAAAAAATCCGCCTGCAATGCAGGAGACCCCTGTTCAATTCCCGGGTTGGGAAGATCCCCGGGAGAAGGGATAGGCTACCCACTCCAGTATTCTTGACTTCCCTTGTGGCTCAGCTGGTAAAGAATCAGTCTGCAGTGTGGGAGACTTGGGTTCGACTCCTGGGTTGGGAAGATCCCTTGGAGAAGGGAAAGGCCACCCACATCCAGTATTCTGGCCTGGAGAATTCCATGAACTATTCAGTCCATGGGGTCACAAAGAGTCAGACACTACTGAGCGACTTTCACTTTCACTTTTCCAACTTTAGTATAGAAATGCTGAAATTTTCATGAAATGCTCTCTCTTTCATGAATTTGGCCTTTTAAAGACTGATTATACTGTTCAAAAACACTAGAGCTTCAGAGAAAAAAAATAGCTTTGGGGGTGGAATATGGAGAATAGTTTAAAATCATTGCCAAGTGTTCAGATTATTAATAAGGATTTTTTGTTCAGTTTAGAGTAAATATAGTAGTCCTTCAATGTCTGCAGGGGATTGATTTCAGGACCCTCAGATGCTTGAGTCCTGTAAAATGGCATAGTATTTGCATGTAAGCTACATATGTCTCCCATATAATTTAAATCATCTCTAGATTATTTACAATACCTAGTACAATGTAAATGCTATGTAAGTAGTTTTTAGGTGCGTGACAAATTCAAGTTTTGCTTTTTGGAATTTCTGGATCTTCCCCCACTAGTGAAATATTTTCAGTCTGATGTTGCTGGAATCCACAGACGTGGAACCCACTGATAAGGAAAGCTGTCCTCTTGCTTTAGTAACTCACAGAGAGCAGTTTGATGATCAATAAAAGTAGTGCTGTGATTGTTGGAGATTACATTATTGATTATTTGCTGATAACCCGAGTAGCTTTGCATGTTTTCAGGGCCTGTAATTTTCATTATCAGTGATCTGAATGATCAATGGGTAGTAGATGAGTATTGACGAAGAATCTCATTTTGTGAGCAGCTTAAAATGTTTGGAGGGGTTACTACTTGATGGTTATTTGCATTTTTTGTCTTTTGAAAAGCTAATTATTTAAATTATTTTGATTGCTTCAGAAGTGTAGCATTATGCCTGGTGTACTAAAAACTTGTAGGATATTCATTAAGGTCAGTCATTAATTCAAAGAGTGAGGTTCTGTAGCAGTAATTCTCAGTCCTGACTGCAAATTAGAACTGTCACTTGGGGAGCTTCTAGAAAAATTAAATAAAAAAACCCAGCCATTGATATTATGTTTAAAGCCAATGTGTGGCCAGACTTAAGAACCACTGATCTATGACTAAGGGATAAATTCAAGTCTGCCAATATGTGGAATGGATGGAGAGGTGAGCTGTGTTTTAGAAACTGTGCTAGCTTTCATGATGACAGTCTTGTGTTGAGTTCTCTGTTTTCCCTCATTTCTTATTGAGTCACTGGTCTAGAGACAATCAAGAAACAAATTATACTTCCAGCAGCTTTTTTTTGTTTATGACTAGCAAAGGCATAGGATTTTAAGATTGTATTAGTTGAATAACAGTACCTTTTTACTCTCGGTTTTTGTTGTTGTTTTTTAAGATTTATTTATCTATTTTATTTTTTGCTCTGCATGGACTTTTCTCTAGTTGTGGTGAGGGGAGGCTCCTCTCTAGTTGCAGTGTGTGGGCTTCTCATTGCAGTGGCTTCTCTTGTTGCAGAGCACAGGCTCTGGGGTTAGAGTTAAGTAGTTGAGATGTGTGGGCTCAGTAGTTATGGTGCATGGGCCTAGTTGCTCTGCAGAATATGGGATCTTCATGGACCAGGGATCAAACCTGTGTGCCCTGCATTGGCAGGCAGTTTCTCAACCACTGGACCATCAGGAAAGCCCTACTCTGATGTTTATTGAGAGACTATGTCTTGAATAAATTATTGGAGTTTTTTTTTTTTTTTTTTTTAAAAACAGGATTTAGTTTATAATTCAGGAGTACAAAAGGGTGATTTTTAGCATGAATAAGAAAATTAAATTGACTTCTGTGTTAATTCATACACTATAAATATAGTTTTAAATATTTTCCACCCTTTTAATTGTAGTGTGTATGATATGTCATTAAAATAGAATTGGTGCCAGCTCATTTCAATTTTAATAAATGCCATTCCTAAGGACATTTGCATGGGAAGCACTTCAACACAGGATGGACTCCTAATGAATTAAAATTAATTACGAAGTGGCAGGAATCATACACTCCCACTCTAGACTACATTGTGTCATCCAAACAGGATTTTTTTAATAATTCCTATTTAGAGTTTCTCTCCCTTGGCTAAGGCACCTACATTATTCAAAATCATAGGAGCTAAAACCATTGCTTTAACACTACATTGGCAGAAGTGGAAAATTACAATGAATTTACACATATAGTCAGTTTTGCTATTTTTATGTGAACCAAGCAACATTACAGAGTTGAAACAAATTCTACCAGAAATTGCGGGTTCATCAGATTTTTAGGTTGACAAACATGGAAAAGTCATCTATTTAACCCCACCCCAGACCCAGTCCTCAGGCAGCTCCAAACTCCAACCTGCCTGACCTGAGGAGACTTTGCCCTTTTTTGAAAAATCCTCAGGAGCATACATTCTACAACTTTTCTCAGGCTCCTATTTCCTCATCTAACAATGATCATTGTCTGGATCTCCCATCCCCTCTCTCCCTCCCCAAACCTGCACAGCAATTTCAATCCATTTTCTCCTATTTAATGGAGATAGAGGTCACTTGAAAGAAATCAGAGATGAAGTATGAGGAAAGCTCTTAGTAAAACTATAAATGCTATACAAATGCATAGCATTCATAAAATTCATAAAAATATCACGTGCCTGAAAAATTGCTTTATGCTCGTACCTTCCTTTTGTACTTTGGAAAGTTATCTGCCACAGAAGAAAGTCGAAGACAATTCAGAATTGGGATAGTGCTACTTCAGTTTGGTTTTAGGTTAATCTGTGGGTACTGTTAACTGAGGAAAACAGTCCGTAGTGGCAGTGCAGGAAACATCCCGCTTCACTTGTCTACCTCTTTCCTCTTCCCCCTTTTCATTTGTTGAATGATCTGAGAACTGGCATGAAAGGTGGTTCTTGCTCTATAGCCACTTCTTGTGTGAAAAACTAGATAGCCATGTGACTATTAAATGAAAGAATTTAAATTGTATTGTGTGTATGGACTTGACAATTTCTGGTCTGTTGTAGAGACTACAGTGGGACTGTAACTTGCAACAGAAAGCTAGGGGAGGGGAACAGAGTAAACTATACTTTTAAAAAGGTGTATTTACTTTTTGCAAAATGGGTATTATGGGAAATGTAGTGCTCTTCTGTGTTCAGACCCTGTATATTACAGTTGCAGATAAAGTCAGTCCCTAAATCAAAATGTATATAGTTACCATTCAGGTAAAGGTATTGTTTACTGGTTTCCAGGAGCTGTTTGAAAATTTAGGTGTTAATCACTGACCCTTAGCATGCGAAGGACCTTGTACAGTCAGTTGTTCTAATGCCCTGTCTTGGGGCAGGCGGGTGAATAGCAGTTGTAGAGCATTGATGACTTTGTGACTTTTTCCAGATTGCCGTAGATTGAATTCCCACAAGCTCCCTTTTAGCCCATATGCTGCTGCTAAGCTGCTAAGTCGCTTCAGTCGTGTCCAACTCTGTGCGACCCCATAGACGGCAGCCCACCAGGCTCCCCCGTCCCTGGGATTCTCCAGGCAAGAATACTGCCCATACCAGGGTGTATTTCCAGTAGTTATCATTTATATACAGCCTAAATCTCTCCTACTTCAATTTATCTCAGTTACTTTTCCAGTGATTCCCTATTGATTTTGGAGGCCAGACCCCACTAGATAATTACTTAATAAACTTCAAATGAAAATGGTGAAGCAAGAGGTCTTACCATATTTTAGGGTAATTTTTTTTTCAATCAGAGAAATTATTTTCCCTGTATCTGTTTGAGGTACAGAAATTCAGACTGGAATACACCAAAACATAGACATTTGGAGAACTTTGCAACCTCTAAGTAGTCTTGCTTAAAATGATTATTTTAGGGGTAGAGAGTTATATCTTTGACCTTTAAATAGATCACTGAACAGAAATCTTTGTGGCTATATACTTTAAAACATTTTAGGTTGTGGAATTATGCTCTTTTAAAAAAAAAAATAAGGAAATAAAGAAGTGGATATTGGTTTCTATCATACTTCCTTTGACTTAAATAAATGGTTGTCTCAAACATGTTAAAACAGTGCCATCACACGAGACTATTCCATTTAGAAACATGGTAATGATGATCCTATATGCAGGGCAGCAAAACAGACACAGATGTAAAGAACAGACCTGCAGACTCTGGGAGAAGGCGAGGGTGGGATGATTTGAGAGAATAGCATTGAAACACGTACGTTACTATATGTAAAATAGATGACCAGTACAAATTCAATACATGAAGCAAGGCACCCAAACCCAGTACTCTGGGACAACCCAAAGGGATAGGGTGGGGAGGGAGGTGGGAGGGGGGTTCAGGATGGGGGGACATATGTGCACCTGTGGCTGATTCATGTTGGTTGATGTATGGCAAAACCCATCACGATATTGTAAAGTAGTTATCCTCCAATTAAAATAAATAGATTAATTAAAAAACTTAAAAAAGAGAACTATTCTAGATTTATATAAGAAAGTATATTATCCTGATTTAAGATGAGAAAACAGAGTGAAGCCTCAATGAAACAAAACTGTGAGGTAAAAATGGACCTGAATCTTGTAGCTTCTAGATTCAATGAATCTACTTTTTAAAAATACAGAATGGGCATTAGAGTTATATTGTGTGAAATGGGACTTTTTGGCAATAAGTTCTGAGAGATCACAAAAGAATATCTTTCCTTGAAAAGCCAAAGAATTGCAACTTTTCTTTCTAGAAATAGTTGATCACTCCATTAATAGAGGTAGCCATTCTATATTCCTGTGAAGCAATTATTTTCAGTTTATAAGAATTTTGCATTCTGCTTTCTCCTGTCTGATAATGAAATTTACAAGGTTGTCTTCAACGCTTCTTGTGTAATAAATTAAATATTCCCAATCTGACCTTTTCTAAATTAGTGTGTTGCTGTGACAGTGATGGTTGAGATCCTGTAGATGAAAGAAAATGCTTGGCAGTAAAAATACTCTTTCTCTAGGATACTTCAATTTAAACATTTAGAATTGCAGTGCTGGCCTCAGAGCAGTTGGCCTAAACAAAACTTTTACTAACAGTGGAGTTTGAATTTCCTAACAAGGTTTCTACTCTCCCTACTACTCTCTCTCTAGACAATAGCCAAAGATGCTTAGACACTTAGACAAGAATTCTGTGTTCGGTAGAAGCATGGAGAAATGTGATGAAAAACTGATCTTTTTTCCTCTTTCTCTTGGTCAGTGTGCTGGAGAAGAGAAGCGAGTTGGTACGCGCACAGTATTTGTTGGCAATCATCCAGTTTCAGAAACTGAAGCATACATTGCACAAAAATTTTGTGATAATAGAATAATCTCATCTAAGGTAAGTTGTTTAACTCAATAGATGTTCATATAGTAAGCCAAATAATACTTATTTTTATTTATGCTGTAAGCTGAGACATTTATATATGCATTCCTGAATGTGCATTTGTACCAATCATAGACCAACTGTAGTAGTTACTCCACCAAAAGTTTCTTTAAAAGCATCACTTTGTCTCATTATAGCTGAAAGAGTGTTTCCTTGCTCTCCATTATGATTCACCATGCCTGTTGATTATATGTATGACTTTAAGCCTTAAAGTGTGCTAAAAGTGGAATTATTTACTTGCCCAAAGCTTCCTGAATTGCCCTTGTGTAGATGGACTGAGTTGTAAATAATTTACATTCTTCCAGAGGGTGTTATCTTAGAGTGACATTTGTATCTCTTTCTGTTCTATTGCAGAGCTTCTCAAGTACACTCCTGGGTCCTAAAGGGTACATTCTGTTCTGTGCACTGCTTGAACAGTTAAGGGTTCAATCACCATAGCTATGTTACCATTTGAATAATCATCTTACTTTATTTAGCATTGTGTAATGCTAAAAGAAGTGGCCTGAAGACCTGTTTAAATCCTGGTCTGATCATTTACTAGCTGTGTGACTTTGGGCAAATTAATCTCTCAGTCTGAATGTCCTCATTAGTGAAATGGAGCTTATGTTCCATACATGAAAGCATTATTTATAACTCAGTACCCAGTAGTCATCAATCTACAAGTATTAGTTTGCTAATCTTTCCCCTTGACTGAGGAGGTTAGGTGCTAGGTGCTAGATTACTGGCACCATCTAGAGACTGCTGTGTCTTCTAGTATGGCACAGATCTTGATAATTTTCCTCGCTTCTTCATGCAGCATGATAAGGTAGACCTCAAATGTTGGTAAATATTGGTTCATGGCATGTTGACAGACACCGAGGATCTGAAACACAAAGTTATACCCTTCCTTTGCAAATGTAACATTTTAATTTTCAAACATGTGATTTCTGTTTGGGTAGTGATATAATGCAGATAGATTGTACTTAGCTGGGAGAGTAGCATGTAAAATATGGACAGAATGATTGAAAACTGTGTTACCTAATGAGCAGATCCATTGGACTATAGAACACTCTGAGTTTAAATGTCTGTTTCCTGTTAATCTTTAACCGGCAGAAATTTATTGTCAGCTAGAAGTTTGTGTATCTGTGCCCAAGATAGTGAATAGTTCTTTCACCGAAAATTGTGACTCACCCTTAGTATTCAAGAAAACAGTCAGTAGTAGTCCTTTGGCTCAGAATCATGGACTTAATATAGAACTGAAACATCCTAAGAGATCCTCTTGTTCAACTCCCTGACTTTACAGATGGAGAAAGCAAACCCAGAGAACTTAAGTTAGTCATGGTCATGAAGCAAAGTTAGTGATAAGCCAGGAACAGAACTGCTTTATAAGATATAGTGGCTCTGAATAAAGAGCTGTTTTCATATCATTGTGCTATTCGGGCTCCTCCCTCAGTTTTCTATTCTTTACTTTTAGGAAATTATTTTTTCCCATACTGCTTTATCTGGAAAATGATAAAGTGACACACTGATAGTCAAGCGACTTTTCACTGAGCTAGTGAAAATCTACTTGTTGTAATATACCATGTATTTTTGCATATTAAAGGAACATATAAAACTCAATTAATTCTCAACTGTTTTTGTATTTCATAGAATATTTTTCATATTTTAACTTTAGTTTTGCCAGTAGTCAAAACAATGCAATAGGATGTTTTTTAAATAATAAGGAATTCATGGGCAAATACAAACTGGTTCTAAACATATTTGCATATACAGTATGTATGTATGTCTTTTAGAAACCACAGTAGTGAATGCGTCTACATTGATAGACTAACACATCTTTTTCTTTGTAGATATTTTATTTTTACAGTTTGTCTAGTTAACTGCTTATTAACTGATCTGTTTTTTGTAACAGCTATAGAGCAGAAAAAAAGGAATTGACAGTATACTGACTTCACAAAAAGAATGAAATTTTAGTACAATAAATAGTTATAAGGGAACAGCATATAGTGTATTGGTAAAGAGTTTCACCCTTATAAACAGGAGATCTGTGTTTGAAGTTCAAGTTATATAACCTTCCTATGTCCCCATTTTCTTATCTGTAAAATGGGGCTATTAACTACTTATCTCACAGGATTGTGATGCGGATAAAGTAATTCACAGAAAACACTGAAGCACTGTGCTTGGCATGCAATAACAATTCAGTGTTTTTGTGATTATTATTATTACTGCAGTCCTGAGCAGTAGTACTGATTTCCTCAGTCTCCTGTGTTTCAAATATGCTAAAAAGAAGCCTTCAGGCCCAGTTTGGAGAGAAAAATGTTTCATTATTTGACTTTCTCTTCCTCACATTGCCCTTTGGCTGATGATGGTATTTGCACCAGAATCTTTTAATTGAAGAAACGTACAACACTTTTAATTGAAGAAATGTACAACATTTGTAGAAAGTGTTGATTTCCTTTCTAAACCATTCGATAATAAAAATAACTTTCTCAGTTGGCTGACTTTTGTTTGTTTACAGATGCCATCAGTAATGTAATATCACTGGGAATAAGTCCTGTTAATACAGGAACACTGAAAATAACACTTTGATAAAAATTTAAGTTTTATTAACTTATAAAATTAGCATCCTTTTCTTCTTTTGGGATGCACAAATACTTTGTTTAGAAAAACTTGTTCTCTTTGGCCTTCCTATTTTAGTGCACTGAGCAGGGACCTTTGGGAATCACTAGAATTTTGTAACTGGTACAAAACTTGGAAATCCCCTTCTGCAGCAAAAGAAACTAGATCTTTAAGATCTTAGCTTCCATCATTTTTCTCTATTCTACTTTTTTTTTTTTCATTTAAAACTTCTGAGCCTCATCTTGAAGGCCCTTCGTGGGATAAGAATCAGGGAGCTCCTCCTAACTCTTTGAAGCTATGCCCAAGGTTAAACTTAACTTCTCCTATGTGAAAGAATGTTTTAAAGTTTCAAGACTAAAATTACATTAGCATTTTCGCTCATTTTAAAAATCAAAAGCATCAGTAGAATTTCTTAGATATGTCTTTGCATTTTATCAAACTCCCTGAAGGTGCCTTTTAAGCTAAAGTTACTAAATACTAATGTAGCACTGTCTTGGTAACTCCTTTTGCCGTTCTGAATTTATGGTAGAAAGAGTGATACTTTGAAAAAGCAGAAAGTTCTGCTTAACATTGGTAATGAAAATGAAAGAAGGCTGCTGTGATGCTCAAAATTGGATTTACTGCCTACATCAAGGAGAGTTGATAATCACGTGGTACAGTCATTTAGCAAAGTGAACAGTTATTCAACCTAGAGCTTTGCTTATTTACAACTAATCTTCAAGTACAGTTATTTTTGTTACATCGCATCCAAATGCCAGTAGTAAGAAAAGTCAGTGCTCCTTCACAACTGGTTGTTGACTTTGCCACTTTACATAGTTAACTACTTCATTTTAGCTGCTATCCCTTTTCTCATGATACACAGAAATATTAGAACAAGTTATTTGGAGCTTTAGCTTTCCCATCAGCATTTTAAAGGCTAAATTGGAAAAATTTTGGACTTTGGGTAAAAACAAGTAGTGTTCTAAAGTTTCCTTTTGTTTAAAATTTTCAGTTTAATAGACTCTCAAAACTGAGATTCCCTTCATACTCTCTACTTTAAATTAGGAAAGTTATTTATCAAAGTTACAAGGTTTTGATTTCAAATTAAATTAGATGATAGATGTGTGAGGGAGGGACCCACAGTTGTTTCAGTCAAAGGCCACAGTTGTGTACCAGTTGTTTAATTCACTCTAGGGAAAATGAAAATGCATTGCACATACTTGGGAAGCTGGCATTTTTCTGAAGAAACTTTTGAAGAAAATGAAAGTGAAGTCGCTCAGTCGTGTCCGACTCTTTGCGACCCCATGGACTGTAGCCTACCAGGCTCCTCTGCCTATGGGATTTTCCAGGCAAGGGCACTGGAATGGGTTGCCATTTCCTTCTCCAGGGGATCTTCCTGGCCCAGGGATTAAACCCAGGTCTCCCTCATTGCGTGCAGACGCTTTACCGTCTGAGCCAGCAAGAAACTTTTAAAACGTGTTCTAGATGTCAGGGTTGCTTTTTTAGTTTAGGCTTACATGTTAAGATAGTATAGAAGATCCACTTACTGACTTCTCTGAGCAAGAACTGACTTTTGACCCAAAAAATGTCCATTTTCAACATCATGTATGAAACAAATGCTCTAAACATTTTCTTCCTGTGAGTTAACATTATTTTTGGTTTGTAGCAGCTAAGTCTGAGAGTTCACATTTTAGGTAAACAAGTCAATTTGAATAACTTGGTATATGCAGCTTTCATTCCATTTCAGTTTTAATTAGAACACTATTTAAAAGTAGGCTTCTCTTAGTCTGCATTGAAATAATGTATGCTATATTGCATTTGTATTATAACAGAGACAAGAAGCTTAATTTACTTTTTAGTTAGAGCAGTGGAGGAAATGGCCAAAACACAAGTTTCGGTCAACATTTCTTGTATACCTTCTGCATGCTGAACACTGTTCTAGTCATGGAAGGGAAGGGAGCTTATGTTATATGTTCTCTGACCTCTTAGTAGTTCATGATCTGATATAGGAAAGAAGAGGGCATGTAGTAATAGTTGCCTATCAAGAGACTGACCAGAGTTCCTTAAGGAAGCAGTTCATTTAGGAAGTTAAAACAGAGGGACACAGTGGGGGCCTAGAAACAACAACAAAAATGTTCCCTTCGACATGTTCACACCCCACAGAGGACTCTCACAGTCCCAATGTTTGTTTGTTTAATTTAAAACCCTTTACTTAAGGAACAGAAGGTCAATGAGCCAGAAGCTCAGCTGTTAGCCTGTTGGAGTTTAGTTTGTTGTTTTAGAAAACTGACCTTCAGTCATCGGGACAGTTAAGTGCTCATCTGAACTAGGGCAGCTTCAGAGTGACTGGACCTGTGGTTTTGATCCCTTTTCTTTTTGGTCACAAGCTGCCTTGGGAATCTGAAAACTGTGGACTCTCTTCTCCCAAGTGATACACATCCACACACAAGTTGAATGGGCTTCCCTGAGGCACTTCTATGAACCCTGGGAGAAGAACCTTTTAGGTGGGCTGTTGGTTGTAATGCAGCTGCTTCACTGAATATATTTGCCTCCATTCATCTTTCTATTCTTGGGTTTCCCTGAACCTTGGGCCTATATAACTTTTAAAGGGAGGTTAGTAGTAAAGCCCCATCTATTGTATCATGCTCTGCAACTTGGGCTTTTTCAGTCACCTTACCTAATAAATGAATATTTTCTCACAAATGGAGACCGTGCAAGTATAAACTTAAATCTTTAGGTTAAGAAACATTTCTTTCTTTCTGGTTTCTGGTCTTTATTAAGACATCTAGAAAATCCAACTTTGGATGATTTTAAAATGCCCTGGTCCTTGAGCTTAACGTACCAGTGAGAAAGTCTTTGTGATTTGACAGCTGGCCCAAGAGTTTTCTCCTCCTGCCCGTGTACAATTTAGCATTGAAACCTTTACCTACTACCTGTTATCAAAGTACAAGGTTGGTATGTTGTTGATTAAAATGTAAGCTGTCTATGATCTAAGGTTATGTGTATACCAAGGCTGTCATGGAGGTGGGAAACAGTGATAGGGATAGAATTTTATCTGTGATGATGATAAACTTTCCAAAGCTTAGCACAGCCAGAAAAATTAATTTAATTAGTTCATTCATTCATCCAACTAATTTATTGAGTGTCTACTTTATGTTAGGCACTGTGCTAGGAGTTGGAGAAAAGTAATAAAAAGACTAGATGAATAGTCTTCGCTTTTAGATCTCAGTGCCTCTTGAGGGAGAGACTTTAATTAAAATATGCACACATATAATTATTCACTGAAACACGTGATCCCAGGGAAGTATAGGGTGATATGAGAGCAGATAACAGGGAACCTAATTTAGATTGGGCCAGGGAAAGCAAAGCTGAAGGACAGATGGCCCAGTTAGAATGCTCCAAGTGAAAACCTGACTCCTGCAGAGTGTTTTATGCTATACCTCTAAGCACACACTTATTCGTCTGTGAGGTTTGGGTTTTAACATGCTTTCAAAGTATTGTGATAATCTGGAATCTTTTTCAAGTTTCCTTTCTAATAATCTTTTTTTTTTCCTCCCATATAGTATACACTTTGGAATTTCCTCCCAAAGAATCTGTTTGAACAGTTTAGAAGAATTGCAAATTTTTATTTTCTTATAATTTTTCTTATACAGGTAAGAGCTCCATTAGAAACTTCATTTCTTCAAGCAGATTTTCATTCCGTTTCTAACCTTGAAATGCTATGTGATTAAAAAGTTGTTCATGGCTTATTATAATAACACTTTTTAAAGTACTAATATATTTTAAGCTGTACTCAATTTTATATATTTCTAAAGTAGCTCTTTCACTAGAAAACTTATTGAGACTTTGTTACTTTTTTTAAACTTTCATGGATTTCATATCTTTGTTCATCTTAGACAAACATGCATTGTGTACTTTTATATATAGTGGTATGTATGAAAATTGAAAATAGTTCAAGTTAATAGTTTCACTTTGTTAAGCACCTGTTTCAGTTTAATTGAAAATTTATCACTTATCTTCTTGATTACCAGTTTTGCTTTTCCTCATTTATTTACTTTAAGGATGAAATCCTTGTACATTGGTTTGCTTCTCAGTGTTCCTACTAATGTTTTGTGTTTTAAATTTTAGACATTTTAAATTTCATCTTCCATCTTTCAGTCTATAAGCTATTAAAATCTTTCCCTTGCCAGAATTACCCTTTGAAAATTTTACTACATTAAAGGTATTTTTTTTCCTCATTTCATTGTTTTAAAGCAAAGCAAAAACATCCCAATAAAATTGCTCAAATGCCTTGCTGATCTTAAGTGCTTCTGTTTATCCACTTTGAGTAAATAGTACTATAATTCAATTTAGCCCTGCAAGTTAAAACCAGTCTGGGTTGTGATATGGGGAAGAACCAATTTCAGTCACGAATGATGGGTCATTTGAGGCGGAGCTCCTCTAGATCAATGGTGAGATGTCTTATAGAACAGCATAGAATAAATAAACTGTGCAGAAGATTATGCACACAATCATTCTACTTAGCATGCAGCACACTTCAGTTCAGTTCAGCAAGCACCTGTGTGCCAGGCAGTGGTCCAGATAACAAAGATTTTAGCAGGTACAGTAAAGATCAAGATTGCCTTTTCTACCCAAAAGCAATTTTACATTATAGCCAAAAAAGACAATCATGTTTTCACTCAATTTAATGTGGTAAATGTCATAAAACTAGTATGAGCAAAATTCTGTGTGGACACAGTGGAAGTTATGATTTTTCTTCCTACCCAAGAGAAGCTTGAGAAGACTTCAAAGAATAGGTGACTTTAAGACCTGAAAGATTAGAGAGCTTATGTGGTGAGGAATCCAGACTGATATCTCAGTGTGTGCAAGAAGGCACAGAGCTATGTAAAAGGAGAGTGACCCCGTGATCCTCTTTGCCTCAAATTTAGTTCTCTTTCAAGATTTCCTATTTCAATGAATGACAACATCCACCTAGCCATGTTAATCAGATACTTGGGAGATATTTTTAACCACCACTTACAAGAAATTCCTTACCAGTGTTGCTTCCTAAATGTCTCTGGAACTTCTTTTTTTATTTGCTGCTACCACCTTTGTCCAAGCCATCATCTCTTACCTGGATAAGTGTACTAGCTTCCTAAATGGACTCCCTCCCTCCACTTTTGTTCCCTTCCATTCCATTTTCCACAAAGCAATGAGAATGACCTTTTGGAATGTGGTTCTGTTCACGTGACCTCTCCCTGCCTAAAAGCTTCAATTATTTCCCACTGTTTGTGAGATAAAGAATGAACTTTATCTGGAGAGCCCTGCTAGGTCTGGCCCCGTCTCTCCTCCAGCCTCTTCTCACACCACGTGCTCTTTTGCTGCTGGCTTCCTTTATTTTCTCACATGCCCTCCTCCCGTAGAGACTTTCTATATGCACCTCACTGCGTCTAGGATGCCCTCCCTTCCATCTAGTTAACTTCTATATACTCTTCAAATCTGACTTGTTTTAATGTCTGGTTTTCACTGTAAGTTGCCAGCTCTTATGAGGGCAGGAACTTTTCTCCATCTTGTTTAAAATAAAGCAGCATCTCTAGACCCTGGCTGATAATAGCACGAAGGCTGACAGAATGGTACTCAACAGACAGGTGGTAAATGAATGGATATATGTCAGTCTAGGGGTTAGTCCAAGCTGGCATGAAAACTAAGTCTAAATTTAGAACTATTTTCTTAAACTAACGGCTATGTGGATTGCTTTTGTTTTAAGGAAAGTTAACATTCATGCTGCTACTGGGATATGTTTTGTTTACATTTTTGTCTGAAATGTTTGTAGCATGTAAGTACTGCATATTAATGGCAGCTTTTCATTTTACTCTCAATTTACTTTCTTTACTTAGGTAACAGTAGACACACCAACTAGCCCAATTACCAGTGGACTTCCACTTTTCTTCGTTATAACTGTTACAGCCATCAAGCAGGTAAATTTCTAATTTACAATTATGCTTGCATTTCAGTCCTGTCTGACATGAGAGTTTATATTTTGTTCTTATTGAAAACCCATTAAAATGGTTATAAGACACATCTTTAATTTCTTTGCTCCTTTATTCCTATTTTTTGGAGGGAGGAATATAACCCTAAAAGGAGAGTAGGTAGAAGGTACACCTCACTCAGGGAGTGGGAGGTAAATTTGTAATGTGCATTGCATTTTTTAATGTGTTGTATCTATCTGAAAAATTCCCATTCTTGTGGACTTTTTAAATTGCCATCTATAGCAGAGAACTCAAGAGTGTGTGTGTGTGTGTGTGTGTGTGTGCGCGCGCGCGCGCACTAAGTCACTTCAGTCATGTCCAACTCTTTTGACCCTATGGACTGTAGCCAGCCAGGCTCCTCTGTCCCTGGGATTCTCCAGGCAAGAGTACTGGAATAGGTTGCCATTTCCTTCTCTGAACTCAAGAGTATAAATACTTTAATTCTGTTGTCTTTCCTGATGCTGCTGAAGAGGTGTTTTGACAAATCCCAATGAAATTGAAAAACGGAAACAGGAAATGTGGTTAAGGAGTAGTTAACAATGTTTTTCCTGTACCAGAAGCTGACAGGTTACAAGGAGACTTTTAGACAGTACTTATCAAAGTCCTTTAGAAAGTGTCCCAAAGAATGTCCAAAATAAAGGTTTGCTTAACAATATTGAGAACATGGTTACCTTTCTTCTTGGGGTTATCTGGTCTTCTATCTTGTCTACCCAGAACTGAAAGGATATTTTATCAAGTGTTTGGTTGCTAAATAAAGACTTTGGGGATATTATTTCCCTGAGGCTGTTAAGATTATTTTCTTTAACATCATAGAATTGCTGGTTCCAAGAATAGCCTGTTTGGTTTTCAAAAAGCTCTTACTGATTCATTTTACTCCCAATACTAGTTCATGCTGGGGCCTTTGTTTCCTCACTGACATCACTGAAAGTTCCCATATGAAGTGATAGTCTAAGCATTGCCCTAAAGAAGGACAGGATAGGAATCAATATAGCACCTGAGAGAAAAAGGGGAAGGTGATCAAGAGACTTTTCAAACAGTTATATTTGAAAAGGTACAGACCCTGCTGCTGCTGCTGCTAAGTCGCTTCAGTCGTGTCCGACTCTGTGCGACCCCAGAGATGGCAGCCCACCAGGCTCCCCCATCCCTGGGATTCTCCAGGCAAGAACACTGGAGTGGGTTGCCATTTCCTTCTCTAGTGCATAAAAGTGAAAAGTGAAAGTGAAGTAGCTGAGTCGTGTCCGACTCCTAGCGACCCCATGGACTGCAGCCTACCAGGCTCCTCCATCCATGGGATTTTCCAGGCAAGAGTACTGGAGTGGGTTGCCATTGCCTTCTCCACAGACACTATTATAAGGAAAAAAAAGCAAAATGATGTAAAAAAAGGAGATGGTGCTCAAACAAATGGAGTTCCTCCATTCTTACTTCTTTTGGCTTAAATTACTCTAGACCAAAGAAAGCCCAAAGGAAAATGAACTCATTACTTTTAATTCTAAAAAATGAACACCAATTTATATTTTCTTTTGTCACCAAGTCAGTGGAGAAATTTAACTGTTGATCTCTAAAACTTATCATAGATACTGTTCCAAAATATTCCTACTTGGTCTTTCTATTCTGTGTGTCTGGGAAGGAATTATATTTCCTCAGAGATGATCACTCCCAACAGTCTAATATAGAAGAATGTGTTTAAGTAATTTGGTCTATAAGAAAATAAAACCTGGAAAAATGTCTCTCAAATTAAAAAGTAGAGACCATTAACATTAACTTGACTAAGAGCAGAATTAGAAAAATAAATCATAGTCCTTCACCACTGAAGAATATTAAGTCTCTATTACCTGTATTTTTATTAATACTTAGCTCTAGAATGGAGGAACCTTTTAATGCAGTAAAGCTTTTTACCTAAGGAATATTTTGAAAGCATATTTTCATTTTTGCTGCAAAAATTTACAGTGTTGTCTCTTTATTCTGCATTGAAAGTAATATTATAAGTACAAGTATCTGCTGTGACTCAGAGAAGGGGTTGTAGAAATTTATTGACAACTTTACTTCATTATGTGAGTTTGACTATGTCCTTATTTTTATTCTTCTAGGGATATGAGGATTGGCTGAGGCACAGGGCCGACAATGAAGTCAATAAGAGCACTGTTTACATTATTGAAAATGCAAAGCGAGTGAAAAAAGAGAGTGAAAAAATCAAGGTATTAAGTTTTGTAGTACATTCTTTTTTTTTTTAATTATAGTGAGAACACATCATTTTAAAATGTACACTTCAGTGGCATTTCGTACGTTCTCAGTGCTGTGCAACCATCACCACTGTCTAGTTCCAGAACATTCTCACTGCCCCAAAAGGTAAACCCCCATAGCCATGAAGTAGTCATCCTCAATTCTTCCCTCACCCAGGCCCTGGAAACCACTCATCTTCTTTCTGTCTCAGTGGGTTTACCTATTGTAGGTATTTCACATAAATGGAATCATATACTATGTGGCCTTTATGTCTGCATTCTCTTGCTTGTTGCTATCTTCTTGAGGTTCATTCATGTTGTGGCATGTATCATTACTTCATTCCTTTTGATTAAATAATACTGCATAATATAGCCATACCACATTTTGTTTATCCAATCATCAGTTGATGGACATTTGTTTTCTTTCTACCTTTGAGCTATTAGGGGGCTTCCCAGGTGGCTCAGATGGTAATGTGTCTGCCTGCAATGCAAGAGACCCAGCTTCAATTCCTAGGTAGGGAAGATCCCCTGGAGAAGGAAATGACAAACCACTCCAGGACTCTTGCCTGGAAAATTCCATGAACGGAGGAGCCTGGCAGCCTACAGTCCATGGGATCGCGAAGAGTTGGACATGACTGGGCGACTTCGCTTGAGCTATTAGGATTGTTGGTGATATGAATATTCATGTACAAGTTTTTGTTTCAAACACCTCTTTCCCATTCTTTTGAGTACATACCTAGGAGGGGAGTTGCTAGGTCATGTGGTGATTCTAGTTTTTACGAATCACCAAACGGTTGGAGAAGGCAGTGGCAACCCACTCCAGTACTCTTGCCTGGAAAATCCCATGGACGGAGGAGCCTGGTAGGCTGCAGTCCATGGGGTCGCTAGGAGTCGGACACGACTCAGCAACTTCACTTTCACTTTTCACTTTTATGCACTGGAGAAGGAAATGGCAACCCACTCCAGTGTTCTTGCCTGGAGAATCCCAGGGATGGGGGAGCCAGGTGGGCTGCCATCTCTGGGGTCGCACAAAGTCAGACACGACTGAAGCGACTTAGCAGCAGCAGCAGCAGCAAACTGTTTTCCACAGCAGCCATATGCCATTTTATATTCCACCACCATATATGATAGTTGTAAGGTGTTGTTGTTTTTTTAATATCTCAGACAGTTTCATTTTTTATTCAAATTAGCCATTGACTGTTACTATACAATAAGATTCCTGTTGATAAAATTTTTGACTTGTCCAAATCATAGTTTTTATACCTAGCAAATTTTATTTTAATTAATGTAAACTTTAATCTTTAGAGCAGCAAAACTGAACAGAAATTATGGAGTTCACATACAGTCCTTTTCCCTACACAGGTACAACCTTCCTCACAATCAGTACCCCCCACCAGAGTGGCATATTTGTTACAATCAGTGAACCTCCAATGACATATCATATCACTATCACAGTACTGGTCCACAGTTTAGGTTAGTTAGTTTTCACTCTTGATCATGTATGTTCAGTGAGTCTGAACAAATGTATAAGGACATGTCTCCACCATTACAGTATTATACAGAATCATTTCACTGCCCTAAATATCCTCTGTGCTTAGCCTATTCATCCCTCCCTCCAACCCCTGGTCACCACTCTTCCTTTTACTGTTTCCATAGTTTTGCATTTTTCTTAGTGTCATGTGGTTAAAATCATACAGTATATAGCTTTTTCAAGTTGGCTTTTTCCACTTAGAAACATGCATTTGAGTTTTCTCCATCTTTTCATGGTTTGATAGCTCATTTCTTTTTAGCACTAAATAATATTTCATTGTCTAGATGTACCAGTGTATTTAATAGTCAGTCACTTACTGATGGACATCATGCTTGCTTCCATGTTTTGGCCATTAGAAATAAAACTATTATAAACATCTATATGCAGCTCTATGTGTGAATATAAGATTTCAGTTCATTTTGGTAAAAACCAAAGAGTGTGATCTGGATCAATGGTAAGAACATGTTTAGTTTTATAAGAAACTTCCAGACTATCTCCAACATAGCTCCCGATTTTGCATTTCCCATAAGCAGTAAATGAGAGTTCTGTTGCTCCATATCCTGGCCAGCATTTGTTGTCAGTATTCTAGATTTTGCCCATTCTAAAGACTGTATAGTGATATCTCATTTTGGTCTTAATTTGCAATTCCCTAATGACAGAGGGTGTTGAGCATAATTCCATATGCTTACTTGCATTTGAATATCTTCTTTGGTGGGGTGTCTATTAGGTCTTTTCCCCAGTTTTTTAATCAGATTGCTCATTTTCATATTGTGAAAATTGGTAACAGTCCTTTTGGTATATTTTGGATAACAGTCCTTTATCAGATGTGTCTTTTACAAATATTGTATTCTAGTCTTAAGGTATTACTTATTTTTACTTTATTGTGATATTGGGATAAAAAATAAGAACAGAATTAGAAAAATAAATGATATTCCTTCACAATTAAAGAATATTAAGGCTCTAATGCCTGTGTTTTTATTAATACTTGTCTGTGTTGTTGTTCATTCGCTAAGTTGTGCCCAACTCTTTGTGACCTCATGAACTGCAGCACACTAGGCTTCCCTGTCTTTCACTATCTCCTCGAGTTTGCTCAGACTCATGTCCATTGAGTTGGTGATGCCACCCAACCATCTCATCCTCTGTCATCCCCTTCTCCTCCTGCCCTCAATCTGTCCCAGCATCTGGGTCTTTTCTAGTAAGTCAGCTCTTCACATCAGGTGGCCAAAGTATTGGAACGTCAGCTTTAGCATTAGTCCCTCCAATGAATATTCAGCACTGATTTCCTTTAGGATGGACTGGTTGGATCTTATTGCTGTCCAAGGGACTCTAAACAGTCTTCTCCAGCACCACAGTTTGAAAGCATCAGTTCTTTGGCACTCAGCCTTCTTGATGGTCCAGCTCTCACATCCATACATGACTATTGGAAAAACCTTAGCTTTGACTCTACAGGCCTTTGTCAGCAAAGTTACGTCTCTGCTTTTTAATATGCTGTTTAGGTTTGTTATAGCTTTTCTTCCAAGGAGCAAGCATCTTTTAATTTTGTGGCTGCAATCACCGTCCGCAGTGATTTTAGAGCCCAAGAAAATATTTCCATTGTTCCACTTTTTCTATTGTTTTCCCATCTGTTTGCCATGAAGTGATGGGACTGGATGTCATGATCTTCATGTTTTGAATGTTGAGTTTTAGACCAGCTTTTTCACTCTCCTCTTTCACCTTCATCAAGCGGCTCTTCAGTTCTCTTCACTTTCTGCCATTAGAGTGGTATCATCTGCATATCTGAGGTTGTTGGTATTTCTCCAGGCAATGTTGATTCCAGCTTGTGCTTCATCCAGCTCAGCATTTCACATGATGTACTCTGCATATAAGTTAACTAAGCAGGGTGACAATATACAGCATTGATGTACTCCTTTTCCAATTTTGAACCAGTCCATTGTTCCATCATGTCTGGTTCTAACTATTCCTTCTTGACCTGCATACAGATTTCTCAGGAGACAGGTAAGGTGGTCTGGTATTCCCATCTCTTGAAGAATTTTCCATGGTTTGTTGTGATCCACACAATCAAAGCCTTCAGCATAGTCAATGAAGCAGAAGTAGATATTTTTCTGGAATTCCCTTGCTTTTTCTGTGATCCAACAGATGTTGGCAATGTGATCTCTGGTTCCCCTGCCTTTTCTAAATCTAGCTTGTACTTCTGGAAGTTCTCAGTTCATGTAGTACTAAAGCCTAGCATATGAAAGTTTTTGAGCATTACCTTGATAGCATGTGAAATGAGTGCAATCTGCTTATCTATAGAATGGTGGAACTTTAACACTAAATTTACCATCTTAACTATTTTTAAGTATACAGTTCAGTAGTATTAGGTATTCACATTGTTGTACAACAGATCTCGAGAACCTTTTCATTTTATAACACTGAAACTCTATATCCACTGAACACTTATTCACCCTGCCTCTAGCCCTTGGTAAACACTTTTGTATTTTCTGTTGCTGTTACTTGGACTACCTTAGAGAGATACTTCCTGTGATAGGAAATGTATAGTATCTGTCCTTTTGTGACTGGTTTATTTCACTTAGTATAATATCTTCACATGACAGAATTTCCCATTTTTTAAAGCTACATAATACTCCACTGTATGTATATACCACACTTTATTAATTCATCAGTTGATGGACGTTTGGCTTGCTTCCACCTTTTGGCTATGTGAATAATGCTGCAGTGAACACAGGTGTGCAAATAGCTCAAGTTCTTGCTTTGAATTATGTTAGATATATACCCAGAAGTAGAATTTCTAGATTGTATTGTAATTCTGTTTTTAATTTGTGGAGAAACTTCCATGCTGTTTTCCATAATGGATGTACCATTTTACTTTAGTGCCGAATACACAAGGCTTTCAACTTCTCCCAGTCCTCTTGAGGACTTTCTGTTCTTTTGATAGTGGGCATCCTGACTGATACAAAGTGATATCTCATTGTGGTTTGCATTTGCATTTTCCTAATGATTGGTGATGTTGAGCATCATTTCATGTGCCTATTGACTGTTGTGTATTTTCTTTGGAGAAATGTCTGTTCAAGTCCTTGTGTTAAGTGTTAATCGCTCAGTCGTGTCTGACTCTTTGTGTCCCCCTGGACTATAGCCCACCAGACTCCTCTGTCCATGGAATTTTCTAGGCAAGAATACTGGAGTGGTTTTTCATTTGCTTCTCCAGGGAATCTTCCTTACCCAGGGATTGAACCCAGGTCTCCTGCATTGTGGGCAGACCCTTTACCGTCTGAGCCACCAGGGAAGCAAGTCGTTGACCCAATTTTTAATTGGGGTATTTGTTTGTAATTGAGTCATGATAGTTCCTTATATATTCTGGATATTAACTCCTCATCAGCTATATGATTGGCAGATATTTTCTCCTATTCTGTAGGTTTCCTTTTCACTATTGATTATTTTCTGGATATTAACTCCTCATCAGCTATATGATTGGTAAATATTTTCTCTTATTCTGTAGGTTGCCTTTTCACTATTGATTGTTTTCTTTGCTCATGTATTCTCATTTTCTAATTTTGGTTTTTATCCTGTGCTTTTGGTGTCATATCCAAGAAATCATTGCCAAGTCTGATGTCCTGAAGCTTTTTCTCCATGTTCTTCTAGGAGTCTGGTAGGATCAAGTCTGACATTTAGATCTTTCATTCTTTTCGTGTTAATTTTTGTATATGATCTAAGGTGAGAATCCAACTCTATCAATACTTTTATAAGTAGATGCCCAGTTTTCCCAAAGCTGTTTGTTGAAGAAACTCTCATTCTCTATTGAATAGTCTTGGTACACTTGTAGAAAGTCATTTGACCTTATGTGCAAGAGTTTATTTCTAGCTTTCAATTCATTATCTTATGTATCTGCCTTTATGCCAGTCTTAATTACTGTTGCTTTCTAGTATGTTTGGAGAAATTTGGGAATGCAAGACCTCCAAGTTTGTTTCTCCTTTTCAAAATCATTTTTGCAGATCTTTCCAAGATCTCATGGTCCCTTGAGATTTCATATGAATGTAAGGGTTTGGGTTTTTTTTTTTTTCCTATTTCTGAAACAAATGCCATTGGTATTTTGATAGGAAGTCCACTGAGTGTGTAGATCACTTTGGATGGTATACACATTTTAACAGTATTAAGTGTTTCAATCTGTGAACTTGAAATACGTTTCCATTTGCTTTGTATTCTTTGATTTCTTTTAGCAGTGCTTTTGTAACTGTCAGTGTACAACTCTTTAACTTCTTTAAGTTTGTTCCTTAAGTGTTTTATCATTTTTGATGCTATTGTAAAGGATAGTGTTTTCTTGATTTCCTTTTTGGACTGGTCATTGTTAATGTATAGGCATGCATCTGATTTTTGAGTGTTGATTTTAGTTCCTGCAACTTTGCTGAATTAATTTGTTCTAACATTTTTGGTGGAATTTTTAGAGGTTTTTTTGCGTATAATATCATGTCATCTGCAAATTAGGATAATTTTACTTCTTTCCCAATTTGTATACCTTTTTTGTTTCTTGTCTAATTGTTCTATCCAGAACTTCTAGTACAATGATTGATAATAGTTCTGGAGTGGACATCCTTGCTTTGTTTCTGATCTTAGAGATAAAGGTTTTAGTCTTTGCCTATTTAGTGTGATAGTAGCTTTGGACTTTTATTAGGTTGTGATCATTTACTTCTCTTCCTATTTTATTAAATATTTTTATCATGAAAGAGTGTTGAATTTTGCTAAATGTCTTTTTTGCATTAACTGAGATGATCATGCAACACATTGTTTATATGCTGCATTATATTGATTGATTTTCATATATATTCTTGGATCCCAATAATAAATTTCATTTGGTCATGGAGCATGATCATTTTAATGTTACTGATTTTTAATTTGTTAGTATTTTAAGATTTTTTTTGTATCATTATTTGTTGAGAAAATTGGTATGTCGTTTTCTTGCAGTGTCTTTTTCTGGTGATAATATCAGGGTAATGCTGGGCTCAGAATAAGTTTGAAGGTGTTCCTACCTCTTTGATTCTTTAGAAGGATTAGGAAGGATTGTTATTTCTTCTTCAAATGCTGGGTAGCATTCTCCAGTGAAGTCATCTAATCCTGGGCTCTTTTGGGTGAGATTTTTGATTCCTACTTCAGTCTTCTCACTGGTTTTGGATCTGCTCAGATTTCTTTATTTCTCAGTGATCCAGCTTTGGTAGGTTGTATGTTTCTAGGTACTTATCAATTGGCATGTAATTGTAGTAGTCTTGTATAATCGTAAAATTTTTATTTCTCTGGCATCAGTTGTGATTTCCTCTTTTTTCAGATGTTTGAGTCTTTTTTTTTTTATTGTAGCTAAGGGTTTGTCAATTATGTTAATCTTCCAATTGTGTTAATCTTCCAAAATTGTTTGTCAATTTTGTGTTATTGTTAAAAGAATGTTTCTATATGAATATGAATTAAAATATGAAAGTTAATGGAAATCAAATTCTTCAGAGCAAGGGAAGAAGATGTGTGGAACAGAATTGTTCAGGGCTGTGGTATGAGTTCATACAAAATGATACTGTCCTCTCTATTGTTTTATCAATTATTATCACCGCTGAATTATTTACTTAATACCCAGAATTTCAAGCTTAAGTTCTCCATATCCCCAGCAATAAGTAAACCATCTTATACCTTCTTATAGTAATGATGGGAGGAAGGGCACAGACTGGGAGAGTTACCCAAGTTTGACATAAACTGTATTTCTCCCACTCTTTTTTCTATTTTCCGCATCCCAGAAGGGAGGGCCTTGTGATGAACTGGAGTGGTTAGGATCTGAAGTTTCCAAACCATTAGTAGAAACTCAGCTTTTTGTTCACATAAGAACCAAAGGCAGCATAAATGATTCATAGTATTAAATCTGTTGCTCCCAGGTTATGAAATAAAATTGCAAAGTAAATAAAGTCTCCCACTTTTCTCTCCTTTTCTCTCATTTCCTCTTTCTGTTTTTGCTGCCACCCCCACTGCCTTAGAAGGACCCCCATCTTCCACCTTTTCTCACTAGGCTACTTATCTTTGGCTAACCTCAGCCGGGTATAATCTCAGTTACATTAGTTGATGCCGTTGTGTGAAATGCTGCTTGATTAAGCCCTTTCTGGAGTATTTGTGTTATAAAGAGATGCCTATAAACTAAAAGTGTTCGAGTGATTGCTTGGCTGGGGAGTGTGGATACTCTTGTTGAACAGGAGAGTGACTTGTTCTGTATCCTCAGTGCACTGGGTATTTTTTAAAGGGTTTCAAACTAGAGAGTGACTTGATCTTACTCTTAAGAAAGGCAACTTTGAAGATTAAGCAAAGTAGTTAGTGTGCCCAGTTACTAAGTCGTGTCCGACTCTTTTGCAACACTAAGGACTGTAGCCATCCATGCTCCTCTATCCACGGAATTCTCCAGGCATGAATACTGGGGTGGGTTGCCATGTCCTCTTCAGGGGATCTTCCTGACCCAGGGATCAAACCCATGTCTCTTTCATTGGTAGGCTGATTCTTTACCATAGTGCCACCTGGAAAGCCCAAGCAAAGTAGAGGCATGAGCAAAAGTAGAATGAGGGAAACCTGTTAGGTGGTTACTGCTGTAGTATAAGCAAAATGTAAGGTTATATAGGGTGATAGTAGAAAAGACAATAACAATAAAAATAGAAATATTTGTTAACATTTATATGTAACATAAATATGCCAGGCACTCCCTTCTACATTCTGTTAATTCATTAACTCTTACTTTACAACAGTCCTATGAAATAGGTACTTTTGTTATCCCCTCTTTACTGATGATGAAACTGAGGCATAGGGAGGTTAAGAAACTTGTCCATAACTTATAAGTGGGAAAGCTGGGATTTGAATTGAAGGAAGTCTGGATGTGGCATCCATGCTCATAAGCACAACTTTGTCCCTCCTATTGCGTGATCAAGATAAATGGATCTAGTCAGGATATTTATTGTAGATAAAATCTGGACTTACTGATGTATTCCATGGGGAAAGTGAGAAAAAGAGCAAAAAAGAATAAAGATAGCCTCCTTGATTTTGCCCTGAGCAACTGGTTGTATTAGGTAGTGCTATTAAACAAAATGCTGGCGCTATTAAATAAGTTGGAAAGGACTGGGAGAAGAACAGGTTTGGGCCATGTTCATTTTGAGATTCTTATTAGATAGCCAGATGGAATTGTCAAGCCTGGAGCTCAGAGGAGATGTTTTAGGTGGAAATAGAAATTTGGGTGGAATCATGTAAAACATGATGAAGCACAAGTTGGAATCAAGATTGCCAGGAGAAATATCAATAACCTCAGATATGCAGATGACACCACCCTTACAGCAGAAAGCAAACAAGAACTAAAGAGCCCCTTGATAAAAGTGAAAAAGGAGAGTGAGAAAGTTGGCTTAAAACTCAACATTCAGAAAACTAAGATCATGACATCTGGTCCCATCACTTCATGGCAAATAGATGGGGAAACAGTGAAAACAGTGACAGACTTTATTTTGGGGGGCTCCAAAATTACTGCAGATGGTGACTGCAGCCATGAAATTAAAAGACGTTTGCCCCTTGAAAGGAAAGTTATGACCAACCTAGACAGCATATTAAAAAGCAGAGACATTACTTTGCCATAAAAGGTCCATCTAGTCAAAGCTATGGTTTTTCCAGTAGTCAGGTATGGATGTGAGAGTTGGACTGTAAAGAAAGCTGAACACCAAAGAATTGATGCTTTTGAACTGTGGTGTTGGAGAAGACTCTTGAGAGTCCCTTGGACTGCAAGGAGATCCAACCAGTCCATCCTAAAGGAAATCAGTCCTGGGTGTTCATTGGAAGGACTGATGTTGAAGCTGAAGCTCCAATATTTTGGCCACCTGATGCGAAGAACTGACTCATTTGAAAAGACCCTGATGCTGGGAAAGATAGAAGGCGGGAGGAGAAGGGGACGACAGAGGATGAAATAGTTGGATTGCATCACCAACTCAATGGACATGAGTTTGAGTAAACTCCAGGAGTTGGTGATGGACAAGGAGGCCTGGCATTCTGCAGTCCATGGGGTCACAAAGAGTGAGACACAACTGAGCAACTGAACTGAACTGATGTAAAACATAGAGAAGAGCAGCAGGCCTTGAGGAATTCCAGTGGAAAAGCATAGTCATTTGTAAGGGAAAGGGTATGGGTTTTGGCATTAGAAATATTGGAAGAGTTTCTTCAGTTTTACTGATGATTTCCTTTATCATATCCAGTCTGCTGATAAGCCCATTGAAGGACATCTTTATCTCTCATGCCATGCTTGTCATTTCTCACTTTTCTATTTGCTTTTTTTTTTTTAAGTTCCTATCTTGATGGCCCAAATTCTTCATCTGCACATATATGTTATCTGTGTTTTCTAGTAAATACTTACTTTTTTGCGGGGGGGTGGTGGTCAAGGCATGAGGGATCTCAGTACCTCAACCAGTGGTTGAACCCATGCCCCCTTGCACTGGGAATGCACAGTCTTAACTCCTGGACAACCAGAAGCTCCCTCCAGTAAATATATCAGTATTTTACTCATAGCTAATTTTCTATCCCTGTTTCTTAATTCTAAAATCTGATGATAGGTCATTTTTCTCTTGATTTTGTGCATTTCATGTTTTTAATGGACAGTGCATGGAAAAGAATGCTAGAGATCGAGGCAGGTAACCTGTATTTCTGGTCTGCAGTGGTCATACCTCTTCTGTCAGCCAGTCATCAGTGTTGGGGATTGAGTCAGTCTGTTCAGGAGTTGGCTGGCTTTGGAGTTTGCTGTAGATGTTGATGCTTTCAGTACCTCCGTGGACTCTAAATTCCTGCACGGCTGGGCTGCCACAGGGGTTTTCTCAGTGTTCCTGTTCCACTATCTGCTTTCAGCAGGTCCTGCATTCCTGAGACACAGTGGATGCCTCTCTGTATGCCCTTTCTCCTCCCCCAATGGTAAATTTATCTTTCTTGTTATTCTTTGCAGGGTTCCTGATGGGATCCGAGTGGTTTCTTGATTCTCCTACTCTCTCATTATTAGGCAGCCTTTATGCACCTTTGCCTCAGGGTAGAACTTTCAGCACTCTTTCCTGATCTCCATCTCAATGTCCCTTGGCAGCTGAACTTTGCCTTTTATTAGTACCAGGTCCTCAATATGAGGGTGTTTCCTGTCTATCCCCAGCAGCAGATGGCTTTGTTCTACCTCTCCACTAGCAGGAGTTACATGTCCCTGAGACCCTGCCAGGGAGGGTTTCTTGCCTTGCTCTTAGGCACAGATGGCTTTTGCACCCTATGAGGAAAGGGTCCACAGTTGCAGCATATTTTGCCTGTTTCTCCACAGCACTCAGTCAAACCTGTATGCCTGTACCTTTCTCGTGAGCACCCAGTGGATGCCCAGAGAGAAGAACTGATGTGTGCTTATGGTCTCCTCTTTTCTCTGAGGCTTGCAGAGATTTGAAACTGTCACATTGGCCCCTCCCAAGCCTTTTACAGTTGGTTGAAAATCTAGTTATTTTCTTCCTGTGCACTTTTATGACAGCCATCTCTTCCTCCTGCGCTTTGTTAATTGTAAAAGAGTCAGTTTCTCCCGCCTCTCCTCAGAGGGACTTTTTGCGCTTTGAAATTCAGTTAACTTGGTTGCCCTGCAACCTCAACTCTCTGATGAACTCAAAAAACTTACAGTTCTCTTGATTATGTGACTTTTTCTAATGTTTGTCATAATGGATGGTGAGGTTCTCTTGTTGACTTTGTACAAGTTAAGTGGAAACAACCCTAGAGTTGATTGTCTAACTGAACCATGTTGTTCCCCTTTCTTTAAAAGTCCTTTCTCGGTCCCCCCTTGGCTTCAGGGTGAGGCCTCAACACCTGAACCTGACCTGTCAGACCTTTGGTGGTCTGGCCCCAGTCCATCTTACCAGCCTTAACTTGCACTCCAGGTACAGAGACGTTTTCCTATCTGAGGTGATTGTCAGTGTTGTAGAAGAAATTGTGGTTTATATCTATCAGTGCCTGGGAATCATCTTCCATCCTTTAGATGAGTGTTTCCTTCTTCTGAGATGCTTTAGGATTTTGTTTGTTTTTTTTGCTTCTGTGTATTTAAGCATAGATTGTGCTTAAGCAACATAAGTATTTACGGATGTGAAGAAGGAAAGATCCAAGAGAATAAAATATTATTTACAAATTAGTTTCATTATTGATGCTGTTGTTCATGGCTACTGATTAAAATTGGCAAAGAAAATAAAATCGTTTCTGAATAGATCTTGAAACCCTCATCTTTATCTGCCAAATTATGTAGCAATTGGAAGGCAGGTGTGTCATTTATTAGTTCCATGTTTTATAACCAGTGTGTCCAAGCTGGTAAGCTAGATATTGACTCCCTAAAGTGGGTTGTCTTCTTTCACTAGCAGCCTCCTCCCTTTATCTGGGAGTGCTGTAAAAAAAAAAGTGTTAATTTATCATTTTCTATGTGTGTCATGGCATGGAAAATGTTGGAATGGACTGGGCTGGATAATTTCTTACATCCTTCTAAAAAACTTTATGACTATTCATAAGTTCGAAGTAAAGTAGTTGCAGGATATTAGTAATAATTTAATAAACAACTATCAGTTGGTAACTTTGTGCCAGGTAGTTTGCGAACCACTTTACTTGTATCCTCATTTCATACTCAAAACTAATCCTATGAGGTAGTTGTAATCATCAAAGACACTTAACCCAAGGTCATATAGTTAAGTGGCAGAGCTGGGACATAAAATCAAGTTGTAAAGATCGGTGTTTTAATCATTATGATTGATTTCGTACATTATTAAATTATGCACTAGAAATCATTCATGGTTTCTTCTCTCAGGTTTTTTCTCTACTTGAGCTTTGGGCACTAACTGATAGCAGATGAATTGTTGGAAAATTACCTAATGCCTCTCTAATTAAGTGAGATTTTCTGAGCACTGAAAAGAGAACTGTCACCCGACACTAATAACTATTACCACATGGAAGGCAAAGCATTTAGAAATATTTATCTTGATGCAGAGTGGGAGTGCAGCTGCCCAGTGTTCTTGAAGTACTCAAATGAAAATGTGTAGATTTTCTTGATTCAGTCATGAAATGATAATGGTCATTCTCTTATCAAACACCAATGCCAAACATATCAGAGAGCAAAAGAGTCCCTGGGTAATGAAATCACGTATCAGAGATTAAAGTTCAATACTGAGGTAATCTGAAAGCATCGTAAGTCCTTGTGACCTTAAAGAGGACTCTGAATGTTGAATAATATTGTTTTGTCACCTTTCACGTGGTATAGGATGCTGAGACATTCTAAGCCTTAGATGGGGAGAGGTCTTTTGCTACTGTTTTGCCTTTAGTTGGAGGTATAATAAATGCTTTGTTTGGAATTAAGAACATTGATACTTATTTTTCTGTCTGTACTAGGTTGGTGATATAGTAGAAGTACAGGCAGATGAAACCTTTCCCTGTGATCTTATTCTTCTGTCATCCTGCACAGTTGATGGAACCTGTTATGTTACCACAGCCAGTCTTGATGGGGAATCGAATTGCAAGGTAAACATTCTCAGCTAAGGATGGGTAATCATGCA